>NW_026136713.1:3542408-3544908 GCF_905237075.1 Dicentrarchus labrax | reverse complement strand
AAGCCCCAAAATAAGCTCTTCATGGTCAGGCCCCATTCATATCTTAACCCTCCCGCTGCCCTCGGTGGGTCTACGTGTCCCCGAATCATCCTCCCATTCCTATGCGCCTAGCCGTCAGAGCCTCAGCGGGAGGGTTAAGTCCTACTGGTTCCATAGTTTTTAAGGACTCAATTCCTTTTCTTCTCTGCTTTTTTCCTTCCTGCGTCTGTCCAAGAGGAATTGTGTTGGAGTCCTGACACGCGTTCGGCTGGCCAGCCATATACCAGGAAGTAATCTACCAGTGGTCTCAATTTCCTTTTTGTTCAGAGTATTAAACTTATGTTGCCAAATTCTTGTTCGAATTGTATTCTTTGTATCTTCGACATATTGTATCATACATTTTGAATAATGAATGACATAAAAATGTGTGGCTGAAGCCCGGTTGAATTTCAAACACACTGGTAAATATTGAATTTAAATAATTACTTATATATTTTTTATTCTAACCCTAAGGGTTCTATAGTTTTTCACTTTGCAGTCCGGGCTTATGCGTCTTGTGACTCCAGAGTACCGTGTTTTCGGTGTAGAAGTTTTGTCTTGGTCAAAGCTAGCTTGTTCCTCCTGTTGGTGGGAAGTGTGCAGTTGAGCCGCGACGCTCCGGACACATGAGGACTCTTGGCTTGGCTCTGCCGGTCTCGGTATTGGTGTCAGAGACGGAGTTTGATCCATCACGCTCACTGACTCATCCGCCAACAGTGAGGTGGCTGCTTGTGTGACTTTCTGTGCTTCATGAGTCTTTCTAACTTCTAACTTATTTATTCTAAATTTGACATTAAAATCTACATGATTTCAGTCTAAAGTATGTAATAATTGTTTGTATTCATGTATTGAGAATTTTATGGAGGAACACCCCAATTATAGTATCAATATAATACGTAATATTATACTCAATTATACTTGTAATAAAGACTGATTTTCTTTAGCATTCAAAGGTGAATTAAATACTATTATTCATAATGGAAATGAGCTGACCAGAGCTTTATAGATGAAATCAAGTGAAACAAGTTCTGTGCTAAAAGTCATTGTTTTATTAAATCTGTCCACACTGTCCTCTGTCTTCAGTGCAATTTAAAGAGTGCTAAAACAAGTATAATCAATCTTTCAATCAGTTTTATATCCAATAATCAATTATAAATATATACAAGGAAACAACTAAATCAATCAGATTAATCAGTTGTAATTTCACAGAATGCAATGCTCCGTGGTCGAACGGCGTTTATGTTAAAGGACATTGTGAAGCCTTTATTGGCATCTAGTGGTGTAGTTGCAACTCACTGGCTCCTCCCCTCCCCCTCCCCAGAAACTATGGTGTCACAGAAACATGTGAAATGTGAAAGGCTCTATCTAGAGCCAGTGTTCTGTTTGTCCCTTTGGGGCTACTGTAGAAACACGGTGGTTGAACATGGCAAACTCCATGGAAGCTGACCCGCTCTCTCTCTGTAGATAAACACGTCTCATTCTAACAAGAACACAATAAAACAAACAATACAAATCAATATAATAATAAATAAAGAAATAAATGTTAGACACTGGACCTTTGGGACAAAATGTGAAGAACAGAACAACAGATGGATAATGTATGACCTCAGCTATCTTTTTCTTTCTGCCGTCCACCCTCTCTTTCTCCATCACATTGAACGGTGAGGCCTCAAATTCTTTCCACGTCATTTCCTTTGTCATGTCTTTATGACACAAGGACCTTAGCTGGACAGTGAATGTGTTTCCCCCCCGGGAATCCTGAGTGTGTGTCTGTGTGTGTGTGTGTGTGTGTGTGTGTGTGTGTGTCTGTGTGTGTCTGTGTGTCTGTGTGTGTGTCTGTGTGTGTGTGTGTGTGTCTGGACCCTGCTTCAGCTCTGTGTGACAGAAACGACACATTGTTCCTCGAGGCTGAGGGTCCGGCAGTTTCCTCTTCTTTTCCGCTCTGTCTTCCACTCTGCGCTCGGTTAGCTGAAGTTCACGCTGAAAGAACTCAGTTTGTTGGGATGAGCAACCTCTGTCACCAGAACCTGCAGCTCAGGAGGAATGGTTACAGGTCTCTTCACTGTCGGCACGGTGGGACCACAAGGACAGAACAACAACCGGACAGAAATGTATTTCTACATTAGACATACATTATTGTGGTAAAAAGCATGTGACGAATGTGATGAAGAAGACCTACTGGTGTCTTCATCAGGTGCACTTGAGGCAGGAACTGGTGAAGAGGAGACAGAGGCCGACTGTTTCCTTATCAGCTACTGCTGCAGTCTGTACATCTGAGTCCCTGAAAACACTTAGTTCTCATGATGAAGGCAGCGTAGCCGTCAGCCCTCCTGTCCCACACCTCCCTCCAGCTGCTCTCTGGTCCACAGCCAAAGCCAACCAGCTGCTCGTCCTCTGAGGCTGCTCCAGCTTTGGGTTTTAATTGTATTTCATCATAGCTGCGGGCAGAACCCACAAAAGATGCCATGCTGGCCTCGCTGTG
>NW_026136713.1:3492408-3537408 GCF_905237075.1 Dicentrarchus labrax | reverse complement strand
ATCAGTTCCCTATTTATCTTGCAATTTAATACTTGACTTCCAGCGGTTTCCTACAATACTCTAGGAACAATACTCCCTAGGAAATATGGTTTGTAGATGTGGCTAGTGGGAGTGGAGGGGTGTTTGTTTTATCACTTCGTAAAAAACACCACGGAATTCAAAAAGGCCAACTTTGATGGAACGCCACGGACACGCCTTTCAACGTACAGTCACAAATTGAACAGCATTCATTCAGCAACATTTTTTGACTGTACTGACCAATTTTGAAGGAGATCCCAGAAATTCCCTAGGAGTAGTTCGTTCAAATACAAGCCCAAAAAGTGAAAATGACTGTGAAATTGCAGACTTCCTGTGGGTTTTGGGGTATGGGTCCAAGAGGCTTTTTTGTACGTCTCTGCACGTTACACGTGCCTACCAAGTTTCATAGATATCGGTGAAACGTGGCGCCGGGGCTGCTTTTTTAAAATCCTGTAGGGGGCGCTACAACCACGACAAACACTATTTTTGGTATGTGAGCTACAGGCAGCAGTCTACATGTGTCCTGTGAATTTCATATTCATAACTATTACGGTCTCCGCACAGCTAACTATCTTCCACCAGAGCGCCACCCAGTGGCATGATTTCTTTTCCTTTTTAGGGGAGCTTCAGGGAGCCATGGGCAAGCATCCTACCAAGTTTCGTTTTAATCACACTTGCCGACACAGAGATATAAACGTTTGACTTTGAAAGAACACCATCTTGTGGTGGTGGCCTCAAATTGTTCAAGATTGTGCACGATGCCTAATGAATACATGGGGAGCTATGGAGCCAAGCTTGATGTAAATTGGACATACCAATGTGGAGAAATGGTCCACTTCCTTTTTTGACGAAAAATCAACAGGAAGTGCTAATTTTATAACGTGCTTATTTTTAGAAATATCAAAATACTTTAAATTGTTTTTTTTGCCAGGACGGTCTCCAGATGCTACGTGCAAAGTTTCGTGCGAATCGGACAAAAGTGCATGGTGGAACACGAAAACGTAGCTTTTGGGCACTCTATCGGGAAAAAAAATCTAGGTGGAAGTGGGCGTGGCCTATATTGGGAGATTCAGCTCCATTCACCGAACGCGTGGATTTCAAGGTTTTTGAATGTGAGACAAACGATGCGGGAGTTATTAGCCTATCGACCTTCCAGTTGTCACTGGCTCGGTCCCTAATAATAATAATAATACTTCCATTAGTCCTGCTAACAGTACTATGTCCGTCTACACAACCTCAGTACAGTTAGTGAGGACGCCTGTAATGCTGCTCTCATTCATTGGACACAGTGAGGCTGATTAACAGCAGATAGTGACACAATCAAACACTGAACATCTGAACCCTGATTGATCAGGACATATTGGTTATTATTGATTGATTATTAACATTTCTTTCCCTCCATCTTCAGCACAGCGTGTGGAAGACTTCAGCCTGGACCAGGAGACCCCCCATCCACACTTCAGCTCAAGGTAGGACTCAACTACTTTGGGAGGGGCTGCTGGTTTCCTCCACTGCTGGTTTCTCTGTGTGGCCGTAGAGATCCACCCGTCTGCCGGGCAGCGGACGAAATCTGGACGACTGCAGCTTGTGTTGGTTTATAGCGGCCAGGTTTCACAGCATTTAGCATTTATCCAGTTATGGTTCAAAGCTCTGAGTGTTTCGCTTCTTCCATTTTCATTGCGGATGCTTTTGGACCACGAGCGGTACTCGAGTATCCCAGCATGCATTTAGAATCAACCAGCAGCAGCGATAGAGGACATGAGCCAAACACACGTAAGTTCCCATTTTTGTACGACAACTAGAGTTTCTATTAGTCCAGAAATGAAGTGAAAATAAGTTGTAAATGTTGCTCAGTGTTTTTGGAGATGGAAATACCTGTTAGCAATCCCACGAGCTCCAGCTGTCAGACCAGGTGAGCTGCTCAGGGTTCATGGTCATCCAGGTAGAACGGATTCACTCAGCAAACCAGGTGGAACTGATGTCTCTGCTGTTTTAGACATAAGATTTTAGCCCGTTTGTGTAGAAACACGTTTTTACAAGAAAATACAATTTTGGGCTATTTTCAGTTTTTACATTTTTCTAATTAAATAAAGTCTCAGCTTTCATACAATGTCAAAATTAAAGTAAAATACAAAGGATAAATATAGCTAGCATAAATAAAACGAAACAGGTGTCAGAGTTCGAAACACCGGCTAGCGTGTTTGTGTCATCTACTTCATCTGTCAACTGTCAGTTTAGATAGACACGGCGACAGACTGACAGCCTAGACAAAATTAATTTTCGCGACGACGACATTGCTCGACTTTTAAATTCAATTCCTGTAAGACATGCTACTTCAGACGACAACTGGATCGACCTTATTACGGACTATTTCACCGCACCGGCAGCTGAATGTTATTTTGATACCCAAAAGCGACCCAGAATAATATAAATACACTGAGAATCAACGTATTCAAAGTATTACACAAACACAACAACGTTAGCTTGAATAGTAAACTAACCCATAAGAGAGAAGTAGTACGAAGAACTAATGTTAGCTAGCAAATTTGCTATTATAGGCTAACGTATTTGGAACAAAATATCAACAAATGTAACATTACCAAGACATACCTTTATCTTGTCGTTTTTTCTCCTCTTCCTCTTCCTTCCTCTTCCTCTTTCTGCCCCTGAAGGTAACGTCCTTTTTGTCTTTCAGCTGCTCCTAGCTCCTGGATGCTCAGTTTGCACTGCACGGTTGGCTGCACACGGTACTAACGGAGCCCTGACAATCCGAGCACAGAGGCAGTAGAAACTACACTCTGTTAACATATTATTATTATTGGTGGTGGGGGTTTGTACAACAATGTACATTTGATAATATGTTACTTTTTTCTTTTTTAAGTTAATTGCTCTTGGGGCCCCCTAGTGGCCACGGGGCCCTAAGCAGCTGCAGTTCGCTATACCTTGGACCGGCCCTGTGGACCAGTTCCGAGTTTATTTTCCCCTTAAAGGCACACTATGCAAGATTTATACCTTAATATAACAGGTTCGAAGTCATTTCGATGGTAGACGAACTCTTGGTATAGCGAATCATCCCGATAGCAAAGCAGGAGAGGGACGCCGTTGGCAGAACCAGCAAAGCAAGTCTGAAAGGTGAAGAAACCGAAGAAAGCGCGGTCGCAAGAGTCAAGGAAAAGGAAACGAGAAACTGACCGCTTGAGGAACCGGGCAAGAGTCTCACTCGGTCAGGCTTTCACTCGTTGGCGAGAGCTAAAAGCAGCAAAGGATGTAACAGCGATGCTGACCTGGCGTTCTTGTTGATGGACTAGTAAGTAAATCCCTTATTAGAAACTTACTTGCTTTCTATGTGGTATGTTGTTGCGCTTGCTTATTGTATGTCAGTTTTTACGAAGTTGTTCATTCATCCATTGTTGATAATAATACCAGTCAACTAATGTCCTATGTCTAGCTAGCTAGAATAGCGGAACTATTAGCAGACTAGCAAACACTCATCTCCCTTACGTGTTTTTGCGTCATTATATTGGCTAGCTTGCCACACGAACGAGTTTGCCAGCTAAACTCAGGTGTTGCGAGGTGTATTTATCACGCAGTCCTTTGTCCGGTTCCGATTTCGTATGGATTGTGAACTGTGCTTATGCAAACTTTAGCTGGCTAACAGTGAACTCTCGACTGTACCTTTACTTGAAATTGTGCTGTTTACGAGTGAATTACATCTTACCGAATTACGGAACCCAGGAATTCGTACCTAGTTTCACCTGGATATCCTTGTTCACTACTACTTCTGTTGCCGAGAACATGCTGACCTTGCTCTTTTGTTCTAGTTACCAGCATCAGCAAGTGACGTTTACACCCATGAAGGGTCACAAAAGACCACCAAAGCCACCGGTGTCCAGTATAGAGGAGTCAGACCGTGATCGGTATGTTTTACTGCTATATCCTAATAATCCAGGTTCTCTGGACATAGCACATTGTAAACTAACCAATTTATCTTTTCAATTAGGGATGAAGATTTCCCTGTACCTGGTGTCCAGCCATTGGTCACAGAGACAGAAGAGGGTGATGTTTTGGAATCCAGGTGAGATTGCTTTCCCTCTGAAATTGTGATGTAGTGTCTTTCATTGGAACACAAACACGTGTGTGTGTGTGTGTGTGTCTATATATATGCATATATATAAATAAAAATAAAAAAATTACTTAAACTTTGATTACAGCATGCATTCTCTAAGCATTGCGGAAGAACACAACTCTCCTGATGAGGGGGATGCCAGAGACTTCAGGAACAGCTTGTATAAGTATTGTGCTGTTAATTGCCTTCCACTGACATGTCCCTCCAGTCTGATGTTCATCTGTGTACCTCTTGTACAGCATTGAAATGGATGATTGTTGGGTGGATCATTCTCGCAAGGACTGGGAGGACGGGGATAGCTCAGATGAGGATTTTGTTCCTTTTCTTCAGCTAAGGTACATTTCACTTAGTAGTTACATGTTGGGTTCAACTAATGCTGTTTTCATTCCCACAACTATACACTACTACTAATGTCACTTGAATGCAACCTTTTTGGAGGATAAATGGTGTTCTGGTTTGTGTTGAGTAGGTAATAAATATCCATATACTCTGCTTCTATACACAGTACTGGTCGTGTCAACACAAACTATCTTGCTGAAATAAGCTTAGATGAAGCTGTGCTTGATGTAGCCACACCCAATCCCCCTGACCTGGAATCACAATACATTCCTGAACAAGAACGAGTTCTCTGTGAGGAAGACCTGGTGGGGAAAAGTGCCAACATCACCTACAATGACAACCTCCATAGGCTCGCCATGTACTTGATGCTGCCCCTACAGAAGTGCAACTACGTGGACGGTATGTCCGGTGTAGCATGCCGTGGTGAACTGCCATTTCGGGTGACCCTGAAACCTCGGGGGACTGGAGTCTATTTGAAATGGGTAAGACAGATGAGCTACTTCACTTCTCAATGTCAGTTGTTACCAGACATGCACATAGGGTAGGAGACTGAGTAAACTGGTTGTAACCGGAGAAATTGTGAAATGTAGTGTGAAAACATTTGCATACAAATAGCTCAGGTATTGGTGGTGGCACCAAGCAATGCATTATGACCTTTATAGTACATATGCATTTGTGTTTTGTGTATTTAAAAATATTCTTTTTTGTATATATAACAATGCAGTTATGCCCCTTTGGACACATTCTGTGGAAATGGAACTCACAGCCAGTAATGAAGTACGGCATGCAGAGTGGTGACTTCATGCTGGCTACAAATATTCTTCTTTCTGGCAACAACTAGAGGAAGATTGCCCTCCTCTTCCAATAAATGAAAATGCCAATGGTCGCTGAGGGAACTTTCTTCCGCATTCAAGATGCTTATTGCATTGCCCCGGTCCAGGAATGTTGGGAAAAAAACAGGGCAGACATTCTACATCGGTTGCATCAGGAAGAACATATCGTTGTCCTAGGTAAGGTGTTGATGTTGTCAACCACCATTACATTTTTATTCTTGTAGTTAGCTGTGATGGTGTATACCCTGTGATTCTAATGAATGTATTTTTGCTCTATTCTCTAGGTGATGGCAGAATGGACTCTACAGGTACTGTGTGTGAGCAAATGATGCATACAGTCCACATGCTGACTGCTGAACTGTGAACTGAAAAATTTTTATTTTTGCTACAGGGCACTATGCACAATACTGCACTTACACAACTCTTGAGCAAGAGTCAAGAGACATCGTGCACATTGTCACCGTAGACAAGCGTAAAACGAACAGGAATTCTGTGATTATGGAGAAGGTATGTTTCATCAGGACCATGGATGCACTAATCCAGGAAATTCCTGTCACAGAAGTTGTCACGGATGCCCACCCACAAATCTCTGCCTTGCTTAATAAGGAGAACTCATTGGTTGTGTTGTCTGGAGCCATGGCTTTTTCTATTTTCTTCTGGTAATTGTGTTATCACAAAGGCTATATTGTTTGTTACAGATCCAGTGCGTGGAAGATATAAAGACATTCACCACTCTATTGACATACAGTATAGCATGCCGCCATAAATCTTGGAAAGAAGTTACGACGGGTTTGCAATCATCCCAACTTATTCAGTATTCTACAGACTAATCAATGCCCTGAAGGCTGAAGAAATGCTGACTGCCTTATATAATAAAATAATGTTATATTTTACAGTAATATATTAACTGTGCCTTTGTTACTTTTGTATCATGCGACCAGGCTGGCACCATAAAAAATCAGAATCCAATTCTGGCCTGGATGAAGGACATTGTGAACCACTTTTGGTATTGCTGCAAACAAGCGTTGACCGAGGACCATTTCAAGGTATTTAATAAGTCTTTGTAATGTAGCTGTAAAAAATACTACTTTGGGCATGCAGAAAGGTGAAGTTTGTGGCTGCATGTAATGTGTGGTGGTGTTGGCAGAGCAGCACATTACAGCGGCTACTCGTTGTGAACCCAATATTCATAGCACTGAACTTGGAGGAAAAAGAAAAGTCAAGAGACGTTCTGCTGCTTCACATGGCACTCACACTGCAACTACAATCATCTGCGTGCAGGACTTTTATTAATCACGCCCACAGACAGGTGGCTCATCAGTGTTAATCACAAATCACAAATAAAGTTTGCCCATCATTAACGAAAACACAAATAAATATTCAATAATTGAGAGCACCATTCAACACCCCCACTTGCTCTCACATTATTACAAACAAAAACATCATTACATTACATTTACATAAAGTCATAAAGGGGAAAATATCATCACCTTTCCAGGGTTTTTCTCTTAGTTATCTCTAAACATAAACTTAGCAAATTTAACCAACTTAAATTTTGTTGCAGGTTTGGTCATCAAATCTGCAACCATCTGGTCAATACCTTCCCATCATTCACAATGGACCGAATGAAGTGGTATTTTATGTCCACATGTTTACACCTCTGTCTACTGACAGGATTCTTAGCTAAAGCAATTGTGCCTTGGTTGTCCTCATACAGCTTAGGTAATGCATACATATGTTTATCAATGCCATCTAAACGTTCTGTGAGGTACAGACACTCTTGGATGGTTGCAACCAGAGCAATATACTCTGCCTCACAAGTAGACAGTGCTACAGTGGGCTGCTTTTTGGCCTTCCATGACACTAAAGGTCCGCCCTTGATCAGGCTTACACAATACCCAGTTGTACTTCTTCTATCATGTGTGCACATGCGCGAAAGCTGCATGCTGCCTGTTACGTTGCTCCAGCCTTTGAGTTTGCTTTCTTTAACTTTCTTAACTTTTATTCTTTTTTGTCTGTTCTTGTTTCTTCACTGTAACTCTGTGAAGTTTTGTCCTCTCTAACGAGGTCGTTTTCAGAGAGTTTTGGTGCTTTTCTTCGTGTTGTTTTTATCATGTATAGACAAGACAAGACGACAAGTATAGGAGAAAGCTGGAGAATAAACTCCAGCGAAACAATATGAGGGATGTGTGGAGTGGCATGAGAACCATCACTGGGTTCCAGAAGACTGGTGGCATGGGGTTGGAGGGCCATGTGGACCGGGCCAATGAACTGAACCTATTTTTCAATAGGTTTGATACTGTGGCCCATCCCCCACAAGTCTCTGCTGCTGGCTACCCAACAACTGCCACTTTATCTCCCCCTACTCCTCCTCCTTACAGACCCCTTGTCTGCTCCTCACCACCTCAATTCACACCCACCTACTCCACCCCTCCCCCCTGCTCTACATCATGTCCTCCACAACCTGAGGACCTCCCCCCTCCCCCCACTGTCACCTCTACATTGCTCTTCACGCCTGACCTGGTGAGAAGACAGCTGAAAAGACTCCACTCCGGCAAAGCTGCAGGCCCCGATGGTGTATTACCCAGGGTGCTTAAAGCCTGTGCCCCCCAGCTGTGTGGAGTACTTAGTCAAGTCTTCAGCCTGAGCCTGCACCTCCAGAGAGTCCCCGTGCCGTGGAAGACATCCTGCCTCGTTCTTGTGCCAAAGACGCCGCGTCCCAGCGGCCCTCAGGACCGGTGGCTCTGACGTCCCACATTATGAAGACCCTGGAGAGGCTCGTCCTGGAGCAGCTAAGGCCTATGGTCAGGCCCTTCACCGATCCACTGCAGTTCACCCACCAGCCCCGCCTGGGAGTTGAGGACAGCATCATCTACCTGCTGAACAGAGTCTACACTCATCTGGATAAGCCGGCGAGCACTGTGAGAGTCATGTTCTTTGATTTCTCCAGTGCTTTCAACACCATCCGTCCGGCTCTACTGGGGGAGAAGATGGCTGCGATGCACGTGGAGGCCCCCATCGTGTCCTGGATTGTTGATTACCTGATGGGCAGACCACAGTACGTACGCCTACAGAACTGTGTCTGACAGGGTGGTCAGCAACACTGGGGCCCCACAGGGGACTGTCCTCTCTCCCTTCCTCTTCATCCTCTTCACCTCAGACTTCAACTATTGCACCGAATCCTGCCACCTTCAGAAGTTTTCTGATGACTCAGCAATAGTTGGTTGCATAGATAAGGGTGATGACAATGAATACAGGACTGTGGTGGGCAACTTTGTCACTTGGACTGAGCTGAATCACCTGCAGCTCAATGTGACAAAGACTAAAGCGCCCAGTATACTCGTCGCACTCGAGCTGTCGTGCGACAACGTGACGTCAAAATGACGTAGATCTCGCTGGCGCGCCAGGATTTTTTCCTGTCGCACACCACTTTTTTTTTTTTTTCAGCTGCGCGCGACAAACCGGAAACAGGAAGATGGACGATCTGTACGATCCTTCAATAAAGGAGCACAGAGATGCCCAGAGTTGCCGGAATTCATGGCGAGTAATCGTTGGAAAAGAGGAGGACATATCCTGGAATATTTGGAAGAACCTCCGCCACCGAATGGGAAAGAAAAAAAAAAAAAAAAAACGTTTTCTTCTTCTAGTGCGTAGAAATAGCAAACTCAGTAGCCTTTCCTCACTAGCGACACCTCTGTTCAGGAGAAGACTGCAACTAGTGCCGCGACCACCACGCGCAAGTATAGATAGTCACGGTGCTCCCGTGATGTCACGTTGTCGCGCGACAGTTAGTCTGCGTCGGGTATACCGGACGCTTAAGGAGCTCATAGTGGATCTGAGGAGGGCAAAAACACCTGTGACCCCTGTTTCCATCGAGGGGGTCCCTGTGGACACTGTGGAGGAGTATAAGTACCTGGGGGTGTACTTTAATAATAAGCTGGACTGGACCAGAAACACTGAGGCTGTCTACAAAAAGGGCCAAAGCCAACTCTTTTTCCTAAGGAGGCTGAGGTCCTTTAACATCTGCCGGACGATGCTGAGGATGTTCTATGAGTCTGTTGTGGCCAGTACGATCTTCTTTGCTGTCACATGCTGGGGCAGTGGGCTGAGGGTCGCTGATAACAACAGACTAAACAAACTGATCAGGAGGGCCGGTGATGTCGTAGGGGAGGAGCTGGACACCCTGACGACCGTGGCAGAGAGGAGGATGCTGTCCAGGCTTCAGTCCATCTTGAACAATGTCTCACATCCTCTCTACGACACACTAGCCCAGCAGAGGAGCGCCTTCAGCAGAAGACTCCTCTCACCCAGATGCACTGCAGAGTGCCACAGGAAATCATTCCTGCCTGTGGTCATCAATCTCTGCAACGCCTCCCTCAGAGAGTCAGACTACTCTGTAATTCTGACTCAAAACATAGACAATCATTCTTTTGCACTTTTTGCACATTAATACTGTACATTTGATCTTGTATATATATATATTTATCTTTTTTGTGCTGAATGTTGTATATATATATATGTTGTTTGTATAATATGTTGTTTGTATATCTGGAGTGTTGTAACGAAAATAATTTCCCCCTGGGATTATTAAAGTATTTCTGATTCTGATTCTGATTCTGAAAATCACCAGCCCAATTCGCATCACTGTAAGCTTGTATACCCAGGTTCTCATCACATTTCCTTTATTCTTTGTGCCTCTTAAGTACCTCAACACATGTTTAACTGTACAAAAGTGCTGTTCAGTAGGTTCAGTAAAATACTGTGACAGTTTGCTTACAACAAAACTCAAATCCGGTCTTGTACAGACAGTCAAATATATAGACTACCCACTGCCTCTCTGTATCTTGAAACATCACTCATCAATGCAGCATCATCCGTGTAGTTCAGTTTTTGTTCACAAGGTGTTAACCTAGGTTTACAATCTTGGATGTTGAACCTTTCCAGGATTTTCCCAACATACTTTGCTTGTGACATTGTTACACAGTCGTCGTTCTGGTTAAAATCAATGCCAAGAAAAAATCTTAGTTTGCCCAAGTCCTTAATTTTAAACCTTGCTGTAATCATGTCCTTCATAACATTCATAGCACTTTCATCACTTGCTGCAATTATCGACCCAAATTACTATGATCACCTTCTCATGTTCTCTTTGCCTTGTGTAAACACAGTGGTCGGCCTGGTTTTGTAGAAACTTGTTTTGTGTCAGATACTCATGTAACAACTTGTTCCAATTTCTGCCCGATTGTTTTAGTCCATATAATGACCTCTCCAACTTGCACACCAACTCTCTGTCTGTGTGAGATTTTAACTTGTACCCTTCCTGCTGTTCCATGTAAATCTCACAGTCAATGGGTGCATTTAAATAGGCTGTCTTCACATCCATTTGGAAGTGTTAGAAATGCCAAGTAAAGCAGTTTCAGGGTGAGGATCCAGGTTTACTTTAAGTACATGAGAATACCATCTGAAAATCGAACACCAGAAGTCTTGAATCTCAGGGCATAGCCAAAATTGGTGTGCAAGTGTGCTATCTGATTTCTTGCACCTTTCACACAGGGGGGAAGTTTGGGGAAAGATTTTATGCAACTTAACCTTCGAATGGTGTAACCTCTGTATGACCTTGAATTGAATCAATTGTAGCCTAGCATTGACTTAGCAATGGTGAATGTCATTTAAAGCTTGTTTCCATATTTCATCTTGAATAGTGATGCTGAGATCAGCCTCCCACATTTGTTTAAATTTAACATCAGGTTGTGCAAGTTTGTAGGAGAAAATACAAACCAATTTTGAAATCAAACCCTTTGCTCCTAGTGGGCCAAGTAGGAGCTTGAAAAAAGAATTTTCTTCTGGGAGGGAGTCAGATGATGAGATATTCTGTCTTATGTAATGACGTAACTGTAAATACCTAAAAAAGTTTGATTTTGGCAAGTCATATTTTTTTTGCAATAATTCAAATGAACAGAGATGCTTATCAACATAAAGATCTTTTATGGACCCTATTCCTTTCCTACTCCACTCTTTAAAGACTGCGTCCGCGTTTGAAGGGAGAAAGGCATGGTTATGCCATATGGGGGCATGCACTGATGTTTCTGGAAGTTCAAAAAATTTTCTAATCTGTGTCCAAATTTTTTGAGCATTAAGTATTGTGTAATGCTCTCCCTTACAAGAGGCTCTTAGCCTTGGTGCTGAAAAAAGAATTGCCCTGAGTGAGGTTTTTTGAGGTAGACTTTGTTCTTTTGCTAACCAGGACAGTATCTCAGTCTGTGGATCAGGGTCATTAGCCAGTTGCCAGTATACCATCATTCTGCTATTAGCAGCCCAGTAATAATGTAAGAAGCATGGTAGGCCTAGGCCTCCAAATTCCTTTGGCTTTTGAAGATGTTGTTTAGAGATTCTGTGCGCCTTATATCCCCAGATAAATGGTAAAATCACAGAGTCAATCGTTTTAAAGAAGGACATTGGGATAAAAATTGGGATGTTTGAAACAAGTAAAGGAATCTTGGCAGGGAAACCATTTTGATTGTGTTTATTCGGCCTATCAATGACAGAGGCAATATTCTCAATTTTTCAATATTCTTTTTCAGGGCATTTAATCTCTCTGTAAAGTTATATTTAAAAAGTAACTCTGTTTTTTTAGTGAGTTTAACACCTAAATATTTAACACTGTTTTTTGAAATGTTAAACTGAGTTGAGGTCACAAATGCGGGATCTAAATCAGCTGTAAGCGAAAGAAGGTCGCTTTTTTGCCAGTTTATGGTGTATCCCAAAACTGTGCCAAACTCATCTATCAGATCAAGCAAGTATGGGACAGATTGTTCGGGGTCTGTCAGAAAAATAGCAATGTCATCGGCATAGAGTGATATTTTATGGTTAATACCATCAATAGTAATAGGCTTAATGAACTTATTTTCCCTTATACTAATTGCCAATGGCTCAATGGCTAGTGCGAAAAGTAATGGTGAAAAGGGACACCCTTGACGGGTGCCCCTCTCGAGCGGAAAGGGATGTGATCTGTTTTGATTAGTGACAATAGAAGCAGTTGGATTTAAGTAGGCCATCCGTATCCAGGAAACAAAAGTGTCTCCTAGACCAAATGACACCATGACTCTACACAGGTACCCCCACTCCACCTGGTCAAATGCCTTTTCAGCATCTAAACATAAAATGGCCTGTTTAGAACCTGTAGCATATTTATAATACATGATATTTATTAACCGTCTTGTGTTGAAAAAGGAATATCTGTTTGGAATAAACCCTGTTTGGTCTCCATGAATAAGGGGTTCAATACAGTGACTTAGTCTGTTGGCTAATATTTTAGTAAAAATCTTAAAATCCATGTTAAGCATAGAAATTGGACAGTAAGAGGCAGGGTTTGTGTCGTCTCTATCCGGTTTGAGTATTAGAGCAATGCCCGCATTATATAGTGTTGGTGGTAGTTTTTCTATCTCAGTGGAGTGGGACAGCATCCTGAGTAGGAGTGGAGATATCTGTCGAGAAATTCTTTTATAGAACTCCGGTCCAAAACCGTCTGGCCCGGGGGCCTTTCCACTAGCAAAAGATCTGATAGAATCTGTCACTTTATTTATAGTTACTGTCACATTCAGAGCCTCCCGTGAAGCCTCATCTAGTTTAGGAATGGGAACATTTTTAAGCCAAGAATCCACATCACCATCGCTTTTGACTTGTATAATTCTTGATAAAACTCCACGAAATGCTTATTTATTGATTTCGGGTGTGTGAGTATATCTCCAGCACCCGATCTAATTCTAAGAATAGCCTTACTATTTTGCTGCCCCCTAAGTTGACGAGCTAGTAGCGTGTGTGGCTTGTCCCCAAGTTCAAAATAACGTGTGCATAGACGGGACAATTGATCGCTGACTTGTTTTGTTAAAATTGTATTGTACTCATATTTAAGGTTAATAATTTCCTGCAGTGTTTGATTGTTATTGCTTTGTTTATATTGTGTCTCCAGTTGAGATAACTTGCTATCAATTTCAACCAATCTTGAGTTTCTTGATTTTTTTAGGGATGCCTCATAAGAGATAATATGACCCCTCATAACTGCTTTAAACATTTCCCATAAGTTTGAGTCTGAGGTATCAGAGGTGTCATTTGTGACTAAAAAATCGTCAAATTTACCTGACAAGTATTTACAGAAATCTGCATCATTAATTAAATAAGGACGGAGCCTCCAAGTCATTTGCTGCTTTTGCTGGTTGAAATCTAAGTTTACACTAACTGGAGCGTGATCTGAGACGAGAATATTGTGATATTTGGTGTCCAGCACATTTGATAGGAGCTTAGAATCTAGTAAAAAAAAGTCAATTCGTGAATATGAGTTATGCAATTTTGAAAAAAATTAATACTCTCTGTCTGTTGGATGCTGCAATCGCCAAATGTCTACAACGTTGGTTGAGGATATTAAGCTATTTAAAATGACTGATGCATTTGAGGGGCTTGATTGTTTTTTTGAAGATCTGTCCAGATGCCAATCTAAGATCGCATTAAAATCCCCAGCAATAATCAAATTTGTATTTGAGAGGCCTGGCAGTTTATCAAATGTTTTACGAAAGAAGCCTGCATTGTCAGCATTTGGACCATAGATATTAACCAGTGTGACATGTATGGAATACAACTAAGAATCTGCCACTGTCATCACTGATAGTTTTTATATGTTGAAAAGGTATGTTCTTTTTAATTATAATGGCTACTCCTATTAGGACATGGGGTCGGTTAGCGCCGTTAGGAGCCTGTCCACCCAGCCTGTGTGCACGGTCAACTTCTATGTGCTTTGGAAAATGTTCTTTCCCAAACAGATTTTCAATAAAGCTGGCCACAAATTCAACCGGGCGACTGGACTCAGCATTTTCAGGCAGGCCTATTATCTTAATGTTTTGGCGTCTGGAGCGTGCCTCGAGGTCCACAACTTTGTCTAGTAAGGCCTTATTAGCATCCCCCAAGTGTTTAGCCTGTAGCTCGAGTGCAGCTAACCTGTTGTCATGATCACTGGCCATTACCTCCACTGCAGAGAGACAAGAGGCGTGTTCTGTCAATGCAGCTTGGCTGGCCTGCAAAGACGCTTCCAGTGAATTGAATCTCTCGATCATTTTGTTTCTCATCCCGTCTATAGTAGAGAGAATAGCTGCACTTTCTAGCGTGGGACTAGCTACTAGCTCCGTTAGCAGGTCACCCTCATAAGATTTTCAGTTTCTCTAAATTATGTGATTTTTCCTCTATGTGATTACAGGTTCAGCAGCTCACCAAGCACTTCCAGCAATTGTGCTTGACAAGCACAGGTGGGCATGAGATCTACTATTAATCATGTTTCTGTGATGTCTGTACTGTGTAAAAATCTTGACCACTTCAGGATGGTTGGAGGCTTGAAAAATAACATCGTCCAAAATAATCAGATGTGTGGGCTTTCATCTTCAAAAGAATCAGGTAGTCCTTGAACAAATTTAATCTTTGTATTCATCCTTTGCAATTCACTGTACATAGGTTGAAAGGAGGTATAAATCCATACAATATTTTCCGGTACAACATTCATCACACGTTCACAGTTTTGTAATAAATTTTTTACAAAGTAGGTTTTCCCACAACCGCTGGGACCTACAATCAAACAGGAAAAAGGGAATATGAATCGGGTCTCAAAATCAATTTCCTCCATAACAGCAATGTCTGAAAAAAAAAGAAAAAATCTAGTTTTAATGACCAAAAGGTAGAGTTGTACCGTCAACAAAGAGACGCCTTTTGTCATACACCACCCTAAACTTTTTCCGGAATGACAAGTTTTTTAACACAAAGCCTCTTTTATCACAAGTGATTGTGTGCTGCGGAACTTCAATCACACCTTGTCTTGAATTTTGGATGTACCCCTCCACCAGTTCTCTGACGTTGTCGTGACACTCCTGAGTTTGTGTTATGCCCTTTACGCGCACAACTACCTTTCTCTTGGATCTAGTTTGGTAGGCGTAACTCTTGGGGCCAGCAGCTACAAACTCCTGAATACTGTCACCATCCAATTCATCGGTCAAATCACTCAGATAGTTACCCACTTCCAGAGGCGTCTCACCCTCCTTCACTACATAGATTAAGCTGTCTGTGTCAATGTAGAGAACTCTCTCTTGCAACTTCTCCAAACATTCGTACAGTTTGAGGCGTGCATGTACGGTTGTGAATGCTGCAACAAATATGTTACTCTGCTTACCAGGGGGATGTACACAGCTATCGCGGTATCTCCATCGTATTAAAGCCTTCTTGTTGGCAAGCACATTAAAGTAGTCAACTTCATATAAACCTGAAAACAAGAAGCTGAAAAATTCTTCAGGATCAGAGATGATGCTGGTACGATACAAATTGTCTCTCTGCGCAAACTTTCCCCAAAGACTGTTGAGGCATAGTTTGGCAACCTGTCTCTTGACGGGTTAAACTCAATCTTACCCGCATCTAGCAGAATACCCTGATGGATCTGGTAATCTCTGATGTACTTTTCCCTGCTCCCCTGATCTGTCGCCTCAGAGGGGTAGCCGGAAGCCTCCTGCTTACCCTTTAAAAAAGCATGTATGTAGTCTGCAAACACAGAGTCACTACTTTTGTCAAAGTGCCACACTTCTGTAATTTTACCCACTCTGTACCCTAGCTCCAGGGCCTTGTTAAACTCTACAGTGACCCACACACCCGTCAATGATCTCTCCTCATCACAGTGTGTACAGGTAAACTTTTGTATGATAAAACAGGGAAAAAGAGACCGCGAGGGGGGTAGACTGTGGCCTTGATTAGCCCAAAGTAGTCTCTGGGGTCCCCAAAATCTCTGTAGATGATGGTGGGGTGACCTAGGGGGTAAGAACATGCGCTATTTACATAGGGGTACAGAGAAGTGAAGTCCACGTAGTGCACTGTTTCACAGGGCCCCGCAGTGTGTCTCAACTTCAAAGCGCTCGTTCTACCGCCATAAAGAGCTTTGCGTGGGCTGAGAGGCTCTGGGAGCCCAAAATCATGCAGAATTTTTTTTACTGGGTCTTTTGATTTTTTCATCTCCGCCCAATCATGCTCTCTCATGACAGTAGGACGAACGTTGTACTCGGCCTCTAGCGTCTGCAGTCTCTGCTCACTATCAGTGTGCAGCTCCCCAAAGGTGACGCCTTTCAGAGGACATGTTCCTGTAGGACTAAAACACAGAGGACAACCGTGATAAAAACAACCGTGAAATTCCCAGACATGTTTTACACCATCGGTATATAGGTACGCTGGTACCTATATACCGTGTAAGGGCCAATCTGTTTCTCCCCCCTGTTTAGAGCATGCTGTATGAAGATTTTTTGTGTGTACATTACCCACTCTAACCACTGAATCGATGCTGTGGAGAATCTTTTACACTGCTGCATGTAGTTGTTAGGGCATGGCACAGCGAGTGTTTCAGGAGGCAGGTAGTGAGCAGGCAGGTTGGTGAGAAACACCTTCATTCAGAAAATGGTCTCTGAATTTAACACAACCCTTGAAGAGAATGTCAACATCATTTTTACAATAGCGCAGAGCTTCCTCCCTAAAGTTAAAGGTACCCTGACAGGCTTCTGTGTACCACCTGTGAAACTCTTCCAACTCACGCGCCCCCATGCGTTCCACACCATAGGCAGAGGGGGGCGGGTAGGGCCCAACATACCTAAGCTGTGTCTCTGAGCTGAATTTGTGTGGGAAATACCCCTTGGACTGGTCAGTAAAGCCTAAGGCTTTGGGCATAGCGCTAAGACGCATAGGCAGGAAAGAGAGGGAGTCTATGAATTTAAGTTGGTAATTAGGCTCCTCAAAACTGAGAATTTTACTCCCTGTCATGAGAATCTGCTGCGGTGCTACACCCTCTTTCAGCATACCCTGTAGGATCAGATAGCTGTCAAAGCCTCTAGAATTATGCGCTATAAAAACATTTTCCCTGTATTGGTTGCTCCTGAAATGCAAGAGAAAACGTTTAACACACTCTGCCCCGTAAAACACTTTTCTCCACAATGTCTTTGCACACACTAGAAAGGGTACATGCTCACCTTTCTTACCCACAAAGGTTTCAAAGTCATAAAAGATCAGATCAGGATGCTCTGTCTCCTTGAGAAGGGTTGAATGTACCACAAATGTGTTTTAGCGTCAGTCGGTAATTTACCCCCACAGATTTTGCACTTTGGGGTGACACAACGATGCACCTTCTTACTGTTGGTCATGTTGATGTAGTAACACAGCTGGCACTTTTGACATTTTTTCACCTGATCACATAGGCTAAACGTTCGCGTGTTCATAGCGCTCGGTTTTACCTCTTTATGTCTGGCGAACAGGAAAGCGAATGGCCCTTTCTGTGACAATCTGAACATTTCACAGGTTTGAGCGGCTGCGTGGGGCAGATGGGGTCGTTGCAGACCTGGCAGTTACCTTTACAACTGTGCATATAGGAGCAGTTAAATCCTTTGTAACAATAATTGAAGAAAAATCCAGTGCCCAGAAACGCTTTCAGATTTTTTATCCCATAGTAATGATTCTGCAGTAAAAATAAGAACAGAGGTCTGGAACGATCTGCAAAAGTCGCCTCAAAGTGTGAGAGAGGCTTGCCGTGGGTTGTTCTGTAAAACACCACAATTTTGCGTCCCAGAATCTCTTCAAATTTACCCACATCACTAAAAGTAACGGGTGTCTGATCATCCAAACCAACCTGATGCTGCAAATCCCTACTCATTTTCACACACTGGCTGTCAGTGAAAGTGGGTTCGAGTGTGTGAGCTAGGCTGGTGGCAAAGGAGAGACAATCACCCCTGTTCTCTACAACATACAGGTGTCGTCTTTTCTTGTCAACTATTTCACTATCTAAAGTTTTCTCCAGTTTACGTTTAGCACCCCCTGATGGGTTCTGTACAACCTGCACGATTAATTCAAGATCCTCATCATCAGGGGCGGATCTAGAAAAATATTTATGGGGTGGCGATAGGGAGGCAGGAAATTTTGAAGGGTGGCAACATATGGCAGACGTATATATACTGAATTTAATCAGTTATCACAGTTTGATGACAAATAGTATGTACACATTACAAAAGGGCATGGGCTGCCATTTACAAACTCATACAGACAAACTTAATCTCATGCAATCAATGTCTTGCATTTGAGGTTTCATGTGAAACAGTTCATATTAGGAATAAGTGACCATACAATGTGATCTCACTTAATAGAAGATAGAAGTATGGTAACACTACTGTAGGTGGGGCATTATCACAGGAAAGGCATTAAGGTAAAACACAGGTGATGAGTGGCAGACGTATCAGAGGGGAAGCAAACAGTTTTTGATTGTGTCAGAGAGGCAGTGTTGCAGGCAGCATTTGTACAAGAAGAAACTATACAAAGAAACACTTACCCATGAAGATCAATGGACTTAGCTGTACTAAGGTGAGCATAAATACACTGTGGAAATAAATGGGTCACAGCACTCAAACAAGGTACTGTACATCACTTTTATTGTTCACTCAGAACACACATTCTCCCTATTTGTCCCTCAGTAGCTTGAACAATTTTTTGACATTTTTCTACACCATTTACACCAGTGTCACATTTTAAACTTTTCTTTCTCACACTTTAGGTTTTATTAAAGGTGATATCAGATTTTCTCAGTTGCCAAAACAAAGATAAATACAGAAATTTAAAGTGCAGATTCTGTTGAGGTCATCATTTTAACAGCTTTGTAAAAGCTCATTAGTGAGCATAACATGAAGTTGTCATTCCTATAACAGCTGAATGCGGTGATATCTCATAAAAAACATCCTCGTATGGTTTCAAAAACTGAGTGAACTCCATTAGAGTGGTAGGACTCTCCTTTTCCCCCTTTTTTGTCTAGTACTCTCCTCGTCTGGTGTAACTCGTGTTTGAGATCCTCAATATTTGAATCATAAGCTTTAGCCAAGAACAGAACACCCTCTTCTCTCAAAAAAGTTGGACTTGACGGATTTAGTGCCTGGACACCCTGCATAATGTTACAATTTGTGTTAGAAAATCTTCTTCCTTTTTCTCCAATCATGTTATCCAGAACTGGATAGTACACAGAGACACAAAAAGTGTGTTTGCTATCTGGAACTACATGCTGTCCCAAGGTGGAGTGTATGAAAGTGTCCTGAAGCACCTTTATTGTCTGTCTTGGCCTCTTTGGTTTTCGCTGAGTTGTATCAATGTGTCACTCCACATTTCCTCAAATGAGGCTTGACTACGGTACTGGACCAATGTCTCTTTAAGTGCTTCAATAAGTTCAACAGCCTTAGCATAGTCCACTGTTTTAGACTGGAGCATGTCTGATAAAAATTTGGAGTCACTTTCTGAACAGAACAAGAGATCCAGCTAAATTCTGGTCAATTTGAGCCAATATCCCTCTTGCTTCAACAGCTTTTTGTGGATGGTTCTCAGATGCGATCTCTTCAAGCACCTGTACTATTGCAGGCAACCTGTCCATAACATTGCGAGATGCTATGTGCCTATAGGCCCAACGTGTATCACTTAGCTGTTAGAGTTCCCTTGGTGCACCAGCCATTTGTTATGTACATAAGACCCAGACATGAATACATACAGTCGTTCCAATAATGAGAAGAAGTTTCCTGCATCTGCCACACTTTTTACAGCGTCTACTATAACTAAGTTCAAGCAGTGTGCACTACAGTGAACACAGAAGGCATGTTTGGCTACTTCTTTTATTTTTGCTTGAACACCTGCATGTGCCCCGCGCATCACTGCTGCCCCATCGTAGCCCTGGCCTACAAGGTTGTTCTTGTACTCCAGCCCATGCTTCTCAAGGAGGCATATAATCTTGCCACTTAAGGCGGCAGCATCCAGGTGTCACTTCAAACTCCAGAAAGCTTTCATGAACCACACCGTTGTAAAAATGTCTCAGAACAAATGACATTTGCTCTTTTTTCTGAACATTTTTAGTTTCATCAACAATTACTGAAAACTGCTTGCTCGTTTTAACTTCCTGGATGATTTCCTCTTTGACCATTGCAGCCAAGAACTCAAGTATTTAATTCTGTATTGTTTGTTGTTCAAGTCTTTTTTCAATGATTGGGTTATGGTTACCTAGCAAGTCTAACATAGACAGAAAAACACCCCTTTTTTTCTGAGTCGAGAGACTCCCTATGACCCCGCTGTGCTATGTTTTCTGTGGCTGTTAGAACTAAAATTTCAGCTAATGTTTTAATGTAGTATTGATTTTCAGCCACCTGCTTCTTTTTTTGTTCATCCATTAGTCCAAACATTGAGGTATTTTTATCCATAATGTTCTTGTTCTCTGTCCATGCAAACATTGCATTTACATGGCCTTAAGATCTGGCATGAGAACAGAAACCACTGTCTTTCATTGTAGCCTTTTTCCAGTTACGATGACCCTCGAATGAGGTGAAAACAGTCCTTGGAGCATCAGTGAGGGAAAAATGCCTACAAGCAGAACAGTAAGCTGCATCTTTGGATTGTGAGTATTCTAACCAGGGATGAGATTTGTACCAGTCGCTGCGGAAGCTTCTCCTGGCTCCTCCCTGGAGGGTCTTAGGGAAACTCTCACGCATTGGCTGCACTGGCACCTCACACCTGGACTTGGATACGTCTAGAAGATGGAGGGGAGGAAAGATTGAAACTGCATTACATCTGAACTAATTCTACAATATAACAACTAGTAAAAACATAATCAATGTGGAAGTGTCATTGATAAGTTATAACCATCAGACTGTGTTTAACACACACTAACATAGCCTGGGAGAGTATTTTTAGGTTCATTTGTTTCATTTTGGAATTTAATCTGAGCAATAGATCTAAAATACATTGTACACAAAATATTAAAACTCTGTCCCCATCTCATCACACTTTCACACTGACAAGTTTCCCCAATTATTCATATTTAAGCAAACATGAATATTTATATTTATTTGAAGAAGTCTAAGCAATGTCTCTTAAATACACCTTATAGCAAAATGTCCGTCTTTGTCATTTGTTGTTCATATTCATATGTAACTTAGTTTACTATGCAGCAACAGTTTCCATACCATGTGGACCAGCTCGACTGGAGATAGTTGGTGATGGCTCAGACACTCTCCTTTCCCTTTCATTGTCTGAGCCCTGCACGTTATCTTGTCTCTCGCTTTCTCCCTCCTCATCTTGGTGATGCTCTCCCTCCTCCATATCTTCACCGCTGTGGTGTTCTCCCACCTCCTCCTGTCCCTGGTCGCCTTGGCCTTGTATTCTCTCTCTATCACGTTTCTGTTGCCCTTCTCTCTCTCCTTCCACCTCATCTTCGTCTTCTCTCTCTCCTTCCACCTCTTCTCTCTCTCCTTCCATCTCTTCTCTCTCTCCTTCCACCTCATCTTCTCCGTCTACCTTGCTCAGGTGTTTTTATTTCTGTTGTCTTTCTCTTTGGTGAGAAAAACTATGTATGCTACCTTTCCTCTTCATTTCTGTAAAATTCAAAGTAACTTTACAATGTTTTCCTTGACAGACGTTGAATCAATATTAGCTTTTGTATGTATAGTTATCGAAATAACGTTCTTCAACCTGATCCTTATCATCTCAAAATCAGCATTGCAACTATGCACGCACTGTGCTCTCTTTATAATTTATTTTCTTGATAGATAGTTAATAAGTTTTTACCTCTTTCCTCCCGTCTCTCCTTTCCTGGCGACTCCTGGCTCCCTCGCTTCGCGCCACTCAGTTTTTCAAACAAATCAGTCTCTTGCCGGCCACTCTGACGTTATCTCGTGCTGCATTCACTGCAGTCGGACATTGGAGATTCCCGCTCGTAAATGTCAAATGCCGTAACTTTTCTTTTAATTTGTTGCTGCCAACTGGGGTGGCAAGGCTTTCTTTTAGGGTGGCACTTGCCACCCTATGCCACCCCGGTAGATCCGCCCCTGCTCATCATGAACAATGTTATTGTTAGATTGCACTAACCGGTCAAGCACCCCTTCAAAAACTGGCAGAACATTATCACCGTCATCATCTACAACTACAGAGACATGTTGTTGTACATTTTCACCCACCACCTCCAACTGTATCACATCATTACGGCTAGCCAACTGTAAAGCATCGTCCGACAGTTCTCTAATTCACATCTCTATAAAATGCTGCTATTTGGGTACGTTTCCCTGAGGGGGCACCGTGAAGATACGTCTAAATCTATGTGTGTTAAAGTGGCCGTGCGAGGTATCTCCCATTCCTCCGTCCTCTCTAGACACACCCCTCTCTTCAACAGAAGGACCCGCCTCATTCAGACCCCCACCCTGTTGCAGAGCGGGTGGAATCTGTAAGTCTGAATCTGCAAATGACTCATCCTGGGTGGATTCATTTTGATTAGAAAAAGATGGCGACAGATTTTGGTTTAAAAGCAGGAGTGCATTGTCAATGGTTTCAATGGGGTCATAACATTGTTGTCCAGATTGGTCTACAGAAACATCTGTTTCTGTAGGAACCTGGTTTAAAGCCCTGAGAGCATTGCGAGCGTTTAAGCCCTTGAAAGGGTCATTTTCAACAGGAATTTGATTTATATGAGCGATTGCCAAAGCCAATTCTTCATTCATTTTTATTTTATTTATTTTTTCAATTAAAATAATACCTTGCCTTTAAATTTTTTCACATACGGCAACGACTGAGGAAATAAAAGTCTGCATGACTTGACAGAGTAACACTATGGTGTTCATGTGTTGATTGTCAGAGGTTGTTGTTGGTCCACTCCCAGGCTGGACTCCTCCTACAGCAGTTTCTGTAAAAACAAAGATGATAAGAAAAATTTAACTCTTAAAACTTTATGCACACCAATGTAGTCTATGTGTATATATTCACATTTTATTTATTTTCAAACGTACCTTCAAATAGTCTTCTGGCACACAGTGATCTTCCTCAGACACTAGACGGTGTCTCGGGAACCACGAGAGGTGTGCGGGGTGCTGGTGACACAGACCGGCTTGGAAGAGTCTGAGGTCTCGGGGTTGCTAACAGGTAGCGGGGTGGAGGTACTGCATGGACCTCAGCCACTGTTGTGACAGCTTGGGAGCCTGTTGAGGTATTTCATAACAAACATGTTTTGTTAACCTGTTTCTACGCATGCGTGTGTGAAAACACTGTGTATGCAACCCATAAGAATACGAGACGTCATCACGGCGGATGACGCTATAGACACGGTAACGTAATGATTGATTCATTTGAACGCTGGAGCGGCAAGGTTCAACAACCACCCCTTAGATGACTTAAAGCTCAAAAAACACACAAAAAGGCTTCAAATAGTAAAACATTAAAAGTTCTCACCCGGCATGTCTGGTGATCCGTCGGCTTCAGGATCCGGGGTCCGCTGTTGGTTTGCTGGCGCTCGCACCTCTGCAGCGGGGCCTCTGGCGAAGGATTCACGACAGCTGTAGGAGCCTGATGCACACTACCGGGGCTGAGGCTGTCTCTCCTCTTTTTCTGTACCGGTGTTGCAGGGTCTGCAGCCAGGGTACCCTCTTCACAAATACCCCCAATTTCTCCGTGAAACACACAAGGATGTCTTTTCTGTGGTGTTTTCGACCGCGTCGGCAGAGATTCAACACCGGTCCTCAGGTCTTCTTCAACCCGTGTTGGGTTGATGGATACCGGGGTCCGATTGGGGATCTGCAAGGCTTGATTTTCGGCTTCTTGAAAAGATTCTTAGGCATTTCCATCCCAAATGTCCTCCAGACCGTCACCCAAATCTGTAAGTAGATTTTCACCGTTCATATTAGCGTGTTTTTTTAAAATAGAATTAAAAAAATTAAATTTAAATAAAACAAAATGTACCTAATCACACTCTTGACCTTGTTCTATCATATGGCATTGATATTGAACATTTAATGGTCTTCCCACATAATCCTTTCCTATCTGACCATTATTTAATAACTTTTGAATTGAAGATCTTAGTGCTGCATTTGACACCATTGACCATAATATTCTTTTACAGAGACTTGAGCATCAAATTGGCATTAAAGGAACCGCACTAAGCTAGTTCAAGTCATATTTATCAGATCGCTCGCAGTTTGTACATGTTAACGATGAATCTTCAATAAATACTACAGTTAGTCATGGAGTTCCACAAGGTTCTGTACTTGGACCAATACTATTTACTTTATATATGCTCCCTTTAGGCAACATTATTAGGAATCACTCCATTAACTTTCACTGTTATGCAGATGATACGTAGTTATATCTATCAATCAAGCCCAATGAAATTAATCAATTATCTAAATTACAAACATGTCTTAAGGACATAAAATCCTGGATGAGCTGCAATTTTCTGATGTTAAACTCAGAAAAAAAACTAAATTCTTGTTCTTGGCCCCAGAAACCTTAGAGACTCACTGTCTAAAGATATAGTTACTCTAGATGGCATTAACTTGGCCTCTAGCACCACTGTCAGGAATCTTGGAGTTATCTTTGATCAGGATTTGTCATTTAACTCCCACATAAAGCAGACCTCTAGGACTGCCTTCTTTCATTTACGTAATATTAGAAAAATTAGACACATACTATCACAGACAGATGCAGAAAAACTAATCCATGCATTTGTTACTTCAAGGCTGGATTACTGCAACTCTTTATTATCAGTTTGCCCCAATAAGTCCATTAAAACGCTCCAATTAATTCAGAACGCTGCAGCACGAGTACTGACAGGAACTAGAAAAATAGAACACATCTCTCCTGTACTAGCTTCTCTGCACTGGCTCCCTGTAAAATGTAGAATAGAATTTAAAATCCTCCTCCTCACCTATAAAGCTCTTCATGGTCAGGCCCCTTCATATCTTAAAGAGCTCATAGTACCCTATTACCCCTCTAGAACACTACGTTCTCTGAATGCTGGGCTACTTGTGGTTCCTATAGTCTCTAAAAGTAGAACAGGAGCCAGAGCCTTAGGTTACAAAGCTCCTCTCCTGTGGAACCAGCTTCCAGTTGTGGTTCGGGAGGCAGACACCCTCACCACATTCAAGAGTAGGCTTAAGACATTCCTCTTTGATAAAGCTTATAGTTAGGGCTGGATCAGGTGAGTCCTGAACCATCCCTTAGTTATGCTGCTATAGGCCTAGATTATCGGGGGATTTCCCATGGTGCACTGAGCTCCTCCCTTCCTCTCTCTTTCTGCACTCATTCATGTCCCATTAATGCATGTTACTAACTTCACTTCTTCCCCGGAGTTCTTGTGCTTTCTCGTCTCGTAGGTTCTTGTCGATCCTGGTGGAGCCTCCTGCCATGGTCCTGCTAGATTGCCATTGCCAATACTGTTGTTGCTGTGCACCTGTCTGTCTGTCTCTCGCTCTCTCTCTCTCTCTCTCTCTCTCTCTCTCTCACCCCAACTGGTCGAGACGGACGACCACCCACCTAGAGCCGGAGGATCTGTCCTAGGTTTCTGCCTTTTAACAGGCAGTTTTTCCTTGCCCTTGTCGCCAAGTGCTTGCTCATGGTGGTACTGTTGGGTCTCTGTAATTAATGTTTTAAAGAGTTCGGTCTAGACCTGCTCTATTTGAAAAGTGTCCTGAGATAACTTCTGTTATGAATTGGCACTATACAAATAAAATTGAATTGAATTGAATTGAATTCAAACTATTAGATTATAAGCCATTAGGCAAAACTTCCTACAGCAGATGTCTATCTGACAGTGCTGTAGCTAAATTTAAGGAGGAGATTCCATCAGTGTTTAATTCAATGCCATGTCTGAATATAACAGAGTCCTATAATAACTTTAGTCCCTCCGAAATTGATAATCTTGTTGATAGTGCTGCTGTTTGACCAACCAACTACGACGGCAGCATAACTCTGCAGCAGTAATGGTTAGTTACAGATTAATGTATGGGTAAATAAACAAGTGTGCAGCTTTGGTCACACTAAGAGAGACAATGACAAAGTTTATTAACAACTTAGAGATAACTGAAAGAAGTTGAGGGAAATTAATGGCATATATCTGTCACAGAGCCTCCTCCTCCCTGAGGTTGGTAATCTGCTACCACATTGGCCTTGTCTGATCGGTGCCGGATGGTGAATCTAAAAGGCTCCAGTGAGAGTTACCAAATGATAATGTAATTGAATATACTATGATAGATACAGCATTTAACATACATTAAATAAAAATTGTCCTTGAAGAAAAAGCTTGAACAAGAAGTAAACAAACTAAATAAGAAATACGACAAATTTGACCTCTGATCACTGATCAGATCATTATATTAGCAAATGAACATCATTCAATCTACGGTTCATGTGAACAGTATTTAGATACTATCCAGGGTGTGAGTGAAGATCTGATCCTGTTCCAGCACAATAAATATGAACTCTGACCTGTAGACTCACTATCTGAATCTGATATATTTAAAATCACGTCAGTGGTCGAGTTTATGCTGACATCAGCTTTTACTTTTGAAACCAGGAGACATGAAGAAATTACAGAGCTATGTTTCTTGATTTTATGTATGTAGGATTACTAACAGGTGTTGAATCTTGGTATTCCCTTTAATAATCCCTGTGAGCTTCTATTTGGTTGGTCAAGTTTCCAAACAAACATTCTTTTACAGTCAGACTGCAGGTCACAGGTCTCATTTATTGTGGAAATTTTAGTTGCTGCCAATTTTAAGTGGATCATATTCATAAAAACATCAGGGGAAAGTTCAAGATCAAGATTTACCTGCATATCAGTATTAATAATTATTTTCCAAACCAAACATGTTTTTTTTTTTTGTTTCTGAAGGTCTTTTCTTACTTCCAGGAAATCGGCTTATTCCTTTTCTTTGATATGTAACATGCAGATTATTAGATATTATTAATTGGGGACCCGGTAGAAACCTCCTGAACCATGAACATCGAACAATGACCACCTCATCAAACTTCCCTTTTTACTATTGTATGGATGTAAGAGATTTACACCTGTTTTTGCACTGATTGGATTTATGTTGAGATCTATGTAAAGTAAGGACTAAAACAACACAGGTTCATCATATAAAAAGTGTAGAGAAGTCAGTTACTCAGAAAAAGGAGCAATGATGAAAGTCTATATAAAGCTGGAATATGACTGTTGCTGTAACTTTGTTCTTATGGATCACTGCGGGTACTCGTCACAGTCTGACATGGCTGTAAATCTTTGTGTCAGGACGACTGTTGAGGTCACTGGATGTTAAATTCCCTTCGTTCTTCCTGTTTTGATGAAGAAAAAGGTCGTCTCAGTTCTCCGGTGAGTTCAGGTACAGATATCTGCAGGTCCTCAGTGAAAGCAGTGACAGGGTGTGTCTAGGTCATATAACTGTAGTTCGGATCAAAGTCAAAGTTATTCTGTCCAATCAGGTTCCTTGTTTTCTGCTGACTCACCTTCTGTCTCTTTGTACTCAGCTATCATGGAGTCAGTTATCACTGTGAAGTCTGTGTGTTCTTTTATTGGAGGGAAAACGACGCAGAAACAATTTCTGGTGAGTAGATTCAAGATAAATATGAACAAATGAAAATATACATTAAGTGATGAGTTTAATGAGCTGAACCTGTTATGCAGTCTGGGGAACAGTCTGAAATGATCAGTTGTTGTTGAGATGAATAAATATTTGTAAAGGTCTGGTCAGTCATTCTGGAGAGAGATAGTTGATTGTTGAGTATCTTTCCCGACCCTGACAACCCAAAATGTTGGTATTGTAATTGTATTGTAATGTTGACGACCAAGGAACAATCAACTCTTCCTCTCTTCCTCCAGAATGACTGACCCCAACTTCAAACTTTGTGAAGCTGGTATGAAAGTATCACTACTTAATATTACAATGTTGTACAAACTACAGAATGAAAAATAACCTCAGAATTTGAACAACCGGATAATTGTACTGAAGTTCCTTACAGGTTACGTTGGTGTCTAGATTTTTGGTCTTAAAAACCATTTAATTTACCACATGATTAACATGATATGATTACAGTGATAAGAACACTACTTTATCTACTACTGTAAATCTCCCTGTAGTACAATTACTACAATATGTTATACAGTCTTTTTTTAGTTCAGGGTACAGTTGTATGCAAAAGTTTGGTAAACTAAGAGTTCTGCAGACAGATGAGATTAGGAATCATCAGCTGGTTTCAACCCTTTACAACTCTGAGTCCTTATGTGGACACTCAGAAACCATGGGTTCCTCTCAGTTATTGATGTCCACAATGCAAGAGAAGACTACAACAAGTTTTTAAAGTGTCAAATGTAATTAGGAGATGGCGGTTTTGGGATGGAGGTCTAGATAAGATCTGGAAGCTCAATGGTCACCAGTAGAAGAAAGTATTTGCACTGCACAGCTCCTATGTTGATTGTGTGAATGTGAATGTGAAGCAGGACAAAGGTGGAAAAGTATATGTATTGTTTTATATAATTAAAGATAAAAAATGAATGAATGAATTTGTAATTTGTCTTGTGTTTCTTAAAGGAGTCAGCTTCTCCAGTTGAATCTCTCACTTGTTGGTTTCCAGCAGGGTGACAGTATGGCTGAAACATCTCGTGAGTCCAGTGAAAGATTATTATAAATTATAAATATTATATATTAATATGCACAGACTGTATGTTTCTCTCATTAGGGATCGAGCCAGCGACCGCTGGAGGTCCCTATTGTATTTGCTTTGTTTCTTCTTATTATTAGGGACCGAGCCAGTACGGTGGCCCAGAGGTGTCAGGCCGAATACAAAAGCCACAACACGAATACAAAAGCCACAACACAAATACAAAAGCTACAACACGAATACAAAAGCCACAACGGAAGTGAGCCACAGGGTTGGTGGTTGTACAAATATGGACTTTTATTGTTGAATTTCTACAAATTGGTGCCGTAAAAATGCTTGATATTAAGTATGTTTTTTATTCATCATGGTCGCATGAAACCCTTAATGTAACATATTTTATTTTAAATGTAGGTTCGAATTATAGCTTACTGTTCTTAATACCTTTATTTTGAAAACCGGAAGTGAATATGTTGTATCTCCGCAATTACCATAATGCTGAGAATATATTATATTTAATAATTATAATTTAATAATTATTATTATATTCTATAATTTGTAGAAATTAAACAATAAAAGTCCATATTTGTACAACCAACAACCAACCTTAGCTAAGGTTATGTTCTCTGTAGCTGAGAGCTTGATTGACAGCCTGGTGGAGGAGTGTTGTGGAATCAACACATGGCCCATTTGAATATTAAAATTAGCCATGTGTTGATAGGTCACTACACGAAAATGTAACCAATGAAATTACTTATTTTGACACACATTTTTAGCCAATAAGTATTAAACTAACAAGGTAATGTGTCAAAAGGCGACCTTTTTAGTTATTTTCTCAAAAGGAGGACAAATGAGTGGCAGCTTTTGTGGCTTTTGTATTCGTGTTTTGGCTTTTGTATTCGGCCTGACACCTCTGGGCCACTGTAAGCCAGCGACTGCTGGAGGTCCCTATTGTATTTGCTATGTTTCTTATTATTTTTAGGCCACTTCGACTGCATTTTTGCCCCCCTGAACATATACGAAAACTCAATTTTATTTGGCAAAGTTGTCAGGCCTGGTGAAAAAATTGTATATTCTATGCGTCACTTTTGGGTTGGCCACTAGGTGGCGCTATTGTCAAGAAATTGCATTTAGGCTAATAACTTCAGCATCTTTTATTGCACATTCAAAAACCTTGTATCCACGCGTTCGGTGAGTGAAGCTGAATCTTCCCATATAGGCCCCGCCCACTTCCGCCTATAATTTTTTTTTCGTTAGAGCACGAAATGTCCTTACTACTTTTTTGTGTTCCTCCTACACGCTTTGTCCGATTCGCACAAAATTTTTCACCTAGCACCTGAGGACCGCCCTGGCAAAAAAAGTAATTTGAAATTTTTTTAAATTCCAAAAAATAAGCACGCTTTAAAATTAAGACTTCCTGAAGATTTTTCGTCAAAAAAGGAAGTGGACCATTTCTCCACAATGGTATGTCCGATTGACACCAAGCTTGGGTCCATAGTTCCCCATGTCTTCCTTAGGCATCGTGCACAATCTTGAACAATTTGAGTTTACCACCACAAGGTGGCGCTCTTTCAAAGAAAAACATTTTTATCTCCGCATCGGCACATGTGGATTAAAATGAAACTTGGTACAATGCTTGCCCATGGCTCCCTGAGGCTCCCTAATAAATGTGACAACAATCCACCACTAGGTGGCGCTCTGGTGGCAGTGTAAATCACTGTGCGGAGACTGTAATAGTTATGAATCTGAAATTCACAGGGCACGTGTAGACTGGTGCCTGAAGCTCACATACCAAAAATTGTGTTTGTAGCGCCCCCTACAGGATAAAAAAAAAACGTTTCACCGATATGTATGAAACTCGAGAGGCACGTGCAACATGCTGAGACGTACAAAAAAGCCCCTTGGACCCATACCCCAAACCCCACGGGAAGTCAGCCATCTTGATTTTCATTTTCACTTTCGGCAAACTTTTCGTGTTGTATTTGAACAAACTCCTCCTAGGGAATTTATTGGATCTGCTTTAAATTTGGTCAGTACAGTCAAAACATGTTGCTGAGTAAAAGTTGTGCTATTTGTGACTGTACTTTAAAGGGCGTGTCCGTGGCGTGCCCTCAAAGTTGGCCAGGTTGAAGAGTTCGGTCTAGACCTGCTCTATTTGAAAAGTGTCCTGAGATAACTTCTGTTATGAATTGGCGCTATACAAATAAAATTGAATTGAATTGAATTGAATTGAAGTTGAATCGAATGTCAAACTGTGATGCCATTTCCGGCATTAAAGGGCTTCTGTTTTAACTAACTCCTCCTACAGATTTTATCAGATTGACTTCAAATTCGATCACTGCAATCTAGACACATGGGTGATCAAAAGTTGTGCTATTTGTGACTGTATGTTTAACCGTGTGCCCGTGACGACGTGTCGAATTCCACCGATTGGCCATCAAACAGATAGTACTCATGTCTTCATTGTACAGTCCCACCCTGAACACGTCCTCATAACTTCAGCGTACATGGTCCAATCTCAATGAAACTTCACATGTTTGATAACAGTCCCGCCCTGAACACATCTACATGACAATATTCAGACATAGTGATCGTGCCACTTACTGACAACAGGAAGTAAGCGCTGCGTGGTGATTTTGAGCTGATTTACGTGAAATTTTCATGTTTTGGTCCGCACGTGTTACGACGGCACGTGACGCGGCTGCAGCATGCCCTGAGTTGCGTGGTTTCATCAAGACAGTTTAATAGAAAAGCACAGTTCAGGTAGTTTGAAGGAACAATATTGTGCCTTAACGATCGTTAAGTTACTACGTTCAGTCATCCCGATGTTAATGCATTAGTTAACATTACAGTCCTGTTTGTTACTTAGCACATTTCAGTGAAATTTAGTAGAAAATTAGGTCATGAGAAAAACAGATTTTCAGCTGAGTTTTTGGAGTTGGTTAAAATAATACAAAATACAAATATATTAAGAACAGATCTTCACCAATTTGACAATACATTTAGAAAAAAGCTGCAAAGTGATAAAACAACAACAACACAGACAACAGCAGAAACTCTTTCTGGAGTCTGTTTAAAGATGAGAAGGACTCTGAAGCATGTGACTGAAACATACTGAAAAAGATAGAGATTTTTTCTTTCCCAATACCAATACCGATACCACTGTATTTCCTGTAGTTATTCTTACACTGCTGAGAAGTACCGGAGTGCCGTTTCAGAGCTAATAAATGTTGTGGTATTGAATCTGTGCACAGACATAAATACTGGCCAAAACCCCATAGAGACTGTGTCTGTCCCCCGACCACCTAAACTATTTAAAGAAATAAAAACAAGAGGAGTTCAACATAAAAATCTAATAAAAATTAAAACCAACTCCTCAGTAGCACAAAATAAGAGAATGAAATGTGGGCTGTTAAATATCAGGTCTCTGTCCTCTAAAGCTGTTTTAGTGAATGAATTAATATCAGATTATGATATTGATTTACTTTGTCTTACTGAGACCTGGTTGTCCCACGAGGAGTATGTTAGCCTAAATGAATCCACCCCCCAGTCATATTAATACTCACATTCCTCGAGGCACAGGCCGAGGAGGTGGAGTAGCAGCTATATATGATTCGAGCGTTTTAATGGACCCTAAACCTAAACTAAATTATAATTCATTTGAAAGCCTTGTTCTTAGCCTTTCTCACCCAAACTGGAAAACACTGCAGCCAGTTCTATTTGTTATAGTGTACCGTGCTCCTGGACCGTACTCTGACTTTATATCTGAATTTTCAGAGTTTCTATCAAGCTTAGTCCTTAAATCAGATAAAGTAATTATTGTAGGTGATTTTAATATTCATGTGGATGTTGACAATGACAGCCTTAGTAATGCATTTATATCATTAATAGACTCAATTGGCTTCTGTCAGAGTGTAAATAAACCAACTCATTGTTTTAATCACACTCTTGACCTTGTTTTATCATATGGCATTGATATTGAACATTTAATAGTCTTCCCACATAATCCTTTCCTATCTGACCATTATTTAGTAACTTTTGAATTCATACTATTAGATTATAAGCCATTAGGCAAAACTTCCTACAGCAGATGTCTATCTGACAGTGCTGTAGCTAAATTTAAGGAGGAGATTCCTTCAGTGTTTAATTCAATGCCATGTCTGAATTTAACAGAGTCCTATAACAACTTTAGTCCCTCTGAAATTGATAATCTTGTCGATAGTGCTACAGGCTCACTACGATCAACATTAGACTCTATCGCTCCTATAAAAAGGAAATTATTAAAACATAGGAGACTAGCACCTTGGTATAACCACCAAACCCGCCAGTTAAAGCAAATAGCTAGGAAATCTGAAAGGAAATGGCGCTCTTCCAAATTATCAGAATATCGCTCAAATTGGCAAGATGATCTTAAGATTTATAGAAAGGCCCTCCGTAATGCCAGAGGAGCCTATTACTCAGCACTAATAGAAGAAAATAAGAACAACCCTAGGTTCCTCTTCAGCACTGTAGCCAGGCTGACAGAGAGTCACAGCTCTATCGAGCCACATATCCCCATAAACTTAAGTAGCAATGACTTCATGAGCTTCTTCTATAATAAAATTATTACTATTAGAGAAAAAATTAATCACCAACTGCCATCAACGGTTATCAGTGGCTCTCCAAGTTCAGGGACTTCTGTCAATGTAAACTTAGATGTATATTTAGACTGTTTTTCTGCTATCGATCTTCATCAGTTAACTTCAATCATTTCTTCATCGAAGCCATCAACCTGTCTGTTAGACCCGATCCCAACTAGGCTGCTTAAAGAAGTTGTTCCCTTAATTGGCACTTCTTTACTGGATATGATTAATCTTTCTTTATTATCAGGATATGTACCACAGTCCTTTAAAGTAGCTGTAATTAAACCCCTTCTTAAAAAGTCTACTCTTGACCCAGGGGTTTTAGCCAACTATAGACCGATTTCTAACCTCCCGTTCCTCTCTAAGATTCTGGAGAAAGTAGTCGCCAAAGAGTTGTGTGACTTTCTACATAACGATAGTTTATTTGAGGATTTTCAGTCAGGATTTAGAGTTCATCATAGCACAGAGACAGCTCTGGTTAAAGTTAATAATGACCTTCTGACTGCTTCTGACAATGGACTTGTCTCTGTACTTGTATTATTAGATCTTAGTGCTGCATTTGACACCATTGACCATGATATTCTTTTACAGAGACTTGAGCATCAAATTGGCATTAAAGGAACCGCACTAAGCTGGTTTAAGTCATACTTATCAGATCGTTCTCAGTTTGTACATGTTAACGATGAATCCTCCATAAATACTAAAGTTAGTCATGGAGTTCCACAAGGTTCTGTACTTGGACCAATACTATTTACTTTATATATGCTCCCTTTAGGCAACATTATTAGGAATCACTCCATTAACTTTCACTGTTATGCAGATGATACGCAGTTATATCTATCAATCAAACCCAATGAAATTAATCAATTATCTAAATTACAAACATGTCTTAAGGACATAAAATCCTGGATGACCTGCAATTTTCTGATGTTAAACTCAGAAAAAAACGAAATTCTTGTTCTTGGCCCCAAAAACCTTAGAGACTCATTGTCTAAAGATATAGTCACTCTAGATGGCATTAACTTGGCCTCTAGCACCACTGTCAGGAATCTTGGAGTTATCTTTGATCAGGATTTGTCATTTAACTCCCACATAAAGCAGACCTCTAGGACTGCCTTCTTTCATTTACGTAATATTAGAAAAATTAGACACATCCTATCACAGACAGATGCAGAAAAACTAATCCATGCATTTGTTACTTCAAGGCTGGATTACTGCAACTCTTTATTATCAGGTTGCCCCAATAAGTCCATTAAAACGCTCCAATTAATTCAGAACGCTGCAGCACAGTACTGACAGGAACTAGAAAAAGAGATCACATCTCTCCTGTACTAGCTACTCTGCATTGGCTCCCTATAAAATGTAGAATTGAATTTAAAATACTCCTCCTCACCTATAAAGCTCTTCATGGTCAGGCCCCTTCATATCTTAAAGAGCTCATAGTACCCTATTTCCCCACTAGAACACTACGTTCTCTGAATGCTGGGCTACTTGTGGTTCCTATAGTCTCTAAAAGTAGAACAGGAGCCAGAGCCTTCAGTTACCAAGCTCCTCTCCTGTGGAACCAGCTTCCAGTTGTGGTTCGGGAGGCAGACACCCTCACCACATTCAAGAGTAGGCTTAAGACATTCCTCTTTGATAAAGCTTATAGTTAGGGCTGGATCAGGTGAGTCCTGAACCATCCCTTAGTTATGCTGCTATAGGCCTAGACTATCGGGGGATTTCCCATGGTGCACTGAGCTACTCTCTTCCTCTCTCTTTCTGCACTCATTCATGTCCCTTTAATGCATGTTACTAACTTCACTTCTTCCCCGGAGTTCTTGTGCTTTCTCGTCTCGCAGGTTCTCATGGATCCTGGTGGAGCCTCCTGCCATGGTCCTGCTTGACTGCCATTGCCAATACTGTTGTTGCTGTGCACCTGTCTGTCTTTCTGTCGCTCTCTCTCTCTCTCTCACTCTCTCTCTCTCTCTCTCTCTCTCTCTCTCACCCCAACTGGTCGAGACAGACGACCACCCACCTAGAGCCGGAGGATCTGTCCTAGGTTTCTGCCTTTTAACAGGCAGTTTTTCCTTGCCCTTGTCGCCAAGTGCTTGCTCATGGTGGTACTGTTGGGTCTCTGTAATTAATGTTAAAGAGTTCGGTCTAGACCTGCTCTATTTGAAAAGTGTCCTGAGATAACTTCTGTTATGAATTGGCGCTATACAAATAAAATTGAATTGAATTGAATTGAATATAATACCCAATACTGCATTTTAAGGCAGCATCGGAGGAATCTGAGATATTGGTATTGGTATCAGAACGGAACAACTCATTGGTAACATTATACATTGTAAATAGCTTCAGGCAACACGGTTAAATTCACTTCATCAATTAATAGAAAAACTTGGTAACATGTGACAGTTTCCCTGTGGTTCTGATTTTTGTATGCTGGACAATAAAGTTAAGATCCAAATGTATTTGTTTGATCAAAACTAAGATACTGTACTGGTCCTATTAGCAATTTATAATGGGACAAATAAAGCCATGGCGTAGAGACGGACTGTCATTCAACCTTTATGATCCATTGCACACATGAAAGCACTCTTTTTGACAAACATAAACCTTATCATAAATAAATGATTGTCATAAAAGGCCTATTATAAAATATATGAAATGAATGAATAAATGTTTTCCTTTCTATTTCCTGACAGTGTCAGATGATGTGCAACCTGTGAGGCGCAGCAGCTATGATCACCTTCGACCTCTCAGTAAGTCAAACTGGACTGGACTGGATTATTGTGGTTTCTCATCAAATCTAAATCTTCAGTGTTTCATAGGTTGTGTGATTTAGACCCCAAATTCTTAAAGATCTGAAACACACAATGCTGTAATCTCAGCCAGGAAACATTAGAGAATCAATCTAGCAAAAGAAATGTGCAGTGGCAGCTCACCATCGGCCTACACACATCACTCTGCCAGTGAAACATGAGTTGATTCATATAAAGTGATTTTATGGAGCAGTGGCTGGTGGATTTTGCTTCCTTTATTTTCTGTGTGTTGTTGGAGCAGCTGGAGGATTTCTTGCTGTCTGAATACATTTTGGTGAAAAGTTTTTTTACATAATAAACTTTTATAGCTTAGCTAACAGTAGCTTACTACTGGATCTGATCTGGATAGGTGGTTTACTTCCACCTATCCAGATCAGGCTTTAGATTGACAATTCTTGTTAGAAGGATGTTTTAGTCTTTTTATGGACCCTGATGACATGGAAATTATAGAATATCATCATTCTTATCCTTTAACACTGACTACAGTGTGAAGAAGGTGACTCAAGTTATATTCCCCATTTTGTCCATGAGGAAGTCTATAAGTATTCCTATGAGAATACCGATGACCTTACCGATGACCTAACTGATGGAAATTATGGGTATGTCTACAATACTGGTGGGGAATAAAACAAGGCTAGTACCTCTACACTGGATAGTTGACATATATCAAGTATCGAGGCACGACCGAGCCAACCTTTCATGACTGTTTTCATTTGTGTTGTCATTTCAGTGTCTGAGCTCAGGGTTGTTCTGCTGGGGAACAGCTGGTCTGAGAGGAGTTCAGTGGGGAACGTTATACTGGGAAAGACTGTGTTCAACACTGAGGAAGAACCAGACAGATGTCTGAGGTTCAGAGGACAGTTAAAGGACAAAGAAATAGTTCTCATTAACACTCCAGATCTGCTGCATCCTGACATCTCCCAACAACAACTGACAGAACATGTAGAAAACTGTGTGAGACTATCTGATCCTGGACCTCATGTGTTCCTGCTGGTTCTACAGCCTGAAGACTTCACTAAAGAACACAAACTGAGACTACAATCAATCCTTGAAATCTTCAGTGATGGATCATTTGATCATTCACTGGTTCTGATATCAGCACCCAGAGAGAAGAGTTCAGGTGTCAGGGAAGACTACATGGACTATCCACCCTTAAATAACATCATGAGAATTTGTAGAGACCAACTCTTCTGGAAGAAAACCACTGAACTTCCAGAGCTGTTGGCACACTTGGACCATATTGTAAAGGAGAACAGAGGACAACATGTGAGCTTCGAAGCATTTGGGGATTCAGCATCTGCTTTACCCGGTGGTCCTCAAAGACGGAAACAACAGGAAACAATGTCTGCTATCTCAGACACGGTTAAAGTTACTGGTGAGTGAGTGTAATAGGTGATCACCTCATCGGCATAAAACCAGTGCCATCACAGAATTTCTCCTTTGAATAGTACAATCAAGAATGTTCATTGTTGTGTCATGGTCGAGGTAAAATAATAAATAACTTTAAAGTACAACTAAATAATACCCCCAAATATCTTAAGAGTCTAGGATTTTCAGAGTGTCGTACTCAAGAACAACGCAGATCATTCTTCGTCCATTACAGTCTCAACGCCAATGAGTGGGAACTGTCTACCTTCCCCAAAACACAACAACTTTTCTATCTTTGTGTAGAGCTGTGAGATATCCCACTGCACCAATGGTCATGGTTCAGGAAATGCGTATTGGACTCAAACAAAGCAGGCGGCAGGATGACTGAATGACACTGATTTACGTATTTGTAGTGCAGCTTACTGGCAGGTACAGGTAGGCAGACGGACAGAGTGTGTAATGGTCAAAAGGGGGCACCTCCATGAGTCTAATGGAGAAATGAACCTGCTTCTTACATGATTTATTAGGTCAGTGAATGGTTTCCTCACAAGTTTATGGTCTCAATTAGGGATGTCACAATAGCAGAAATGTAGTAGTCAATACCAATACCAGTGAAATTCCACAATTCTCGATACCACAGTAAAAAATAGGGATATCCCGGTCGAGGTTTGTTGCATCTGATCCCCATTAATATTGAATATCTGCTGATAAAAAAGTCCTGATCAATACTTGTCATTTCCTTAATAATATAGGTGAACTGCTCTGCATTGCATTAAGAACAAAACTGCCTGCCTCCTTATTGTTATTTTATACTTTATATAATAAAGCGGGCTATAAAACATCCTAACAAACTCTCTTTGTATAATTTTTTGGTCTTATTACTGTCTGCAGGGAGTTTGTCTTTCTCTTTAAAAGTGTCCTACAGTGTTTGTTGCTTCAGTGCGGGCAAATTTCCCCATGGGGATCAATGAAGTATTTCAGATTCTTCTACAAACAGACGTTACAATAGGTTCGAACTTGTAACAAACAGGACAGATAGGATGATAAAGTCTAGATGAAGCAAAAGTAAAAACCAACAATGCAACTTAGAACATAGCAAGTAGGATAAACTGATAAAGAGCAAAGCATCTGGGCTGGTAGATGAGTGACGGGACTGAGATGAGATTTCTGTTATGAAAATGACCAGAACACAGTAACTAACTCCTTAAAGATTGTTTTGTGGAATGTGGTGAGTTAGATCCCGTTACACAAAGCCTCGATACTGTGTAAAGCTGAAGGGGCCAGAAGGGCCTTCTCATTGGAAATGGGATTTCTAAGTTACTACATTAATTTATTAAATACAGGTTTGGTTCTGTTTACGACACAGATTCTTATCCCTGATTTCTTCCTCTCTCTCATTGTGTTACAGACTTTGCACTCAGGATTGTGCTGTTGGGGAAAAGTGAGGACAAAAAGACAAGACTTGGAAACTTCATCGTTGGAGACAAAGGGGCTCAATTCCAGAAACCTTCTCTAGTCAAGCAATGTGAGGTAATCTCCGGGGAGTGGAAAGACAGACCGATAACAGTAGTTAAAGCTCCAAACATCTACAGTCTGTCTGTGGAAACAGTGGAGGAAGAGATGAAGAGATGTGTAGCTCTTTGTCCACCTGGACCAAATGTTCTGCTGCTGTTAGTGAAACCCTTTATGTTCTCAGAGAAAAAGGCACAAAAACTGAAGTTTACTCTGAGTTTGTTCAGTCAACATGCTTTTAAACAGTCAATAGTGATCATGACACATGAAGGGATCGGAAGTTCCTCTGTGAATCAGCTGCTTAAGCAATGTGAAGGAAGACAGTACAGGATGTTTCAAAATGACCATAAACGGTTAATGAAGAAGGTTTGGAACATTGTGCGTCATAACAAAGAAACCTTCCTCACCCTCACTGCAGAGACCATAAGACCAAAGTCTGAACTCATCAGAACATCCTTAAACCTGGTTCTGTGTGGGAGGAGAGGAGCAGGGAAGACTTCAGCAGCCGAGGCCATTTTAGGTTGGTCAGAGCTTCATCCAGAGTGTGTTAGACATCAGGGAGAGGTGTGTGGACGTTGGGTTTCCCTGGTGGAGCTGCCTGCCTTGTATGGAGAACCTCAGGAGGCAGTGATGGAGGAATCATTCAGGAGTATCTCCCTCTGTGATCCTGAGGGCGTCCATGCCTTCATCCTGGTCCTTCCTGTGGGTCCCCTCACTGATGAAGACAAGGGAGAGTTAGAGACCATCCAGAACACATTCAGCTCTCGAGTTAATGACTTCACCTTGATTCTGTTCATTGTGGACTCAGATCCTACAGATCCAGCTGTTGTTAACTTTGTGAAAGAAAACAGAGACATCCAGAAGCTCCGTCAGAGCTGTGGAGGAAGATATGTTGTTCTCAACATCAAGGACAAGCAGCAGATCCCAGAGATGTTGGAAGCTGTGGACAAAATGAGATCATCTAATGGACGACCATGGAGCTATACAACAGAAACATTTGCATGTGCCCAAAGAGATAAGGTCCTACAACAAGGGAAAAACATCACCACACTACAGGCTGAACTTGAGGACCTGAAAACAAAAAGGACAACCAGCTGTAAGTATAGTGTTTCATTGATTCACAACCTCTTGAGCCTGTGCGGTAGCTACTGTCAGCATTTCAGGTAACTCCTGGTCTTTATATTTCACAGGTGATGAAGAACAGAGTCCAGAGTGTCTCAGGATTGTGCTGATGGGGAAGACTGGCTGTGGAAAGAGCTCTTCAGGAAACACCATTCTAGGAAGAGACGAGTTTAAAGCTGAAACTTTCCAAAGATCAGTCACTAAACACTGTCAGAAAGCACAGTGTGAAGTCGATGGTCGACAGGTGGTTGTGGTCGACACTCCTGGTCTGTTTGACACAACTCTGTCTCATGAAGAAGTTAATGAGGAGTTGGTGAAATGCATCAGTCTTTTGGCTCCAGGACCACATGTCTTCCTGTTGGTGTTGGAAATCGGCAGACTGACAGAAGAGGAGAAGGAGACATTGAAACTTATCAAGAAAGTATTTGGGAAAAACTCTCAAACATTCACCGTAATTCTCTTCACAAGAGGAGATTCACTGGAGCATCATGAACAGTCTGTTGAGGAATTTGTTGAAAAGGGTTGTGATGATTCCTTTAAGAAGCTGATCTCTGACTGTGGAGGAAGATACCATGTGTTTAATAACTACAATAAACACAACCGCACACAGGTCAGTGAGCTGATAACCAAGATTGACACCATGGTGAAGGAAAATGGAGGCAACTGCTTCACTAATGAGATGCTCCTGGAGGCTGAAGCAGCGATCCAAAAGGAAGTAGAAAAGATCCTGAAAGAAAAGGAAAAAGTGATACAGAGAGAGCAGGAGGAAATGGAACGAGAACACGAAGAAGAAATGAAAGAGATAGAAAAAAGGCTCGAAGAACAAAGAGCAGAAAAAGAACAGGAAAGAGAAGTGAGAGTCAGACAGCTCGAAAAAATGGAGGACAAGATGAACAAGGAGCATGAGAAGAGAAAGAAAGAACAAGAAAATAGAGAGGAAGATGACAGAAAAAAGATAAAACAGGAAGAAATGCAACAACAGGAGTGGGAAGGAAAGATGAAGGCTTTGCAGGAAAAAATAAATTCTGCCTCAGATGAAGAAAAGAGAGTCGAGCTGAAGCAAAGGGAAGAAGAGATGAGAGAAGAACAAGAAGCGAGGGAGAGGGGACAAACACTATACTGGGAAAAACGCAAGAGAGAGAAGGAACATAGACGAAAACAGGACCAAGTAAGACTCAGAAAGCTCCAAATGGAATACGAGCAGGAAAGAGACAAATATGAAAATCTAATGAGAAATGAAGATCAACACACAAGAGAAGATTTGGAAAAGATCAGAAAAGAGTTTGAGGAAAAATGTAAGAAAGTAAAGGATGATATGAAGAAGAAATATGAAGAGGAGGCCAGAAAGCAAGCTGAAGAATTCAATGAATTCAGAGTGAAATATGGCAGCAACTTTGCAGGTCTGATGAAAGAGCACATGGAGGAAAAGGAGGCACTGAAGCAGGAGCATGACCGACAAATGCAAGAGACTGAGGAGAAGTACAGCCGAGAGTATGAACTGTTAGAAAATCTCTTAAGTCACAAAGAAATAAAGCTGAAAGAAGACCTCGGACAAAAAGAACAACAACTCAAAGAAATAGAGGACATGAAGAAAGCACAGGAACAAGAAATAAATGATTTGAAAGAAAAGTACAAAAACAAATGTATCATCCTCTGATAAACTGCCACTGATCCACATCCATCAGCTAACTCCTCCCGTAGGTGGGGGCCAGGAGATCTTACACTGAGCCTCACTGAACTCCCCTTTATAGCACAAAGAACTCTTTAACTGAAGCAAAGTGCTGGCCTCAGGAGAGTCCAGCTGTTGTTGTAAAGTACGAGTCTTTTTGTTTTTAACAGTTTGTTCCCGACTGGTGAAATAACCAGTCACATAGTCACATTTGGATAAATTATTTAAATTAGATTTTACAGTCTTTTTTACAGTCGATTTAAAGGTTTCCAACAGACACATTCTCTCCAGTCTCTGTGAGCTGCTCCTTCTCCCTCTCTTCTACATATTCACTAATATTAGATATGATCAGATACTGTGGAATCAATGATGGTGATAAACACATATTCAGTCAGAAGTACAGAGGCAGCGCTATTGTTAACTGTCCAATAAAAAGACAATAAATGGATCTTCTGAAACAAATGAAATCTTATGTCTAAAACAGCAGAGACATCAGTTCCACCTGGTTTGCTGAGTGAATCCGTTCTACCTGGATGACCATGAACCCTGAGCAGCTCACCTGGTCTGGCAGCTGGAGCTCGTGTGTTTGCTCCGAGTGCTGGTCACTGTGTTAGATTGAGATATTTCTGAATGGAGGAGGATTTCTGAACATATTTCATACAAACACGATGTATGATTATTGATTGATTGTATGTAGGTGACAATACAACTGGTGGAGCTCAAAGGTTCATTTTTTGAGTAAATTAAAGGATCAGAACATTTAGTGGACATTTTTAGGTAGAGTTGATGACTGTATTTCCTGTATCTGTATAAAGATTCAAATATGTCCATAATCATGAAATAATATCTTCCATTTTGATTCCTTATGTGTTCTTTTTCCCGTACATGTTGTAAAAGCTTTATCAGTCGTTTGTTTTTCTCAGCTGAACAATTGGAAAATGTTTTATCTTAATAAACCAAACTAAAAGTGGAAAGACATGGTCTTTGTCTCTGCTCAGAAAAGATTATTAGCACAAAGGTCTTTACAGTCTGATTCATTTGTATCAGCTAGGGATCAACCGAGGGCACCCAAGTGGGATGGATGCCGTCTCTCCTAATCAGACCAGGTTTTCCCCAAAAAGGCTTCCAGTTATCAATGAAGCCCACATCGTTTGCTGGACACCACCTCGACAGCCAGCGGTGGAATGACGACATGCGGCTATACATGTCATCACTGGTCACATTGGGGAGGGGTCCAGAGAAAACTACGGAGTCCGACATTGTCTTAGCATAATTACACACCGACTCCACATTAATTCTTAGTGACCTCCGATTGGCGTAAACGGGTGTCGTTACCGCCGACGTGGATAACAATCTTACTGTATTTACGTTTACCTTTAGCCAGCAGTTTTAAATTTGATTCAATGTCGCCCGCTCTGGCCCCAGGGATACATTTAACTATGGCCGCTGGCTTTGCTAACTTCACGTTTCTGACTATGGAGCTGCCAATAACCAGAGTTGGTTCCTCAGCGGGTGTATCGCTGAGTGGGGACAATGTATTAGAAACATGAATGGGTTGGTGGTGAACTGTGGGCTTCGGCATTTTAGTCTTCCTTCGCTCAGTCACCCAGCCTCCCTGTCTGCCCGGCTGCTTGGGAACTACCGGAGGAACTACCAGAGGAACTACCGGGGGAACTACCGGAGGAACTACCGGGGGAACTACCGGAGGACAGCTAGCAGAAGCTACCTTCGGTCGGACCGCACCGGCTACTGGGGGCTGGCTAACTATAGCGGCTAAAGATATCTCTGTGGTGCGGTACCGTTCCTCTAACTCACTAAGCCTCGCCTCCAGCGCAGTAAATAAACTACATTTAATACAGGTACCATTATCATTAAAGGAGGCAGAGGAAGAACTGAACATCTGACACACTGAGCAGGACAGAGCAAAAAGTCACTAAAAGAAGGAGTAGCTCCGAGTGCTTAGGTAGAACTAGTCTACATTTAAATGTTAAGCGGGAAAATAACCGCTGTAACGAGTAAAACAAATTGAATTTGCATATTTCCAAGGCCAGGTAATGCAATAAATTGATTTTTCATTTACAGTATGGTTTATCTTCTGTGTCTTCATTTTATTGAGAATAGTTATATATATAATCACTGTTTATTGCCTTACATTTGATATAGGACAAGAAGACAACAATAACAGTATAAAATGATAAAAATTTTTTGAAATATGAAGTCACAGGACTTAATTAAGGCATAATAAAGGTCCAGGATACAGGACAGTGCAGCATATCAGTGTGGAAAGGGCTTTAAAAATAAAATTCTCAGTAAAAAGGGGTAAAACAACAGTAGCTTGGGCCTGAAATAACAGGGTATCAGGGTGAGATAACCCCACCGCATCAATCACAGTATAGGAAGTGTGCACACAGAACAGCCTGCTTTAGAACAACAGTAGCACATCAGGGAGGGACAGACATGGCATACACAATTAGTTTGCTTTTTTTAAAACAGCACATCAATCACAGCATAGGCAGTGTAAGGTGTCAAAGCAGCACAGGTGTACACAATGCAGTGGGATGACAGTATGACACTGTGAGGGAAGAAGACAGATGCATGACAGTGTGATACAGGTGAGGCAACCAAGTCCCCGAAACTGTCCATGATCCCATCCTGAATGTGGACCGGTGTTGGTGAGAAGCCTCCACACCACGGCAAGGTCCCGGTCCTCGTGGAGGTCGAACAAAACACACACACACACACACACACACTGAACTATGTACACTGCACCCCGACATAAGGGCAAAGTGAGTCCGGTGCTCAACTCTTGTACTTCTCCCTCATCTCCCTCAACCAGTCCTCCACACTCCTACCCACTGTTGGCGCACAAAAAGTGTCTGACTTGTAGCGGGAGTGTCAAGTCTCCTTCCGCCTGGCTTGTCCACACTGTCCGCACACCTGCCCAGTCCGCACAGTCTTGGCCCGTTTCACCGTCTTCGTCCTGCTGTACACAGTCGAGTACGGCACAGAGGGAGGAGCAGCAGCAGGGTGTGCTGCAGCTAGAGGCCGAAGGAGCTGTGGCGCTAGGAGTTGTGGCGCTGTAAGTGTCTGAGGGAAGATG
>NW_026136713.1:3426932-3442234 GCF_905237075.1 Dicentrarchus labrax | reverse complement strand
AGGTTAGGGTTAGGGTTAGGGGTTAGGGTTAGGGTTAGGGGTTAGGGTTAGGGTTAGGGTTTTATCATGAGAAGTTGGCATTTTTTGCCTGGCTTTACCTAAAAGTTGGATTTTTTTCACAACATTTGCAATGTTGGGCCTGCCATCCATTCATGTGTATTGGGGCCACTTTTCCAGTAAGCCAATATCGCAGTGCCAGTATCCAAGTATGCAGTTATTCATGGTAGTTGCATTTTTGGGCACCAGGGGGCACTGATCAAGATTATGTACTCTCCTAACAATATGAATCCTGGGCCTAACAGGAAGTCAGCCATTTTGAATTTAGTGGTCTTTTTTGGTGATTTGCAAGTGTTATACTTAACCCTTTAGGCGCCGAGTTTTATTTTGAAAAATACTAGATTTTGACATCTAAATTTCTGGAGGCTCTGGCTTGAAAGTGCTTTGAGATAGAGACAAAGTGTAAATCAGACAAATATTGAGAATGACCTAAAGTTTATCTAGGTAGTCAATTTTCCCAGCTAATTTGCATATTATGACGTCATATGGTGACGGCCATATTGGATCATATAATTTCCATGAAATAACTGATATTTTGAAAGAGACTTGAACTTATTTCATCAGATTCACCCCCCTCCATCTATTTGTTACGTTGTCCACATATCAAATGAACAGGTAAAAGTAAATTGTAAGCAAACAGTCGTAAACTAGAACTATTACTACCACAAAGCTCATGTAAACAGTAGGCGTTTTTAATGATTTTTTACCCACTACCACCCCCCATTGAGGACACATTTTCTTTTCTTTTTATTCTCTTCTTCTTCATTATTATTATTATTATTATCATTATTATTATTATCATTATCATTATCATATGATAATATGATCAAAGTTTTATCCTCAGTCAAATAGTTTGGCCGTGGTGGTGTGGCGAATTTGTCTCACCACAAAACATCAAGTTGCTTTAACTCCACTGTACATGGTTGAATCTGACCCGAACTTCACGTTTGATAAGAGCCCCTGCCTGGACACATCCATATGCAATTTAGGGTTCACAGTTATTGCGCCACCTACTGGCCACAGGAAGTAAATCTTGTGAAACAAACATCATCCGACTTACATGAAATTTCACATGGTTGATAAGGGACCTGGCACAAACACATCTACATGGCAATAAAGAGTCACCGTTATTGTGCCACCTACTGGCCAGAGAAAGTAAACCTTGTATCACAAACATCATCTGATTTACATGAAATTTTTTGAAGAGAGTCTCGGCCTGAGGAGAGATGCATGCATGACAGTTCAGGACCGTAGTCGATGCGCCACCTACTGGCAACAGGAAATAAGCCTTGTGAAATGAACATTGTTTGATTTACACGAAATTTACATGCCACAGGCCCCGACTGGCAAGGGGTGCAAGGGCCCGTTCATCGCTGCTTGCAGCTTTAATTAGGGATCGAGCACTGAAAGTGCAAGACCCTATTGTTCCTCTTGGAATTATTATTATTATACCTTTGGAAGTTCAACCGCACATTTGGCCCCCGCAACATTCTCAAAATGGAATGAAGATTTGCACAAAATTCAAACGTAGCAAAAATATTGATATGACATTGTCCCTGTGCACGGGCGACGCCCCCCAGAATCAGCCCCCAAGACATGTAAGGCCCACATGTACGACAATTGCTACGCATGTGTATCATGATAAAAGAAGCAGAAAAGCCTCTTGGACCCATGCCCAGAAACCCACTGGAAGTCTGATATTTCAATTTTTAATTCTCATCATTTTGTGGTCATTTTGACTTTTTCGCCTTGCATTTGAACAAACTCGTCCTAGGGAATTTCTGGGATCTGCTTCAAAATTGGTCAGTACAGTCACAAAATGGTGCTGAATGAACGCTGTAAAGGGCGTGTCCGTGGCATGCCGTCAAATTTGGCCATTTTGAAGTCCGTGGTCTTGTATTTGAACAAACAAACTCCTATGGAATTTATCAGATCTGCTTCAAAACTTTACAGTACTCTTGAATAATGTTGCTGATTACAAGTTGTGCTATTATTGACTGTACGTTGAAGAGCGTGTCCGTGGCGTGCCTTCAAAGTTGGCCATTTGAACGAATGTCACACTGTGATGTCATTTTTGGCATTTCAGGGCTTCTATTTTAACTAACTCCTCCTACAGGTTTTATTGGATCTACTTCAAAATTGGTAAGTGCAGTCAGTTTTTTTCGTCCAACATTGTGCCCGTGGCGTGGCATCCCGTGGCATCCAATTTCAAACCTTCGCCATGAAAGAGTGATTCGTCATAACTTCTGCGTACATGATCCGACTGCAACGAAACTTCACATGTTCGATAAGAGTCTCGCCCTGAACATGTCTATGTGATGATATTCGGTAATAGTCAGAGCGCCACCTAGTGGCAACAGGAAGTATCACGTTTTATACTTTTATGTTCTACTCCTAGCAGGATGATTCAATTCAATTCAATTTTATTTGTATAGCGCCAATTCATAACAGAAGTTATCTCAGGACACTTTTCAAATAGAGCAGGTCTAGACCGAACTCTTTAACATTAATTACAGAGACCCAACAGTACCACCATGAGCAAGCACTTGGCGACAAGGGCAAGGAAAAACTGCCTGTTAAAAGGCAGAAACCTAGGACAGATCCTCCGGCTCTAGGTGGGTGGTCGTCTGTCTCGACCAGTTGGGGTGAGAGAGAGAGAGAGAGAGAGAGCGACAGACAGACAGACAGGTGCACAGCAACAACAGTATTGGCAATGGCAGTCAAGCAGGACCATGGCAGGAGGCTCCACCAGGATCCATGAGAACCTGCGAGACGAGAAAGCACAAGAACTCCGGGGAAGAAGTGGAGTTAGTAACATGCATTAAAGGGACATGAATGAGTGCAGAAAGAGAGAGGAAGAGAGTAGCTCAGTGCACCATGGGAAATCCCCCGATAGTCTAGGCCTATAGCAGCATAACTAAGGGATGGTTCAGGACTCACCTGATCCAGCCCTAACTATAAGCTATGATCAGATCTAGCTGAAATTTTCTTATAAAATACAAAACACATTGTTGATGATATGTGATGACTGCGGTAAGTAGGTGTGTCTGTGGCGTGCCGGGAAATTTTGATGTACCGCCACAAAACACGAATTTGCTATAACTTGAGTGTACATTGTCCAATCGGCTCCAAACTTCACTTGTCTGATAAGAGTCCTGACCTGAACACATAGTGATAGCGCCACCTAGTGGCAACAAGAACTAAGTGCTGCGTGGCGATTTTGAGCTAATTTACATGACATTTTCATGTTATGGTCCGCGCTTGTTACATCGGCACGTGACGTGGCCGCAGCACACCCCGATGGCATGTGACGCTGCCGCAGCACGCCCCGACGCGTGCCGGTTTCGAGATCCCGCTCAACGCTGCTTGCAGCTTTAATTTCTAAGTTATTTCTCCTAGTTCAAGTTTCAGGCCTCCATCTGCTTTGGTGACCAAATTAGGTCAAAAGAGCAACTGGTCTGGGCAGGCCTCAGTCAGTTACAAAGGTCATTGGAGATCATCCTTTCATTGTATATATTAAAAATAAATCCGCAATTGCAATTCACAGGACATGGTCGTTGGTGGGCCGAGATAATGTGTATAAACTTTGGTGGATGTAGCCCCAAGGATTCACTTAACAAGACAGTCCAGCACCAACACCTACAGATGTTCTAAGGGTGTATAAGTCTAAGGGCCTGGATCTTTCTTGGTCCAACCAGAGAATTTTTTTTCCTCTCAAGCTAGAAGTCTGAAAGTTTTGTCAGTGATTTTGCACTCCACGTGGGCCAGTCCTGTGGTGGTTTGAACCCTCTCAGTCTTTTCATCTGACCATCAGGGGTCACTCCATTTGAATTTTTTCAACAGTTTCAGGCACATAAATGGGCCAATATAGCTCCTGTTGCGGAAATTTCCTCCTTGTTGTTGAAATTCTTGATCTGCCTGTAGAGTCAAAAAACAAGACTGGAAAGGGAGCATGCACCAAGTGTTTATTCCCTATTGAGAGGGACAGATCACACAGAACCACAAGGCAGTAAGCAGTTCAGAGTTGTGCCCCCTGACCAAATGTTTTACCCTGTTCTTATACTGTTTGACATGCCCCTGGCCCTTTGATGAAGAAACACAGAACTTCCTTGACAGATTAGAAAACAATCTGCTGTAATACAAAAGAGATTGTAAACCCCTTTCAGGATTTTACATCTAGGTATAATCTCCTCTCTACTTAAGGGGTTATAAACAGCGGGGTCGTAAATTTTGGTGGATGTAGCCCCAAGGATTTACTTAACAAACCAATACAGCACCAACACCTACAGATGGTCTAAGGGTGTTTAGGATTTTATCATGAGAAGTTGGCCTTTTTTGCCTGGCTTTACCTAAAAGTTGAATTTACTACGTTTACTATGTTGGGCCTGCCATCCATTCATGTGTATTGGGGCCATTTTGCCAGTAAGCCAATATCGCAGTGCCAGTATCCAGGTATGCAGTTATTCATGGTAGTTGCATTTTTGGGCACCAGGGGGCACTTGATGAAGACTCTGGAGGCCAATCTTTCAGTATCACCCAGTTTATCTTTATTAGACCCTAACAATATGGGCCCACAGAATCCACTCATTTAAAATGCATTGGAGTTGTCTGCAATGCTTTCTATGGGCTGCAAGAGTGACTCTAGGGACCCACAGTGACCTGCATGTCCCCCAGAATAAAAATGCTTCATGTAACCAATTTTGTGGTCTACAAGGCTCCCTAAAAACCCCTGATAACCTCTTGGTGGGCCAAAATAAAATATTTCATGGCCTCTCAGTGCCAAAAGGCCCCTGGAAAATATTAGTCCTGGAAAGTATCCAGAAGGTATGGGACTTCAGGAATCAGGATTGACACATCTCTCATGGTCTGCTGTTTACATTTGTAGCCATTTTGAGCTTATATAGATGTTTTTTTTTACTTTCAAGGGTCAATGTTGTAGAAAATAGCCATAGAGGCCCCTAGGGGCCAAAAAATGCTTATTTTGTGGCCCACAAAAAAGACAGAGGTCTGAAAAGGAACTAGAAGACTCTTGAGATTTGCAAAATCATATTCTGGTAGCAGTAGGTTGCTTGCTCCTCTAAAACCAAAAGCAGCTTTAGGAATGCAACTTCAATGATATTGTTCTTTGAATGTGCTGAACTGAATGTGATGCCTGAAAGTTTCAGCTCATTTCATACAATTTGGGGCCAAAAGTTAAATTTTGCCCTTGTTTCTTTACTGACTTGTAGAGGACACTCTGCTGTAGGACATACACAAAAATGCAACTCTAAGCTCCTACTGGGTCCCTCAAAGTAACCAAAACAAATACAACCAGTGTATATTTTAGGTTAAAGGAATTGCAGAAATTGAAATTGTTTTTTTGAGTGTATATACTGAGAGGCTGGTATCCAATGCCCTTTGACCTTGACTGAAGCCTTTCCAGGGTGGTCACCAAAGCAGATGGAAGCCTGAAGCTTGAACTAGGATATCCCTGAGATGTGTAAAATCATGCTATCGAGGAAGCATGTTGATTACTACTACCATATTGGAAGTAGCTTTAGAAACAACTTGCAGCCTCCAACGTCTAGAACCTGGTTTGGACATGTTTTGTCACTGATTCTGCACTCCATGTGGGACAGTCCTGTGGTGGTTTGGAACCCTCTCAGTCTTTTCATCTGCCCTACCTATAGTTGACTTGATTACAGCTACAGAATCAGCTATCAGGAAAAACAACATAACTGAAACCAAAGCCGAACAGCTTCTGTTAAAAGTGTCAGCGGCTCTGTCCAATGCTAAGGCCCCCCCTTCCAACCTCTCCATTGATGAGAGAAAAGCGGTAACATCACTAAGCAAGGACCAAAACATCATAATCCTTCCAGCTGATAAGGGGAGGTGCACTGTCGTACTCAATACTATTAACTACCATGCCAAGATTTCTGCATTACTCAGTGACACTGACACATGAAACTGTGAGAAGAGACCCAACTAGTGGCTACAAAAAAGAGGTCTACAACATTTACAAAAAGAAGGTATCATTGACAAGAAACAATACTACCATCTTTATCCCCAGGACACAATCCCCTGCCTATATGGACTCCCAAAGATCCATAAAGAAGGGACCCCTCTCAGACCCATTGTCAGCAGCATCAACTTGGTCACCTACAACATAGCTAAGCATATAGCAAACATCCTTGCACCCCTGGTGGGCAACACATCCAAAACTCCATTGGCTTTGTGAACAAAGTGAACAAAGAGCTGCTGTCTTACACACTTCTCTGCGCTTTCTTTAGAACAGTCACCCACCCAAAACCCCATAGAGACTGTGTCTGTCCCCCCGACCACCTAAATTATTTAAAGAAAGAAATACAAGAGGAGTTCAACATAAAAATCCTAAACTAAATTATAATTCATTTGAAAGCCTTGTTCTTAGTCTTTCTCACCCAAACTGGAAAACACTGCCGCCAGTTCTATTTTTTATAGTGTACCGCGCTCCTGGACCGTACTCTGATTTTATATCTGAATTTTCAGAGTTTCTATCAAGTTTAGTCCTTAAATCAGATAAAGTAATTATTGTAGGTGATTTTAATATTCATGTGGATGTTGACAATGACAGCCTTAGTAATGCATTTATATCATTAATAGACTCAATTGGCTTCTGTCAGAGTGTAAATAAACCAACTCATTGTTTTAATCACACTCTTGACCTTGTTTTATCATATGGCATTGATATTGAACATTTAATAGTCTTCCCACATAATCCTTTCCTATCTGACCATTATTTAATAACTTTTGAATTCATACTATTATTGTAAGCCATTAGGCAAAACTTCCTACAGCAGATGCCTATCTGACAGTGCTGTAGCTAAATTTAAGGAGGAGATTCCTTGTTTAATTCAATGCCATGTCTGAATTTAACAGAATCCTATAACGACTTTAGTCCCTCTGAAATTGATAATCTTGTCGATAGTGCTACAGGCTCACTACGATCAACATCAGACTCTATCGTTCCTATAAAAGGAAATTATTAAAACATAGGAGACTAGCACCTTGGTATAACCACCAAACCCACCAGTTAAAACAAATAGCTAGGAAATCTGAAAGGAAATGGCACTCTTCCAAATTATCAGAATATCGCTCAAATTGGCAAGATAATCTTAAAACTTATAGAAAGGCCCTCCGTAATGCCAGAGGAGCCTATTACTCAGCACTAATAGAAGAAAATAAGAATAACCCTAGGTTCCTCTTTAGCACTGTAGCCAGGCTGACAGAGAGTCACAGCTCTATTGAGCCACATATCCCCATAAACTTAAGTAGCAATGACTTCATGAGCTTCTTCTATAATAAAATTATTACTATTACAGAAAAAATTAATCACCAACTGCCATCAACAGTTACCAGTGACTCTCCAAGTTCAGAGACTTCTGTCAATGTAAACTTAGATATATATTTAGACTGTTTTTCTGCTATCGATCTTCATCAGTTAACTTCAATCATTTCTTCATCGAAGCCATCAACCTATCTATTAGACCCGATCCCAACTAGGCTGCTTAAAGAAGTTGTTCCCTTAATTAGCACTTCTTTACTGGATTAATCTTTCTTTATTATCAGGATATGTACCACAGTCCTTTAAAGTAGCTGTAATTAAACCCCTTCTTAAAAAGTCCACTCTTGACCCAGAGGTTTTAGCCAACTATAGACCAATTTCTAACCTCCCCTTCCTCTCTAAGATTCTGGAGAAAGTAGTCGCCAAAGAGTTGTGTGAATTTCTACATAACAATAGTTTATTTGAGGATTTTCAGTCAGGATTTAGAGTTCATCATAGCACAGAGACAGCTCTGGTTAAAGTTAATAATGACCTTCTGACTGCTTCTGACAATGGACTTGTCTCTGTAATGTATTATTAGATCTTAGTGCTGCATTTCACACCATTGACCATAATATTCTTTTAGAGAGACTTGAGCATCAAATTGGCATTAAAGGAACCGCACTAAGCTGGTTTAAGTCATATTTATCAGATCGCTCGCAGTCTGTACATGTTAACGATGAATCTTCAATAAATACTACAGTTAGTCATGGAGTTCCACAAGGTTCTGTACTTGGACCAATACTATTTACTTTATATATGCTCCCTTTAGGCAACATTATTAGGAATCACTCCATTAACTTTCACTGTTATGCAGATGATACGCAGTTATATCTATCAATCAAGCCCAATGAAATTAATCAATTATCTAAATTACAAACATGTCTTAAGGACATAAAATCCTGGATGACCTGCAATTTTCTGATGTTAAACTCTTGTTCTTGGCCCCAAAAACCTTAGAGACTCACTGTCTAAAGATATAGTGACTCTAGATGGCATTAACTTGGCCTCTAGAACCACTGTCAGGAATCTTGGAGTTATCTTTGATCAGGATTTGTCATTTAACTCCCACATAAAGCAGACCTCTAGGACTGCCTTCTTTTATTTACGTAATATTAGAAAAATTAGACACATCCTATCACAGACAGATGCAGAAAAACTAATCCATGTATTTGTTACTTCAAGGCTGGATTACTGCAACTCTTTATTATCAGGTTGCCCCAATAAGTCCATTAAAACGCTCCAATTAATTCAGAACGCTGCAGCACGAGTACTGACAGGAACTAGAAAAAGAGATCACATCTCTCCTGTACTAGCTTCTCTGCATTGGCTCCCTGTAAAATGTAGAATTGAATTTAAAATCCTCCCTCCTCCCCCTATAAAGCTCTTCATGGTCAGGCCCCTTCATATCTTAAAGAGCTCATAGTACCCTATTACCCCTCTAGAACACTACGTTCTCTGAATGCTGGGCTACTTGTGGTTCCTATAGTCTCTAAAAGTAGAACAGGAGCCAGAGCCTTCAGTTACCAAGCTCCTCTCTTGTGGAACCAGCTTCCATTTGTGGTTCGGGAGGCAGACACCCTCACCACATTCAAGAGTAGGCTTAAGACATTCCTCTTTGATAAAGCTTATAGTTAGGGCTGGATCAGGTGAGTCCTGAACCATCCCTTAGTTATGCTGCTATAGGCCTAGACTATCGGGGGATTTCCCATGGTGCACTGAGCTCCTCCCTTCCTCTCTCTTTCTGCACTCATTCATGTTCCATTAATGCATGTTACTAACTTCACTTGTTCCCCGGAGTTCTTTTGCTTTCTCGTCTCGCAGGTTCTTGTCGATCCTGGTGGAGCCTCCTGCCATGGTCCTGCTAGATTGCCGTTGCCAATACTGTTGTTGCTGTGCACCTGTCTGTCTGTCTCTCGCTCTCTCTCTCTCTGCCTCTCTCTCTCTCTCTCTCTCTCTCTCTCTCTCACCCCAACTGGTCGAGACAGACGACCACCCACCTAGAGCCGTAGGATCTGTCCTAGGTTTCTGCCTTTTAACAGGCAGTTTTTCCTTGCCCTTGTCGCCAAGTGCTTGCTCATGGTGGTACTGTTGGGTCTCTGTAATTAATGTTAAAGAGTTCGGTCTAGACCTGCTCTATTTGAAAAGTGTCCTGAGATAACTTCTGTTATGAATTGGCGCTATACAAATAAATAAAATTGAAAATTGAAAGTCCGAAATCTAAAAATGGATCCTGATGAAACCGTGGTATTCTATGATGCGACTTTGTTCACCTGTATTCCAACTATGGAGGCTTTGGAAACAGTAAGGGAGCGTCTATTACAGTCAGTTCATGTTCCCTTGCCTAGTCAAGGGAACATGAACTGATGAAGCCTCTTCGATGAGAGGTGAAACGTCTTCAAAGACATAACCAAGTCCAGTTGCATTTGATTTAATTTCCTTAAGATAACTATGACCTGGATGAATGAGAACATTCACAGACAGGGTCTACAAGCATTACCAATAAGCAGAGCATGTATCCTGATGCCGTGAATATCATAGCAGGGGATTTTAATCATGCAGACTTTAAAGGTAGCACTCCCTAAATTCTACCAGCATGTTAAGTGTGTTAATGTTTGCATGCAAAAGTCCCTTAAGCACTTTCACAAAAAGTCTTAGGTAGGAGGAGGATGACACTTTAGCAGAAGAAGCACGACTACAAAATTATAAGGGACTAATACAGAGTTGGTGGGTCCATACAGAGATATTGGTCAGATCCAATATTGCAGTATAAACCCAACAACTCTATATTAATTCCTTTATCACAAGTGGATTATACAGACATGATGAGACGAGACATGAGATATTGGTCATATCCAACATCACAGTATAGACCCAACACATCTTTTTTAACAATATATTTATTGACATTTTCTTATATATACATATACACTTGTATGTATACACACAATTATATCAAATATGTAGACTTGTGCCTCATTAACAAAGGCACCTGCTGTGGTACAAGTGTTATAAACAAAACAAACAAATTGCAGACAAACAATACATACCACAAACATCATCTTCTCAGCTATAAACTATTAAGCTATATAACTTATTAACCAATAGCTTATAACTATAAGCTATAAGTCGAGACAGACGACCACCCACCTAGAGCCGGAGGATCTGTCCTAGGTTTCTGCCTTTTAACAGGCAGTTTTTCCTTGCCCTTGTCGCCAAGTGCTTGCTCATGGTGGTACTGTTGGGTCTCTGTAATTAATGTTTTAAAGAGTTCGGTCTAGACCTGCTCTATTTGAAAAGTGTCCTGAGATAACTTCTGTTATGAATTGGCGCTATACAAATAAAATTGAATTGAATTGAATTGAATTGGACAACTCGCTCTACCTTTTGAGTATGGTATGGCTTTTTTTTTTCCTAGGGACTGGTACGTCTAAATGCGTGTGTCTGTTGCGCTGAGAGTGGGCGCGTGCTAGTGTGCCTGTGTGTGCGTGTGAATCTGATCACTCTCACCCGCTGTTGTTAGGCAAACAAGAATGACAGATATCCGTCATCTGATTTGACAGTTGATACAAGAGGAATCCTATTTATGCTGCTATTTATGCCGGTGTCTGTGTCATCAGGTTGTGAATGAAGAATCGAGACAGGGATCGATTGCTTCTCACTGGTTACCCGGACGTGAGTCTCGTTCTTTCGACACTGAATTTTTTTAAGTTGAATTTTTTGACATTTAATATTTTGTTATGTTGAATTTCTGTTTATGTTTACATGTCGAATTTTGAAAAACTGAATTTTTTGAGACATTGATTTTTTTACACTGAATTTATTTCAACATTGACAAAAAATCACAGGCAAAAAAATTCCAGTGCCAGAAATTTGATGGTTTTAAAATTCAAAGTCTGATTTTGATGCTGAAAAAATTCAATCTTAGAAATTCATATTCAAACACAGATGGCACAGAAAAACTTCCATAAGCTGGCATGGAGGTGAGGACAGGTCACCGGCCGAACGCGTCCTGTCACTCGAGTCTCACTCTTGTCATTTTCTGAAACTTGGCAGCCCTGCAGATATCCAACATGTCAGTATTTTTGGATTTTACCTGATTGCTGGTTGCTGCCACACCTCCACCCATGATTCCTCCTCAACTTTTGCTCTCTTCCTGTCCTTCACACACGGAGGATATGGGTCTGCTCTGATTGGCTGAAAAGTTAATGACTGCACTGATTGGCTGCTCCAGTGTGTCAGTCATGTGGATTTTCTGAACTGGCTTAAAGTTTCTGCATCATCCTACATTATGTTCTGCTAAATCTGCACTGGTTTTGAAAGATTTCCGCTCTTCTGCAGGTAAGAGTCAATTTATGGTTTATAGCCCACTTTCTATTTCCTTTTTCTGTTACATTGCTGTAACGCTGCACAATTACACCACACTTTTACTCTTTTTCTTGCTATAATGCTGTTCAGATGTGGATTTGTGGCCCACTTTGATCTCTTTTGTAGATAAAGTTTTACTTTAGTAATCTCTGAGCTATGATTGGCAGAGGTGGAGGTAAAAGTTCTGCAAGTGAATCTGTCCAGTTTGTCTGTATAGTAATAACTGAGGACCCACTTTTGCAGTAAAATATTAAAACTTGTAAAAAGTCTGATACAATGTGTCCTGCTATTAAGTAGCACACTACTGTAAATATTATAGAGCTGTGGCAATTATGAACCCAACTTACTGTAAAGCTGTCTCTCCATATTTAACATGGGTCAAATAGATCTCATTTGACATAATCAATAAAAAATGTATTGCATAATTTACAGAATATGCTTTAGAATATTTGTGTATTTATTACCACTCCCCCTGGGATTTTGTGGACTTTTGGTGATTGTTGTAGCTTAAAATTTTTTGTGGATTTCTTTCAAAAAAATTTGTTGAAAGTTGTGATATTTGTAGGCATTATTTCCTTTACATCACAGGAGAAAGGGTATTTTAAAAAATCTCACATTCTTGTAATCAACACCATATGACATGAAAATTATATTGTGTATGTATGGGGTCTGGGGGCTAAGAGGATACCTTTGACTCTCTCAGCCAAACTGGTGTGAGGAGGTCTAATATGTTGCAACAGATCAGTTTTCCTGCACCATGTTTAACATGTATGTTCCCATATACAGTCCTGCCCCTAACCATAACCCTTATGTTTTACAGTGAAACCCAGGATGTGCAACCTGAGGCCCACCAATCCAAGTATGTCATCATGCTTGTGCATCAACATTGCTGCCTCCCAGGATATTTCACAGAGTTATGGATTTTGCCATGATGAAATTATGCGCTCTTACCCCAGAACAAGCTTATTCTCTAAAAATAACACCTGACAATGATCTCTATTATGGAACTAGAGATAGAAATGTGTCTCTTAACTGTCAGTTCACCCTTGATTCTGAGGATTTGGAAAATTTGGACATAGAGTGGAACATTGTGCCACCAATCAGGCAGGGAGATGAAAAACGTATACTCCGGTATAGTCAAAGTATCATTCATAATAATTTATATGCCCCTTTAAAGAACAGGATGCTTCTCTAAGCATCACTGACCTTAAGCTTACAGATTCTGGAACATACCAATGTAAGGTGAGAAAGTCAGCTAGAGAACAGATTAAAAGACATTCTGGTTGTAATGGAGAGGCCAGACAAGCCGGTATGTTACATGGATGATGAAGCTGTGTTAGATACAAATATAAGGCTCAGATGCAAATCCTCACAAGGCACTCCACCACTTAAATACAGATGGAAAAAGCGAAGCGGAAACCGCTTTTGTTGATGTATGTAATATCACATCTCCATCAACAGTTATTGATGGACATGGACCTACAGCAGGAACTACAGCAGGAGCTATTGTTGCTGTGATTGTGCTCATCACTGTAACGCTCACCCCAGTCATTTACTACCGCTGCAGAAAAAGGCATGGAAGGTTAAGGAGGAATCCATGGGCTCAGACAAACTCATGCATCTATTGGCCCATAAGAATAGAACAGGTGAGGAAGATTCAACTAAAGAAATCTGCAATCTGTGTTTTGGTCTTTTAGTGCCAACAGAATATTCTTTCATACTGCGCTCATCATTGCAGCTCAGGTGTGAGGAAGAAGAAAACCCGTATGAGGTAATGGAGCCTACCTACCCTGTGAGTAGCGGACATATTCATGTCTCTGTTTTATGATTAACTGCATGCTATTTAGGATGCTGTATATCACTGTAAACTCTGGAGTCATCTAGTCATTAAGGAGCAAAACCAGTAGTTAGTATACATTTCATAGTGTGGCAGCTGGAAACCTTTGAATGTAATTCTGTTGAATAACAGGACCAGCTCAGCATTTTAAATGTGAGTAAAACCCAACATCTATCTATCTGTCCCTTGAATTAAAAATCCCATGATTTGTCTCCAGGTGCTGTCCACCTCTGCAGAGGACAATGAGAAGAATGCATCTATTGAGGAGGGTCTGACAGCCTGTATTGAAGCCAAGGCGAGGAGTATTAAGCTTGGTTTAGTGATGTGTACAGACAGTATAGTTATTTTTAGAGGATTTCTGTCCATGACCTCTAAATCACAAAATCTACTCTTTAGGGATTTGTGCTCCTCACAGATAGAAAAATCAGAGGACAATGGATCCACGGGAAACAGAGATCAGGCTGATACTGAAGGACCGGTGAGTGGAAGTAAACTGGTTTAATTTTATGTGCATGAAATCAAGTCATACATGAACCAATATCTGTCTGTTCTCCATCTTAAGGGAGCCACGTTCCTTGTACATAGAAGATGAGATGGATGTTGAAGGACAGGTGTGAGCGGAAGTAAACTGGTTTAATTTTTGTGTGCATGAAATCAAGTCATACATGAACCAATATCTGTCTGTTCTCCATCTTAAGGAGCCACATTCCTTGCACACAGAAGATGAGATTGATGTTGTAGGACAGGTGAGTGGAAGTAAACTGGATTAATTTGTGTGCATGAAATCAAGTCATACATGAACCAATATCTGTCTGTTCTCCATCTTAAGGAGCCACATTCCTTGCACACAGAAGATGAGATTGATGTTGAAGGACAGGTGAGTGGAAGTAAACTGGATTAATTTGGTGTGCATGAAATCAAGTCATACATGAACCAATATCTGTCTGTCCCCCCATCTTAAGGAGCCATGTTCCTTGCACACAGAAAATGAGAAAATGCATCCCACGTGGAGGTCACGACAGCATTGTGAAACAAAGGTGAGCAGTATGACGAATGTTTTAGTGCTGTTTACTACATTACAGATATGTTGGAAAACCACATCCTTTTGCATCCTTTCAGGAGCCATGTTCTTCAGAGGAAGAAAGGTCCAAGGATGAAGAACTCCTTAAAGTTCTGTATTCAAGGATAACATAAATATTAGACAGGTTTTTATATGTGAAAATTTACCTCAACACAGTTCAGATTAGGTCACAAAGGAGAACAGGATGCCCAGGAGCCACATCCATGAGGACACAGTGAAGTTCCTAAATATGTTTTTGATAATTTCATGTTTGTTCAGTTTGTCTCAGCCTCTTTACTCCAAACTTATGTGAAATGTGTGGACCTGGCCTCATTGATTAAAGAGGAGGAAAGGACATCCAAGTTCTACGTTGTTGAGAACAAAATAAACGTTCTTGAATACATAAAAGTTTTTGAAAAAGAATTCATGTTTGTTTAAAGTCTTTGAAAGGGCTTCAAAGGTAAAAGTTGGGTGTTTTAGCCTTTAGATACTGAGAAAGTGGGTCTTCTAAATACCCTAAGGAATGTTGGAGTCATACTTAAGTTACTTCCTGTTGTGTGAAACAAAGGTGTCATGATTGTATCTCCATACACCCATATTTGTATGTATAAGTATGACTCCAGCATTCATGAGAATAA
>NW_026136713.1:3114679-3426832 GCF_905237075.1 Dicentrarchus labrax | reverse complement strand
TGTCAAAGGCTCCCCTGATTGGCTGGCTGAGTGTTACACGCCCCCTGATTGGCTTTCCGAGTGTTACACGCTTCCTGATTGGCTAGCTGAGTGTTACACGTCTCCCTGATTGGTAGCTGAGTGTTACACGCCTCCAGATTGGCTAACAGAGTGTTACACGCCTCCTGATTGGCTGGCTGAGTGTTACACGCCCCTGATTTGCTGGCTGAGTTTTACATGCCTCCTGATTGGCTAGCTGAGTGTTTCACGCCCCTGATTAGCTGGCTGACTGTGACACGCCTCCTGATTGGCTGGCTGAGTGTTACACGCCTCCAGATTGGCTAGCAGAGTGTTACACGCCTCCTGATTGGCTGGCTGAATGTCAAAGGCCTCCTGATTGGCTGCCTGAGTGTTACACACGTAGTGATTCGCTGGCTGAGTTTCACAGGCTTCCTGATTGGCTGCCTGAGTGTAACACGCCTCAGTATTGGCTGGCTGAGTGTTACAGGCCTCCTGATTGGCCGGCTGAGTGTTAAACGTCTCCTGATTGGCTGGCTGAATGTCAAAGACCTCCTGATTGGCTGCCTGAGTTTTACACGGCTCCTGATTGGCTGGCTGAGTTTGACACGCCTCCTTATTGGCTGGCTGAGTGTTACAGGCCTCCTGATTGGCTGGCTGAGTGTTTCACGCTCCCTGATTGGCTGTCTAAGTGTTACACGCCTCCTGATTGGCTGGCTGAGTGTGACATGTCTCCTTATTGGCTGGCTGATTGTTACATGCCTCCTGATTGGCTGCCTGAGTGTTACACGGCTCCTGTTTGGCTGGCTGAGTGTGACACGCCTCCTTATTGGCTGGCTGAGTGTTACAGGCCTCCTGATTGGCTGGCTGAGTGTTACATGCCTCCTGATAGTCTGGCTGAGTGTTACACACCCCCTGATTGGCTGTCTGAGTGTTACACGCCTTCTGATTGGCTGGATGAGTGTGACACGCCTCCTTATATGCTGGCTGAGTGTTACAGGCCTCCTGATTGGCTGGCTGAGTGTTACACGCCCCGTGATTTGCTGGCTGAGTTTTACATGCCTCCTGATTGGCTAGCTGAGTGTTACACGCCCCCTGATTAGCTGGCTGACTGTGACACGCCTCCTGATTGGCTGGCTGAGTGTTACACGCCTCCTAATTGGCTGGCTGAATGTCAAAGGCATCATGATTGGCTGCCTGAGTGTGACATGCCTCCTGATTGGCTGGCTGAGTGTGACACGCCTCCTGATTGGCTGGCTGAGTGTTACACGGCTCCTGATTGGCTGACTGAATGTCAAAGGCCTACTGATTGGCTGCCTGAGTGTTACACACGTCCTGATTGGCTGGCTGTGTGTTACACGCCTCCTGATTGGCTGCGCAAGTGTTACACGCCTCCTGATTGGCTGGCTGAGTGTTACATGCCTCCTGATTGGCTGGCTGAGTGTTACACGCCTCCTGATTGGCTGGCTGAGTGTTACACGGCTCCTGATTGGCTGACTGAATGTCAAAGGCCTACTGATTGGCTGCCTGAGTGTTACACACGTCCTGATTGGCTGGCTGTGTGTTACACGCCTCCTGATTGGCTGCGCAAGTGTTACACGCCTCCTGATTGGCTGGCTGAGTGTTACATGCCTCCTGATTGGCTGGCTGAGTGTTACACGCCTCCTGATTGGCTGGCTGAGTGTTAAACTGCTCCTGATTGGCTGGCTGAATGTCAAAGGGCTCCTGATTGGCTGTCTGAGTGTTACACGCCTCCTGATTGGCTGGCTGTGTGTTACACGCCTCCTGATTTGCTGCGCAAGTGTTACACGCCTCCTGATTGGCTGCCTGAGTGTGACATGCCTCCTTATCGGCTAGAAGAGTGTTACACGCCTCCTGATTTGCTAGCTGAGTGTTACACGCCCCCTGATTGGCTGTCTGAGTGTTAAACTGCTCCTGATTGGCTGGCTGAATGTCAAAGGGCTCCTGATTGGCTGGCTGAGTGTTAAACTGCTCCTGATTGGCTGGCTGAATGTCAAAGGGCTCCTGATTGGCTGTCTGAGTGTTACACGCCTCCTGATTGGCTGGCTGTGTGTTACACGCCTCCTGATTGGCTGCGCAAGTGTTACACGCCTCCTGATTGGCTGCCTGAGTGTGACATGCCTCCTTATCGGCTAGAAGAGTGTTACACGCCTCCTGATTTGCTAGCTGAGTGTTACACGCCCCCTGATTGGCTGTCTGAGTGTTACACACCTACTGATTGGCTGGCTGAGTGTTACACGCCTCCTGATTGGCTGGCTGGAGTGATACACGCCTCCTGATTGGCTGGCTGAGTGTTAAACGGCTCCTGATTGGCTGGCTGAATGTCAAAGGCCTCCTGATTGGCTGGCTGTGTATTACACCCGTCCTAATTTGCTGCCTGAGTGTGACACGCCTCCTTATTGGCTGCCTGAGTGTTACATGTCCCCTGATTGGCTGTCTGAGTGTGCCACGTCTCCTTATTGGCTGACTGAGTGTTACATGCCTCCTGAATGGCTGGCTGAGTGTGTACGTCTCCTGATTTGCTGGCTGAATGTCAAAGACCTCCTGATTGGCTGGCTGAGTGTGACACGCCTCCTTATTGGCAAGCTGAGTGTTACACGCCCCCTGATTGGCTGGCTAAGTGTTACATGCCCCCTGATTGGCTGTCTGAGTGTTACACGCCTCCTGATAGGCTGGCTGAGCGTTACACGCCTCCTGATTGGCGGAGTGTTACACACGTTCTGATTGGCTGGCTGAGAGTCAAAGGCTTACTGATTGGCTACCTGAGTGTTACACCCCTCCTAATTGGCTGCCTGAGTGTGAAACGGCTCCTTATTGGCTGCCTGAGTGTTACACGCCTCCTAATTGGCTGGCTGAGTGTTACACGCCTCCTGATTGGCTGGCTGAGTGTTACACAACTCCTGATTGGCTACCTGAGTGTGAAACGCCTCCTGATTTGCTGCCTGAGTGTTACATGCCTCCTAATTGGCTGCCTGAGTGTGAAACGCCTCCTGATTGGCTGGTTGAGTGTTACATATCCCCTGATTGGCTGTCTGAGTGTGCCACGTCTCCTTATTGGCTGACTGAGTGTTATATGCCTCCTGATTGGCTTGTTGAGTGTGTACGTCTCCTGATTGGCTGGCTGAATGTCAAAGACCTCCTGATTGGCTGGCTGAGTGTGACACGCCTCCTTATTGGCTGGCTGAGTGTTACATGCCTCCTAATTGGCTGCCTGAGTGTGAAACGCCTCCTGATTGGCTGGTTGAGTGTTACATGCCCCCTGATCGGCTGTCTGAGTGTGCCACGTCTCCTTATTGGCTGACTGAGTGTTACATGCCTCCTGATTGGCTGGCTGAGTGTGTACGTCTCCTGATTGGCTGGCTGAATGTCAAAGACCTCCTGATTGGCTGGCTGAGTGTGACACGCCTCTTTATTGGCAAGCTGAGTGTTACACACCTCCTGATTGGCTGGCTGAGTGTTACACGCCTCCTGATTGGCTGGCTGAGTGTTACACGACTCCTGATTGGCTACCTGAGTGTTACAGGCCTCCTGATTGGCTGGCTGAGTGTTACACGCCTCCTGATTGGCTGGCTGAGTGTTACACACGTCCTGATTGGCTGGCTAAGAGTCAAAGGCTTACTGATTGGCTACCTGAGTGTTACACCCCTCCTAATTGGCTGCCTGAGTGTGAAACGGCTCCTTATTGGCTGGCTGAGTGTTAAACGGCTCCTGATTGGCTGCCTGAATGTCAAAGGCCTCCTGATTGGCTGGCTGAGTGTTAAACGCGTCCTGATTGGCTGGCTGTGTGTTACACGCCTCCTGATTGGCTGCGCAAGTGTTACACACCTCCTGATTGGCTGGCTGAGTGTGACACGCCTCCTTATTGGCTGGCTGTGTGTTACACGCCTCCTGATTGGCTGCGCAAGTTTTACACACCTCCTGATTGGCTGGCTGAGTGTGACACGCCTCCTGATTGGGTGCCTGAGTGTTACACGCCTCCTAATTGGCTGGCTGAGTGTTACACGCCTCTTGATTGGCTGGCTGAGTGTTACACGACTCCTGATTGGCTACCTGAGTGTTACAGGCCTCCTGATTGGCTGGCCGAGTGTTACACGCCTCCTGATTGGCTGGCTGAGTGTTACACACGTTCTGATTGGCTGGCTAAGAGTCAAAGGCTTACTGATTGGCTACCTGAGTGTTACACCCCTCCTAATTGGCTGCCTGAGTGTGAAACGGCTCCTTATTGGCTGGCTGAGTGTTAAACGCGTCCTGATTGGCTGGCTGGGTGTTACACGCCTCCTGATTGGCTGCGCAAGTGTTACACGCCTCCTGATTGGCTGGCTGAGTGTGACACGCCTCCTGATTGGCTGGCTGTGTGTTACACGCCTCCTTATTTGCTGACTGAGTGTTACATGCCTCCTGATTGGCTGGCTGAGTGTGTACGTCTCCTGATTGGCTGGCTGAATGTCAAAGACCTCCTGATTGGCTGGCTGAGTGTGACACGCCTCTTTACTGGCAAGCTGAGTGTAACACGCCCCCTGATTGGCTGGCTAAGTGTTACAAGCCCCCTGATTGGCTGTCTGAGTGTTACACGCCTCCTGATAGGCTGGCTGAGCGTTACACGCCTCCTGATTGGCTGGTTGAGTGTTACACGCCTCCTGATAGGCTGGCTGAGCGTTACACGCCTCCTGATTGGCTGGTTGAGTGTTACACACGTTCTGATTGGCTGGCTGAGGTCAAAGGCTTACTGATTGGCTACCTGAGTGTTACACCCCTCCTAATTGGCTGCCTGAGTGTGACACGCCTCCTTATTGGGTGCCTGAGTGTTACACGCCTCCTAATTGGCTGGCTGAGTGTTACACAACTCCAGATTGGTTATGTGAGTGTGAAACGCCTCCTGATTGGCTGGCTGAGTGTTACACGCCTATTGATTGGCTGGCTGAATGTTAAAGGGCTCCTGATTAGCTGGCTGAATGTCAAAGGCCTCCTGATTGGCTGGCTGAGTGTTAAACGCGTCCTGATTGGCTGGCTGTGTGTTACACGCCTCCTAATTGGCTGGCTGAGTGTTACACACCTCCTGATTGGCTGGATGAGTGTGACACGCCTCCTTATTGGCTGGCTGAGTGTTAAATGCCTCCTGATTGGCTGGCTGAGTGTTACACGCCTCTTTATTGGCTGGCTGAGTGTTACATGCCCCCTGATTGGCTGGCTGAGTGTTGTACGCCTCCTGATTGGCTGGCTGAGTGTTACACGCCCCCTGATTGGCTGTCTGAGAGTTACACGCCTCCTGATTGGCTGGTTGAGTGTTACATGCCCCCTGATTGGCTGTCTGAGTGTGACACGTCTCCTTATTGGCTGACTGAGTGTTATATGCCTCCTGATTGGCTGGCTGAGTGTGACACACCTCCTGATTGGCTGGCTGAGTGTTAAACAGCTCCTGATTGGCTGGCTGAATGTCAAAGGCCTCCTGATTGGCTGTCTGAGTGTTACACGCTTCCTGATTGGCTGGCTGTGTGTTACACGCCTCCTGATTGGCTGCGCAAGTGTGACACGCCTCCTTATTGGGTGCCTGAGTGTTACAAGCCTCCTAATTGGCTGGCTGAGTATTACACGCCTCCTGATTGGCTGGCTGAGTGTTACACGCCTCCTGATTGGCTGGCTGAGTGTTAAACGGCTCCTGATTGGCTGGCTGAACGTCAAAGGCCTCCTCATTGGCTGGCTGTGTGTTACACCCGTCCTAATTTGCTCCCTGAGTGTGACACGCCTCCTTATTGGCTTCCTGAGTGTTACATGCCTCCTAATTGGCTGCCTGAGTGTGAAACGCCTCCTGATTGGCTGGTTGAGTGTTACATGCCCCCTGATCGGCTGTCTGAGTGTGCCACGTCTCCTTATTGGCTGACTGAGTGTTACATGCCTCCTGATTGGCTGGCTGAGTGTGTACCGTCTCCTGATTGGCTGGCTGAATGTCAAAGGCCTCCTGATTGGCTGGCTGAGTGTGACACGCCTCTTTATTGGCAAGCTGAGTGTTACACACCTCCTGATTGGCTGGCTGAGTGTTACACGCCTCCTGATTGGCTGGCTGAGTGTTACACGACTCCTGATTGGCTACCTGAGTGTTACAGGCCTCCTGATTGGCTGGCTGAGTGTTACACGCCTCCTGATTGGCTGGCTGAGTGTTACACACGTCCTGATTGGCTGGCTAAGAGTCAAAGGCTTACTGATTGGCTACCTGAGTGTTACACCCCTCCTAATTGGCTGCCTGAGTGTGAAACGGCTCCTTATTGGCTGGCTGAGTGTTAAACGGCTCCTGATTGGCTGCCTGAATGTCAAAGGCCTCCTGATTGGCTGGCTGAGTGTTAAACGCGTCCTGATTGGCTGGCTGTGTGTTACACGCCTCCTGATTGGCTGCGCAAGTGTTACACACCTCCTGATTGGCTGGCTGAGTGTGACACGCCTCCTTATTGGCTGGCTGTGTGTTACACGCCTCCTGATTGGCTGCGCAAGTTTTACACACCTCCTGATTGGCTGGCTGAGTGTGACACGCCTCCTGATTGGGTGCCTGAGTGTTACACGCCTCCTAATTGGCTGGCTGAGTGTTACACGCCTCTTGATTGGCTGGCTGAGTGTTACACGACTCCTGATTGGCTACCTGAGTTTTACAGGCCTCCTGATTGGCTGGCCGAGTGTTACACGCCTCCTGATTGGCTGGCTGAGTGTTACACACGTTCTGATTGGCTGGCTAAGAGTCAAAGGCTTACTGATTGGCTACCTGAGTGTTACACCCCTCCTAATTGGCTGCCTGAGTGTGAAACGGCTCCTTATTGGCTGGCTGAGTGTTAAACGCGTCCTGATTGGCTGGCTGGGTGTTACACGCCTCCTGATTGGCTGCGCAAGTGTTACACGCCTCCTGATTGGCTGGCTGAGTGTGACACGCCTCCTGATTGGCTGGCTGTGTGTTACACGCCTCCTTATTTGCTGACTGAGTGTTACATGCCTCCTGATTGGCTGGCTGAGTGTGTACGTCTCCTGATTGGCTGGCTGAATGTCAAAGACCTCCTGATTGGCTGGCTGAGTGTGACACGCCTCTTTACTGGCAAGCTGAGTGTAACACGCCCCCTGATTGGCTGGCTAAGTGTTACAAGCCCCCCTGATTGGCTGTCTGAGTGTTACACGCCTCCTGATAGGCTGGCTGAGCGTTACACGCCTCCTGATTGGCTGGTTGAGTGTTACACGCCTCCTGATAGGCTGGCTGAGCGTTACACGCCTCCTGATTGGCTGGTTGAGTGTTACACACGTTCTGATTGGCTGGCTGAGAGTCAAAGGCTTACTGATTGGCTACCTGAGTGTTACACCCCTCCTAATTGGCTGCCTGAGTGTGACACGCCTCCTTATTGGGTGCCTGAGTGTTACACGCCTCCTAATTGGCTGGCTGAGTGTTACACAACTCCAGATTGGTTATGTGAGTGTGAAACGCCTCCTGATTGGCTGGCTGAGTGTTACACGCCTATTGATTGGCTGGCTGAATGTTAAAGGGCTCCTGATTAGCTGGCTGAATGTCAAAGGCCTCCTGATTGGCTGGCTGAGTGTTAAACGCGTCCTGATTGGCTGGCTGTGTGTTACACGCCTCCTAATTGGCTGGCTGAGTGTTACACACCTCCTGATTGGCTGGATGAGTGTGACACGCCTCCTTATTGGCTGGCTGAGTGTTACATGCCTCCTGATTGGCTGGCTGAGTGTTACACGCCTCTTTATTGGCTGGCTGAGTGTTACATGCCCCCTGATTGGCTGGCTGAGTGTTGTACGCCTCCTGATTGGCTGGCTGAGTGTTACACGCCCCCCTGATTGGCTGTCTGAGAGTTACACGCCTCCTGATTGGCTGGTTGAGTGTTACATGCCCCCTGATTGGCTGTCTGAGTGTGACACGTCTCCTTATTGGCTGACTGAGTGTTATATGCCTCCTGATTGGCTGGCTGAGTGTGACACACCTCCTGATTGGCTGGCTGAGTGTTAAACAGCTCCTGATTGGCTGGCTGAATGTCAAAGGCCTCCTGATTGGCTGTCTGAGTGTTACACGCTTCCTGATTGGCTGGCTGTGTGTTACACGCCTCCTGATTGGCTGCGCAAGTGTGACACGCCTCCTTATTGGGTGCCTGAGTGTTACAAGCCTCCTAATTGGCTGGCTGAGTATTACACGCCTCCTGATTGGCTGGCTGAGTGTTACACGCCTCCTGATTGGCTGGCTGAGTGTTAAACGGCTCCTGATTGGCTGGCTGAACGTCAAAGGCCTCCTCATTGGCTGGCTGTGTGTTACACCCGTCCTAATTTGCTCCCTGAGTGTGACACGCCTCCTTATTGGCTTCCTGAGTGTTACATGCCTCCTAATTGGCTGCCTGAGTGTGAAACGCCTCCTGATTGGCTGGTTAAGCGTTACATGTCCCCTGATTGGCTGTCTGAGTGTGCCACGTCTCCTTATTGGCTGGCTGAATGTCAAAGACCTCCTGATTTGCTGGCTGAGTGTGAAGCGCCTCCTTATTGGCAAGCTGAGTGTTATACGCCCCCTGATTGGCTGGCTAAGTGTTATATGCCCCCTGATTTGCTGTCTGAGTGTTACACGCCTCCTGATAGGCTGGCTGAGCGTTACACGCCTCCTGATTGGCTGGCTGAGTATTACACGACTCCTGATTGGCTACCTGATTGTTACACGCCTCCTGATTGGCTGGCTTACTGTTACACGCCTCCTGATTGGCTGGGTGAGTGTTAAACGGCTCCTGATTGGCTGGCTGAATGTCAGAGGCCTCCTGATTGGCTGGCTGTGTTTTACACCCGTCCTAATTGGCTGCCTGAGTGTGACACGCCTGCTTATTGGCTGCCTGAGTGTTACACGCCTCCTAATTGGCTGGTTGAGTGTTACATGCCCCCTGATTGGCTGTCTGAGTGTGACACGTCTCCTTTTTGGCTGACTGTGTGTTACATGTCTCCTGATTGGCTGGCTGAGTGTGACACGCCTCCTGATTGGCTGGCTGAGTGTTAAACGGCTCCTGATTGGCTGGCTGAATGTCAAAGGCCTCCTGATTGGCTGGCTGTGTTTTACACCCGTCCTAATTGGCTGCCTGAGTGTGACACGCCTGCTTATTGGCTGCCTGAGTGTTACACGCCTCCTAATTGGCTGGTTAAATGTCACATGCCCCCTGATTGGCTGTCTGAGTGTGACACGTCTCCTTATTGGCTGACTGTGTGTTACATGTCTCCTGATTGGCTGGCTGAGTGTGACACGCCTCCTGATTGGCTGGCTGAGTGTTAAACGGCTCCTGATTGGCTGGCTGAATGTCAAAGGCCTCCTGATTGGCTGTCTGAGTGTTACACGCTTCCTGATTGGCTGGCTGTGTGTTACACGCCTCCCGATTAGCTGCGCAGAGTGTTACACGCCTCCTGATTGGCTGCCTGAGTGTTACATGCCCCCTGATTTGCTGTTCTAGTGTGACACGCCTCCTTATTGGGTGTCTGAGTGTTACACGCCTCCTAATTGGCTGGCTGAGTATTACACGCCTCCTGATTGGCTGGCTGAGTGTTACATGCCTCCTGATTGGCTGGCTGAGTGTTAAACTGCTCCTGATTGGCTGGCTGAATGTCAAAGGTCTCCTGATTGGCTGGCTGTGTGTTACACACGTTCTGATTGGCTGGCTGAGAGTCAAAGGCTTACTGATTGGCTACCTGAGTGTTACACCCTTCTAATTGGCTGCCTGAGTGTGAAACTGCTCCTTATTGGCTACCTAAGTGTCACACGCCTCCTAATTGGCTGGCTGAGTGTTACACGCCTCCTGATTGGCTGGCTGAGTGTTACACAACTCCTGATTGGCTACCTGAGTGTGAAACGCCTCCTGATTGGCTGGCTGAGTGTTACACGCCTCCTGATTGGCTGGCTGAGTGTTAAACGGCTCCTGATTGGCTGGCTGAATGTCAAAGGCCTCCTGATTGGCTGCCTAAGTGTTAAACGCGTCCTGATTGGCTGGCTGTGTGTTACACACCTCCTTATTGGCTGCGCAAGTGTTACACACCTCCTGATTGGCTGGCTGAGTGTGACACGCCTCCTCATTGGCTGGCTGAGTGTGACACGCCTCCTTATTGGCTGGCTGTGTGTTACACGCCTCCTGATTGGCTGCGCAAGTGTTACACACCTCCTGATTGGCTGGCTGAGTGTGACACGCCTCCTTATTGGCTGGCTGAGTGTTACATGCCTCCTTATTGGCTGGCTGAGTGTTACACGCCCCCTGATTGGCTGTCTGAGTGTTACACGCCTCCTGATTGGCTGGCTGAGTGTTACATGCCCCCTGATTGGCTTTCTGAGTGTGACACGCCTCCTTATTGGGTGCCTGAGTGTTACACGCCTCCTAATTGGCTGGCAGAGTGTTACACGCCTACTGATTGGCTGGCTGTGTGTTACACCCGTCCTAATTGGCTGCATGAGTGTGACACGCCTGCTTATTGGCTGCCTGAGTGTTACACGCCTCCTGATTGGCTGGTTGAGTGTTACATGCCCCCTGATTGGCTGGCTGAGTGTGACACGCCTCCTGATTGGCTGGCTGAGTGTGACACGCCTCCTGATTGGCTGGCTGAGTGTTAAACGGCTCCTGATTGGCTGGCTGAATGTCAAAGGCCTACTGATTGGCTGCCTGAGTGTTACACGCGTCCTGATTGGCTTGCTGTGTGTTACACGCCTCCTGATTGGCTGCGCAAGTGTTACACGCCTCCTGATTGGCTGGCTGAGTGTTACACGCCTCCTGATTGGCTGCCTGAGTGTGAAACGTCTCCTTATTGCCTGGCTGAGTGTGAAACGCTTCCTGATTGGCTGGCTGAGTGTTACACGCCTCTAGAATGGCTAGCAGAGTGTTACACGCCTCCTGATTTGCTACCTGAGTGTTACACGCCCCCTGATTGGCTGTCTGAGTGTTACACACCTTCTGATTGGCAGGCTGAGTGTTACATGCCCCCAGATTTGCTGTCTGAGTGTGACACGCCTCCTTATTGGGTGCCTGAGTGTTACACGCCCCTAATTGGCTGGCTGAGTATTACACGCCTCCTGATTGGCTGGCTGAGTGTTACACGCCTCCTGATTGGCTGGCTGAGTGTTAAACGGCTCCTGATTGGCTGGCTGAATGTCAAAGGACTCCTGATTGGCTGGCTGTGTGTTACACGCCTCCTGGTTGGCTGCGCAAGTGTTACACGCCTCCTGATTGGCTGCCTGAGTGTTACATGCCCCCTGATTTGCTGTCTGAGTGTGACACGCCTCCTTATTGGGTGCCTGAGTGTTACACGCCTCCTGATTGGCTGGCTGAGTATGACACGCCTCCTGATTGGCTGGCTGAGTGTTACACGCCTCCTGATTGGCTGGCTGAGTGTTTAACGGCTCCTGATTGGCTGGCTGAATGTCAAAGGCCTCCTGATTGGCTGGCTGTGTGTTACACACGTCCTAATTGGCTGCCTGAGTGTGACATGCCTCCTGATTGGCTGGCTGAGTGTGACACGCCGCCTGATTGGCTGGCTGAGTGTTACACGGCTCCTGATTGGCTGACTGAATGTCAAAGGCCTACTGATTGGCTGCCTGAGTGTTACACGCGTCCTTATTGGTTGGCTGAGTGTTACATGCCTCGTGATTGGCTGGCTGAGTGTTACACGCCTCCTGATTGGCTGCGCTAAGTGTTACAGGCCTCCTGATTGGCTGCCTGAGTGTGACATGCCACCTTATTGGCTAGAAGAGTGTTACACGCCTCCTGATTTGCTAGCTGAGTGTTACACGCCCCCTGATTGGCTGTCTAAGTGTTACACACCTCCTGATTGGCTGGCTGAGTGTTACATGCCCCCCTGATTTGCTGTCTGAGTGTGAAACGCCTCCTTGTTGCATGCCTGAGTGTGAAACGCCTCCCAATTGGCTGGCTGAGTGTTACACGCCTCATGATTGGCTGGCTGAGTGTTACACGCCTCCTGATTGGCTACCTGAGTGTTACACGCCTCCTGATTGGCTGGCTGAGTGTTACACGCCTCCTGATTGGCTGGCTGAGTGTTACACGGCTCCTGATTGGCTGGCTGAATGTCAAACGCCTCCTGATTGGCTGGCTGTGTATTACACCCGTCCTAATTTGCTGCCTGAGTGTGACACGCCTCCTTATTGGCTGCCTGAGTGGTACATGCCTCCTAATTGGCTGCCTGAGTGTGAAAAGCCTCCTGATTGGCTGGTTGAGTGTTACATGTCCCCTGATTGGCTGTCTGAGTGTGCCACGTCTGCTTATTGGCTGACTGAGTGTTACATGCCTCCTGAATGGCTGGCTGAGTGTGTACGTCTCCTGATTTGCTGGCTGAATGTCAAAGACCTCCTGATTGGCTGGCTGAGTGTTACACGCCTCCTTATTGGCAAGCTGAGTGTTACACGCCCCCTGATTGGCTGGCTAAGTGTTACATGCCCCCTGATTGGCTGTCTGAGTGTTACACGCCTCCTGATAGGCTGGCTGAGCGTAACACGCCTCCTGATTGGCTGGCTGAGTGTTACACGCGTCCTTATTGGTTGGCTGATTGTTACACGCCTCCTGATTGGCTGGCTGAGTGTTACACAACTCCTGATTGGCTACCTGAGTGTGACACGTCTCCTTATTGGCTGACTGTGTGTTACATGTCTCCTGATTGGCTGGCTGAGTGTGACACGCCTCCTGATTGGCTGGCTGAGTGTTAAACGGCTCCTGATTGGCTGGCTGAATGTCAAAGGCCTCCTGATTGGCTGTCTGAGTGTTACACGCTTCCTGATTGGCTGGCTGTGTGTTACACGCCTCCCGATTAGCTGCGCAAGTGTTACACGCCTCCTGATTGGCTGCCTGAGTGTTACATGCCCCCTGATTTGCTGTTCTAGTGTGACACGCCTCCTTATTGGGTGCCTGAGTGTTACACGCCTCCTAATTGGCTGGCTGAGTATTACACGCCTCCTGATTGGCTGGCTGAGTGTTACATGCCTCCTGATTGGCTGGCTGAGTGTTAAACTGCTCCTGATTGGCTGGCTGAATGTCAAAGGTCTCCTGATTGGCTGGCTGTGTGTTACACACGTTCTGATTGGCTGGCTGAGAGTCAAAGGCTTACTGATTGGCTACCTGAGTGTTACACCCTTCTAATTGGCTGCCTGAGTGTGAAACTGCTCCTTATTGGCTACCTAAGTGTCACACGCCTCCTAATTGGCTGGCTGAGTGTTACACGCCTCCTGATTGGCTGGCTGAGTGTTACACAACTCCTGATTGGCTACCTGAGTGTGAAACGCCTCCTGATTGGCTGGCTGAGTGTTACACGCCTCCTGATTGGCTGGCTGAGTGTTAAACGGCTCCTGATTGGCTGGCTGAATGTCAAAGGCCTCCTGATTGGCTGCCTAAGTGTTAAACGCGTCCTGATTGGCTGGCTGTGTGTTACACACCTCCTTATTGGCTGCGCAAGTGTTACACACCTCCTGATTGGCTGGCTGAGTGTGACACGCCTCCTCATTGGCTGGCTGAGTGTGACACGCCTCCTTATTGGCTGGCTGTGTGTTACACGCCTCCTGATTGGCTGCGCAAGTGTTACACACCTCCTGATTGGCTGGCTGAGTGTGACACGCCTCCTTATTGGCTGGCTGAGTGTTACATGCCTCCTTATTGGCTGGCTGAGTGTTACACGCCCCCTGATTGGCTGTCTGAGTGTTACACGCCTCCTGATTGGCTGGCTGAGTGTTACATGCCCCCTGATTGGCTTTCTGAGTGTGACACGCCTCCTTATTGGGTGCCTGAGTGTTACACGCCTCCTAATTGGCTGGCAGAGTGTTACACGCCTACTGATTGGCTGGCTGTGTGTTACACCCGTCCTAATTGGCTGCATGAGTGTGACACGCCTGCTTATTGGCTGCCTGAGTGTTACACGCCTCCTGATTGGCTGGTTGAGTGTTACATGCCCCCTGATTGGCTGGCTGAGTGTGACACGCCTCCTGATTGGCTGGCTGAGTGTGACACGCCTCCTGATTGGCTGGCTGAGTGTTAAACGGCTCCTGATTGGCTGGCTGAATGTCAAAGGCCTACTGATTGGCTGCCTGAGTGTTACACGCGTCCTGATTGGCTTGCTGTGTGTTACACGCCTCCTGATTGGCTGCGCAAGTGTTACACGCCTCCTGATTGGCTGGCTGAGTGTTACACGCCTCCTGATTGGCTGCCTGAGTGTGAAACGTCTCCTTATTGCCTGGCTGAGTGTGAAACGCTTCCTGATTGGCTGGCTGAGTGTTACACGCCTCTAGAATGGCTAGCAGAGTGTTACACGCCTCCTGATTTGCTACCTGAGTGTTACACGCCCCTGATTGGCTGTCTGAGTGTTACACACCTTCTGATTGGCAGGCTGAGTGTTACATGCCCCCAGATTTGCTGTCTGAGTGTGACACGCCTCCTTATTGGGTGCCTGAGTGTTACACGCCCCCTAATTGGCTGGCTGAGTATTACACGCCTCCTGATTGGCTGGCTGAGTGTTACACGCCTCCTGATTGGCTGGCTGAGTGTTAAACGGCTCCTGATTGGCTGGCTGAATGTCAAAGGACTCCTGATTGGCTGGCTGTGTGTTACACGCCTCCTGGTTGGCTGCGCAAGTGTTACACGCCTCCTGATTGGCTGCCTGAGTGTTACATGCCCCCTGATTTGCTGTCTGAGTGTGACACGCCTCCTTATTGGGTGCCTGAGTGTTACACGCCTCCTAATTGGCTGGCTGAGTATGACACGCCTCCTGATTGGCTGGCTGAGTGTTACACGCCTCCTGATTGGCTGGCTGAGTGTTTAACGGCTCCTGATTGGCTGGCTGAATGTCAAAGGCCTCCTGATTGGCTGGCTGTGTGTTACACACGTCCTAATTGGCTGCCTGAGTGTGACATGCCTCCTGATTGGCTGGCTGAGTGTGACACGCCGCCTGATTGGCTGGCTGAGTGTTACACGGCTCCTGATTGGCTGACTGAATGTCAAAGGCCTACTGATTGGCTGCCTGAGTGTTACACGCGTCCTTATTGGTTGGCTGAGTGTTACATGCCTCGTGATTGGCTGGCTGAGTGTTACACGCCTCCTGATTGGCTGCGCAAGTGTTACAGGCCTCCTGATTGGCTGCCTGAGTGTGACATGCCACCTTATTGGCTAGAAGAGTGTTACACGCCTCCTGATTTGCTAGCTGAGTGTTACACGCCCCCTGATTGGCTGTCTAAGTGTTACACACCTCCTGATTGGCTGGCTGAGTGTTACATGCCCCCTGATTTGCTGTCTGAGTGTGAAACGCCTCCTTATTGCATGCCTGAGTGTGAAACGCCTCCTAATTGGCTGGCTGAGTGTTACACGCCTCATGATTGGCTGGCTGAGTGTTACACGCCTCCTGATTGGCTACCTGAGTGTTACACGCCTCCTGATTGGCTGGCTGAGTGTTACACGCCTCCTGATTGGCTGGCTGAGTGTTAAACGGCTCCTGATTGGCTGGCTGAATGTCAAAGGCCTCCTGATTGGCTGGCTGTGTATTACACCCGTCCTAATTTGCTGCCTGAGTGTGACACGCCTCCTTATTGGCTGCCTGAGTGGTACATGCCTCCTAATTGGCTGCCTGAGTGTGAAAAGCCTCCTGATTGGCTGGTTGAGTGTTACATGTCCCCTGATTGGCTGTCTGAGTGTGCCACGTCTGCTTATTGGCTGACTGAGTGTTACATGCCTCCTGAATGGCTGGCTGAGTGTGTACGTCTCCTGATTTGCTGGCTGAATGTCAAAGACCTCCTGATTGGCTGGCTGAGTGTTACACGCCTCCTTATTGGCAAGCTGAGTGTTACACGCCCCCTGATTGGCTGGCTAAGTGTTACATGCCCCCTGATTGGCTGTCTGAGTGTTACACGCCTCCTGATAGGCTGGCTGAGCGTAACACGCCTCCTGATTGGCTGGCTGAGTGTTACACGCGTCCTTATTGGTTGGCTGATTGTTACACGCCTCCTGATTGGCTGGCTGAGTGTTACACAACTCCTGATTGGCTACCTGAGTGTGAAACGCCTCCTGATTTGCTGCCTGAGTGTGACACGCCTCCTTATTGGCTGCCTGAGTGTTACATGCCTCCTAATTACACTTGGCTTCCAGCAGCATATTGATTTTCCCACACATTCAAAGGGTCACATTCTGGATTTAGTTTGTTGTTCTGGTCTCATTCCTTTCAACTGTACTGCAGATGAACTTCCTATAACTGATCATTTGCTTCTGTCATTCAATGTCAAACTCACTCTGTCCTCAACAAAGCCCCCACGTGTTATCTCATTCCGTAACATTAAGAAAATTAATCATGATGCACTTTCCTCGGATATCAGCTGTCTCCTGAACACTCATACTTCATCCACCCCCGACGACTTGGTTTCCCACTACAACAACGGCCTCACCTCCATTCTTAATTCTCTCGCTCCTATGAAAACCAGGTCCGTCTCCTTCTCCACCTCGGCCCCTTGGTTCACTTCCGAACTACGGCAAATGAAAGCCAAAGGACGACAGCTCGAGCGACTATACAAGAAAACTGGTCTTGTTGTTCATAAAGACATGCACAAAAATCATATTTTACACTATAAGGACTGTATTTCTCAAACCAAACTCAACTACTACTCTGGCATAATCTGTTCGAACGAAGGCAATTCCAAGTCTCTGTTTTCTCTTCTCAACAATATTCTCAGACCCCCGGCCTCTCTCCCTCCCCACCTGTACTCAACTGCTTTCTGTAACTCCCTGATGTCCTTTTTCAATCAGAAAATTCATCAGATCCACCTGCACCTAGGCCCAAGCTCCTCCCACAGCACCTCTCCAGAACCCTGTCTGACTTCTCACTCACTTTCTTTCTTTCAGCTCCCCTCTGACTCAGATATCTCAGACCTCATCTTAAAGTCCAAGCCCTCCACCTGCCAGCTAGATCCCCTCCCCACAGTTCTGGTGAAAGCCTGCCTCCCTTCTCTCCTCCCCCTCATCTCTGCCATCATCCATTCCTCACTCTCCACTGGAATTGTTCCTGCACTCTTCAAAACTGCTGCCATCACTCCAATATTGAAAAAACCTGGTGCTGATCCTAACAATAACAATAATCTTCGTCCCATCTCCAATCTACCTTTCCTCTCCAAAATCCTCGGAAAAACTGTTGCTTCCCAAATTCATTCTCATCTAACCCATAACAACTTGTACGAACAATTCCAATCTGGTTTCCGCCCCCTCCACAGCACTGAATCTGCACTAATCAAAATCACAAACGACCTCCTCCTGGCAGCCGACTCTGGTTTACTCACTATTCTCATCCTCCTCGATCTGAGTGCGGCCTTCGACACCATCTCTCACACTATCCTCCTCAACAGATTAATCTCCATTGGTATTTCACACACAGCCCTCGACTGGTTTAATTCCTACCTCTCAGGCCGCACTCAGTTCATCCAACTCCAATCCTTCAGTTCCCACCAGTCCCCCGTCACCACTGGCGTGCCCCAGGGCTCTGTCCTGGGGCCCCTTCTCTTCATCATCTACCTCCTTCCCCTTGGCAATATCTTCCGTAAATATAACATCAACTTTCATTGCTACGCGGATGACACCCAGCTCTACCTCTCCAGCAAACCAAATTCCACTCTCCCACCTTCCTCCCTCAATGACTGCTTCACCGAGCTCAAATCCTGGTTCTCCTCCAACTTCCTCAAACTCAACAGTGATAAAACCGAATTTCTTTTTATTGGCACTAAATCAACCCTCTCAAAAGCTAACAGTTTTTCACTCACCATCGACCACTCCTCTGTCTCCCCTTCCCCCCAGGTTAAGAGTCTGGGTGTCATCCTCGACAGCACATTATCTTTCCAATCGCATATCAATAACATCACCCGGTCTGCATATTTCCACCTACGCAATATTAATCGACTCCGCCCCTCCCTTTCTCCCCACTCCACTGCCATCCTTGTACACAGCCTTGTCACCTCCCGCATCGACTACTGCAACTCCCTTCTCTTTGGTCTACCTCACAAATACCTCCATAAACTTCAACTGGTTCAGAACTCTGCAGCTCGAATAATCACCAGAACCCCCTCCATCCACCACATCACCCCTGTTCTACAGCAACTCCACTGGCTCCCGGTAAAACTCCGCATTGACTTCAAAATCCTCCTGTTTACGTTCAAGGCCATCCACAACCTTTCCCCTCCTTATCTGTCCGAACTCCTCCACATCGCCAACCCTTCCCGTTCCCTCAGATCTGCCTCCTCTGTCCACCTCTCTGTCCCTCCCGCCCGCCTCATCACCATGGGGAGCAGGGCTTTCAGTCGCTCTGCCCCCCCAACTCTGGAACTCACTCCCACCGGACCTGAGGAACCTGGACTCTCTCACACTCTTCAAATCAAGATTAAAAACTCACCTATTCAGAACTGCCTACCCCACTTAACCATCTACATTGTCTTTTCTTATCTGTTTCTTATTTCTTGCTGGTTTTTTTTTTTTTTTTGTGTTGTACGGTGTCCTCGAGTGCCCAGAGAGGCGCCTCTAATAATTTAAGGTATTATTATTATTATTATTATTAATTGGCTGCCTGAGTGTGAAACGCCTCTTGATTGGCTGGTTGAGTGTTACATGCCCCCTGATTGGCTGTCTGAGTGGGCCACGTCTCCTTATTGGCTGACTGAGTGTTACATGCCTCCTGATTGGCTGGTTGAGTGTGTACGTCTCCTGATTGGCTGGCTGAATGTCAAAGACCTCCTGATTGGCTGGCTGAGTGTGAAAGGCCTCCTGATTGGCTGGCTGAGTGTTACACGCCTCTAGAATGGCTAGCAGAGTGTTACACGCCTCCTGATTTGCTAGCTGAGTGTTACACGCCCCCTGATTGGCTGTCTGAGTGTTACACAACTCCTGATTGGCTACCTGAGTGTGAAACGCCTCCTGATTGGCTGGCTGAGTGTTACACGCCTCCTGATTGGCTGGCTGAGTGTTAAACGGCTCCTGATTGGCTGGCTGAATGTCAAAGGCCTCCTGATTGGTTGCCTGAGTGTTAAACGCGTCCTGATTGGCTGGCTGTGTGTTACACACCTCCTGATTGGCTGCGCAAGTGTTACACACCTCCTGATTGGCTGGCTGAGTGTAACACGCCTCCTTATTGGCTGGCTGTGTGTTACACACCTCCTGATTGGCTGGCTGAGTGTGACACACCTCCTTATTTGCTGGCTGAGTGTTACATGCCCCCTGATTGGCTGTCTGAGTGTTACACGCCTCCTGATTGGCTGGCTGAGTGTTACATGCCCCCTGATTGGATGTCTGAGTGTGATACGCCTCCTTATTGGGTGCCTGAGTGTTACACGCCTCCTAATTGGCTGGCTGAGTGTTACACGCCTTCTGATTGGCTGGCTGTGTGTTACACCCGTCCTAATTGGCTGCCTGAGTGTGACACGCCTGCTTATTGGCTGCCTGAGTGTTACACGCCTCCTAATTGGCTGGTTGAGTGTTACATGCCCCCTGATTGGCTGTCTGAGTGTGACACGTCTCCTTATATGCTGACTGAGTGTTACATGCCTCCTGATTGGCTGGCTGAGTGTGACACGCCTCCTGATTGGCTGGCTGAGTGTTAAACCGCTCCTGATTGGCTGGCTGAATGTCAAAGGCCCACTGATTGGCTGCCTGAGTGTTACACGCCTCCTGATTGGCTGGCTGAGTGTTACACGACTCCTGATTGGCTACCTGAGTGTTACACGCCTCCTGATTGGCTGGCTGACTGTTACACGCCTCCTGATTGGCTGGCTGAGTGTTAAACGGCTCCTGATTGGCTGGCTGAATGTCAAAGGCCTCCTGATTGGCTGGCTGTGTTTTACACCCATCCTAATTGGCTGCCTGAGTGTGACACGCCTGCTTATTGGCTGCCTGAGTGTTACACGCCTCCTAATTGGCTGGTTGAGTGTTACATGCCCCCTGATTGGCTGTCTGAGTGTGACACGTCTCCTTATTGGCTGACTGAGTGTTACATGTCTCCTGATTGGCTGGCTGAGTGTTACACGCATCCTGATTGGCTTGCTGTGTGTTACACACCTCCTGATTGGCTGCGCAAGTGTTACACGCCTCCTGATTGGCTGGCTGACTGTGACACGCCTCCTTATTGGCTGGCTGAGTGTTACACGCATCCTGATTGGCTGGCTGAGTGTTACACGCCTCCTGATTGGCTGGCTGAGTGTTACACGCCTCCTGATTGGCTGGCTGAGTGTTAAACGGCTCCTGATTGGCTGGCTGAATGTCAAAGGCCTCCTGATTGGCTGTCTGAGTGTTACACGCTTCCTGATTGGCTGGCTGTGTTTTACACGCCTCCTGATTGGCTGCGCAAGTGTTACACACCTCCTAATTGGCTGGCTGAGTATTACACGCCTCCTGATTGGCTGGCTGAGTGTTACACGCCTGCTGATTGGCTGGCTGAGTGTTAAACGGCTCCTGATTGGCTGGCTGAATGTCAAAGGCCTCCTGATTGGCTGGCTGTGTATTAAACCCGTCCTAATTTGCTGCCTGAGTGTGACACGCCTCCTTATTGGCTGCCTGAGTGTTACATGCCTCTTAATTGGCTGCCTGAGTGTTAAACGGCTCCTGATTGGCTGGCTGAATGTCAAAGGCCTCCTGATTGGTTGCCTGAGTGTTAAACGCGTCCTGATTGGCTGGCTGTGTGTTACACACCTCCTGATTGGCTGCGCAAGTGTTAGACACCTCCTGATTGGCTGGCTGAGTGTAACACGCCTCCTTATTGGCTGGCTGTGTGTTACATGCCTCCTGATTGGCTGCGAACGTGTTACCCACCTCCTGATTGGCTGGCTGAGTGTGACACGCCTCCTTATTTGCTGGCTGAGTGTTACATGCCTCCTGATTGGCTGGCTGAGTGTTACACGCCCCCTGATTGGCTGTCTGAGTGTTACACGCCTCCTGATTGGCTGGCTGAGTGTTACATGCCCCCTGATTGGCTGTCTGAGTGTGACACGCCTCCTTATTGGGTGCCTGAGTGTTACACGCCTCCTAATTGGCTGGCTGAGTGTTACACGCCTTCTGATTGGCTGGCTGTGTGTTACACCCGTCCTAATTGGCTGCCTGAGTGTGACACGCCTCCTTATTGGGTGCCTGAGTGTTACACGCCTCCTGATTGGCTGGCTGAGTGTTACATGCCCCCTGATTGGCTGTCTGAGTGTGACACGTCTCCTTATATGCTGACTGAGTGTTACATGCCTCCTGATTGGCTGGCTGAGTGTTAAACGGCTCCTGATTGGCTGGCTGAATGTCAAAGGCCTACTGATTGGCTGCCTGAGTGTTACACGCCTCCTGATTGGCTGGCTGAGTGTTACACGACTCCTGATTGGCTGGCTGAGTGTTAAACGGCTCCTGATTGGCTGGCTGAATGTCAAAGGCCTCCTGATTGGCTGGCTGTGTTTTACACCCATCCTAATTGGCTGCCTGAGTGTGACACGCCTGCTTATTGGCTGCCTGAGTGTTACACGCCTCCTAATTGGCTGGCTGAATGTCAAAGGCCTCCTAATTGGTTGCCTGAGTGTTAAACGCGTCGTGATTGGCTGGCTGTGTGTTACACACCTCCTGATTGGCTGCGCATGTGTTACACACCTCCTGATTGGCTGGCTGAGTGTAACACGCCTCCTTATTGGCTGGCTGTTTGTTACATGCCTACTGATTGGCTGCCTGAGTGTGACACGTCTCCTTATTGGCTGACTGAGTGTTACATGTCTCCTGATTGGCTGGCTGAGTGTGACACGCCTCCTGATTGGCTGGTTGAGTGTAACATGTCCCCTGATTGGCTGTCTGAGTGTGCCACGTCTCCTTATTGGCTGACTGAGTGTTACATGCCTCATGATTGGCTGGCTGAGTGTGTACGTGTCCTGATTGGCTGGCTGAATGTCAAAGACCTCCTGATTGGCTGGCTGAGTGTGACGCGCCTCCTTATTGGCAAGCTGAGTGTTACACGCCCCCTGATTGGCTGGCTAAGTGTTACATGCCCCCTGATTGGCTGTCTGAGTGTTACACGCCTCCTGATAGGCTGGCTGAGCGTTACACGCCTCCTGATTGGCTGGCTGAGTGTTACACGACTCCTGATTGGCTACCTGAGTGTTACACGCCTCCTGATTGGCTAGCTGACTTTTACACGCCTCCTGATTGGCTGGCTGAGTGTTAAACGGCTCCTGATTGGCTGGCTGAATGTCAAAGGCCTCCTGATTTGCTGGCTGTGTTTTACACCCGTCCTAATTGGCTGCCTGAGTGTGACACGCCTGCTTATTGGCTGCCTGAGTGTTACACGCCTCCTAATTGGCTGGTTGAGTGTTACATGCCCCCTGATTGCCTGTCTGAGTGTGACACGTCTCCTTATTGGCTGACTGAGTGTTACATGTCTCCTGATTGGCTGGCTGAGTGTGACACGCCTCCTGATTGGCTGGCTGAGTGTTAAACGGCTCCTGATTGGCTGGCTGAATGTCAAAGGCCTACTGATTGGCTGCCTGAGTGTTACACGCGTCCTGATTGGCTTGCTGTGTGTTACACGCCTCCTGTTTGGCTGCGCAAGTGTTACACGCCTCCTTATTGGCTGGCTGACTGTGACACGCCTCCTTATTGGCTGGCTGAGTGTTACACGCCTCCTGATTGGCTGGCTGAGTGTTACACGCCTCCTGATTGGCTGGCTGAGTGTTACACGCCTCCTGATTGGCTGGCTGAATGTCAAAGGCCTCCTGATTGGCTGCCTGAGTGTTAAACGCCTCCTGATTGGCTGGCTGTGTGTTACACCTGTCCTAATTTGCTGCCTGAGTGTGACACGCCTCCTTATTGGCTGCCTGAGTGTTACACGTCTCCTTATTGGCTGGCTGAGTGTTAAACGCCTCCTGATTGGCTGGCTGTGTGTTACACCTGTCCTAATTTGCTGCCTGAGTGTGACACGCCTCCTTATTGGCTGCCTGAGTGTTACATGCCTCCTAATTGGCTGGCTGTGTGTTACACGCCTCCTGATTGGCTGCGCAAGTGTTACATGCCCCCTGATTTGCTGGCTGAGTGTTTTACACGGCCCCTGATTGGCTGTCTGAGTGTGACACGCCTCCTTATTGGGTGCCTGAGTGTTACACGCCCCCTGATTGGCTGGCTGAGTGTTAGACGCCTCCTGATTGGCTGGCTGAGTGTTTTACACGGCCCCTGATTGGCTGTCTGAGTGTGACACGCCTCCTTATTGGGTGCCTGAGTGTTACACGCCTCCTAATTGGCTGGCTGAGTGTTATACGCCTCCTGATTTGCTGGCTGAGTGTTACACGACTCCTGATTGGCAACCTGAGTGTTACACGCCTCCTGATTGGCTGGCTGACTGTTACACGCCTCCTGATTGGCTGACTGAATGTTAAACGGCTCCTGATTGGCTGGCTGAATGTCAAAGGCCTCCTGATTGGCTGGCTGTGTGTTACACCCGTCCTAATTGGCTGCCTGAGTGTGACACGCCTGCTTATTGGCTGCCTGAGTGTTACACGCCTCCTGATTGGCTGGCTGAATGTTAAACGGCTCCTAATTGGCTGGCTGAATGTCAAAGGCCTCCTAATTGGCTGGTTGAGTGTTACATGCCCCCTGATTGGCTGTCTGAGTGTGACACGTCTCCTTATTGGCTGACTGAGTGTGACACGCCTCCTTATTGGCTGGCTGTGTGTTACACGCCTCCTGATTGGCTGGCTGACTGTGACACGCCTCCTTATTGGCTGGCTGAGTGTTACACGCCTCCTGATTGGCTGGCTGCGTGTTACACCCCTCCTAATTGGCTGCCTGAGTGTGAAACGGCTCCTTATTGGCTGCCTGAGTGTCACACGCCTCCTAATTGGCTGGCTGAGTGTTACACGCCTCCTGATTGGCTGGCTGAGTGTTACACAACTCCTGATTGGCTACCTGAGTGTGAAACGCCTCCTGATTGGCTGGCTGAGTGTTACACGCCTCCTGATTGGCTGGCTGAGTGTTAAACGGCTCCTGATTGGCTGGCTGAATGTCAAAGGCCTCCTGATTTGCTGGCTGTGTTTTACACCCGTTATAATTGGCTGCCTGAGTGTGACACGCCTGCTTATTGGCTGCCTGAGTGTTACACGCCTCCTAATTGGCTGGTTGAGTGTTACATGCCCCCTGATTGGCTGTCTGAGTGTGACACGTCTCCTTATTGGCTGACTGAGTGTTACATGTCTCCTGATTGGCTGGCTGATTTTTAAACGGCTCCTGATTGGCTGGCTGAATGTCAAAGGCCTACTGATTGGCTGCCTGAGTGTTACACGCGTCCTGATTGGCTTGCTGTGTGTTACACGCCTCCTGATTGGCTGAACAAGTGTTACACGCCTCCTTATTGGCTGGCTGACTGTGACACGCCTCCTTATTGGCTGGCTGAGTGTTACACGTCTCCTGATTGGCTGGCTGAGTGTTACACGCCTCCTGATTGGCTGGCTGAATGTTAAACGGCTCCTGATTGGCTGGCTGAATGTCAAAGGCCTCCTGATTGGCTGGCTGTGTGTTACACCCGTCCTAATTGGCTGCCTGAATGTCACACGCCTGCTTATTGGCTGCCTGAGTGTTACACGCCTCCTATTTAGCTGGTTGAGTGTTACATGCCCCCTGATTGGCTGTCTGAGTGTGACACGTCTCCTTATTGGCTGACTGAGTGTTACATGCCTTCTGATTGGCTGGCTGAGTGTGACACGCCTCCTGATTGGCTGGCTGAGTGTTAAACGGCTCCTGATTGGCTGGCTGAATGTCAAAGGCCTACTGATTGGCTGCCTGAGTGTTAAACGCGTCCTGATTGGCTTGCTGTGTGTTACACGCCTCCTGATTGGCTGCGCAAGTGTTACACGCCTCCTGATTGGCTGGCTGACTGTGACACGCCTCCTTATTGGCTGGCTGAGTGTTACACGTCTCCTGATTGGCTGGCTGAGTGTTACACGCCTCCTGATTGGCTGGCTGAGTGTTACACGGCTCCTGATTGGCTGGCTGAATGTCAAAGGCCTCCTGATTGGCTGCCTGAGTGTTAAACGCGTCCTGATTGGCTGGCTGTGTGTTAAACGCCTCCTGATTGGCTGCGCAAGTGTTACACACCTCCTGATTGGCTGGCTGAGTGTGACACGCCTCCTTAATGGCTGGCTGTGTGTTACACGCCTCCTGTTTGGCTGCGCAAGTGTTACACGCCCCCTGATTAGCTGCGCAAGCGTTACATGCCTCCTGATTGGCTGGCTGAGTGTTACACGCCCCCTGATTGGCTGTCTGAGTGTTACACGCCTCCTGATTGGCTGGCTGAGTGTTACACGTCCCCTGATTCTGATTGGCTGTCTGAGTGTTACACGCCTCCTGATTGGCTGGCTGAGTGTTACATGGCCCCTGATTGGCTGTCTGAGTGTGACACGCCTCCTTATTGGGTGCCTGAGTGTTACACGCCTCCTAATTGGCTGGCTGAGTGTTACACGCCTCCTGATTGGCTGGCTGAGTGTTACACGACTCCTGATTGGCTACCTGAGTGTTACACGCCTCCTGATTGGCTGGCTGACTGTTACACGCCTCCTGATTGGCTGGCTGAATGTTAAACGGCTCCTAATTGGCTGGCTGAATGTCAAAGGCCTCCTGATTGGCTGGCTGTGTGTTACACCCGTCCTAATTGGCTGCCTGGGTGTGACACGCCTGCTTATTGGCTGCCTGAGTGTTACACGCCTCCTGATTGGCTGGCTGAATGTCAAAGGCCTACTGATTGGCTGCCTGAGTGTTAAACGCGTCCTGATTGGCTTGCTGTGTGTTACACGCCTCCTGATTGGCTGCGCAAGTGTTACACGCCTCCTGATTGGCTGGCTGACTGTGACACGCCTCCTTATTGGCTGGCTGAGTGTTACACGCCTCCTGATTGGCTGGCTGCGTGTTACACCCCTCCTAATTGGCTGCCTGAGTGTGAAACGGCTCCTTATTGGCTGCCTGAGTGTTACACGCCTCCTAATTGGCTGGCTGAGTGTTACACGCCTCCTGATTGGCTGGCTGAGTGTTACACAACTCCTGATTGGCTACCTGAGTGTGAAACGCCTCCTGATTGGCTGGCTGAGTGTTATACGCCTCCTGATTGGCAGGCTGAGTGTTAAACGGCTCCTGATTGGCTGGCTGAATGTCAAAGGCCTCCTGATTGGCTGGCTGAGTGTTAAACGCGTCCTGATTGGCTGGCTGTGTGTTACACACCTCCTGATTGGCTGCGCAAGTGTTACACAACTCCTGATTGGCTGGCTGAGTGTGACACGCCTCCTTATTGGCTGGCTGTGTGTTACACGCCCCCTGATTGGCTGTCTGAGTGTTACATGCCTCCTGATTGGCTGGCTGAGTGTTACACCCCCCCTGATAGGCTGTCGGAGTGTGACACGCCTCCTTATTGGGTGCCTGAGTGTTACACGCCTCCTAATTGGCTGGCTGAGTGTTACACGCTTCCTGATTGGCTGGCTGAGTGTTACACGACTCCTGATTGGCTACCTGAGTGTTACACGCCTCCTGATTGGCTGGCTGACTGTTAAACGCCTCCTGATTGGCTGTGTGAGTGTTACACGCCTCCTGATTGGCTGGCTGACTGTTAAACGCCTCCTGATTGGCTGTGTGAGTGTTACACGCCTCCTGATTGGCTGGCTGAATGTCAAAGGCCTCCTGATTGGCTGGCTGTGTGTTACACCCGTCCTAATTGGCTGCCTGGGTGTGACACGCCTGCTTATTGGCTGCCTGAGTGTTACACGCCTCCTGATTGGCTGGCTGAATGTCAAAGGCCTACTGATTGGCTGCCTGAGTGTTAAACGCGTCCTGATTGGCTTGCTGTGTGTTACACGCCTCCTGATTGGCTGCGCAAGTGTTACACGCCTCCTGATTGGCTGGCTGACTGTGACACACCTCCTTATTGGCTGGCTGAGTGTTACACGCCTCCTGATTGGCTGGCTGCGTGTTACACCCCTCCTAATTGGCTGCCTGAGTGTGAAACGGCTCCTTATTGGCTACCTGAGTGTTACACGCCTCCTAATTGGCTGGCTGAGTGTTACACGCCTCCTGATTGGCTGGCTGAGTGTTACACAACTCCTGATTGGCTCGCTGAGTGTGACACGCCTCCTTATTGGCTGGCTATGTGTTACACGCCTCCTGATTGGCTGGCTGAGTGTTAAACGGCTCCTGATTCGCTGGCTGAATGTCAAAGGCCTCCTGATTGACTGGCTGAGTGTTAAACGCGTCCTGATTGGCTGGCTGTGTGTTACACACCTCCTGATTGGCTGCGCAAGTGTTACACAACTCCTGATTGGCTCGCTGAGTGTGACACGCCTCCTTATTGGCTGGCTATGTGTTACACGCCCCCTGATTGGCTGTCTGAGTGTTACACGCCTCCTGATTGGCTGGCCGACTGTGACACGCCTCCTTATTGGCTGGCTGAGTGTTACACGCCTCCTGATTGGCTGGCTGAGTGTTACACCCCTCCTAATTGGCTGCCTGAGTGTGAAACGGCTCCTTATTGGCTGCCTGAGTGTTACACGCCTCCTAATTGGCTGGCTGAGTGTTACACGCCTCCTGATTGGCTGGCTGAGTGTTACACGGCTCCTGATTGGCTGGCTGAATGTCAAAGGCCTCCTGATTGGCTGCCTGAGTGTTAAACGCGTCCTGATTGGCTGGCTGTGTGTTAAACACCTCCTGATTGGCTGCGCAAGTGTTACACACCTCCTGATTGGCTGGCTGAGTGTGACACGCCTCCTTAATGGCTGGCTGTGTGTTACACGCCTCCTGTTTGGCTGCGCAAGTGTTACACGCCCCCTGATTAGCTGCGCAAGCGTTACATGCCTCCTGATTGGCTGGCTGAGTGTTACACGCCCCCTGATTGGCTGTCTGAGTGTTACACGCCTCCTGATTGGCTGGCTGAGTGTTACATGCCCCCTGATTGGCTGTCTGAGTGTGACACGCCTCCTTATTGGATGCCTGAGTGTTACACGCCTCCTAATTGGCTGGCTGAGTGTAACACGCTTCCTGATTGGCTCTCTGAGTGTTACACGTCTCCTGATTGGCTACCTGAGTGTTACACGCCTCCTGATTGGCTGGCTGACTGTTACACGCCTCCTGATTGGCTGGCTGAATGTTAAACGGCTCCTAATTGGCTGGCTGAATGTCAAAGGCCTCCTGATTGGCTGGCTGTGTGTTACACCCGTCCTAATTGGCTGCCTGGGTGTGACACGCCTGCTTATTGGCTGCCTGAGTGTAACACGCCTCCTGATTGGCTGGCTGAATGTCAAAGGCCTACTGATTGGCTGCCTGAGTGTTAAACGCGTCCTGATTGGCTTGCTGTGTGTTACACGCCTCCTGATTGGCTGCGCAAGTGTTACACGCCTCCTGATTGGCTGGCTGACTGTGACACGCCTCCTTATTGGCTGGCTGAGTGTTACACGCCTCCTGATTGGCTGGCTGCGTGTTACACCCCTCCTAATTGGCTGCCTGAGTGTGAAACGGCTCCTTATTGGCTGCCTGAGTGTTACACGCCTCCTAATTGGCTGGCTGAGTGTTACACGCCTCCTGATTGGCTGGCTGAGTGTTACACAACTCCTGATTGGCTACCTGAGTGTGAAACGCCTCCTGATTGGCTGGCTGAGTGTTACACGCCTCCTGATTGGCAGGCTGAGTGTTAAACGGCTCCTGATTGGCTGGCTGAATGTCAAAGGCCTCCTGATTGGCTGGCTGAGTGTTAAACGCGTCCTGATTGGCTGGCTGTGTGTTACACACCTCCTGATTGGCTGCGCAAGTGTTACACAACTCCTGATTGGCTGGCTGAGTGTGACACGCCTCCTTATTGGCTGGCTGTGTGTTACACGCCCCCTGATTGGCTGTCTGAGTGTTACATGCCTCCTGATTGGCTGGCTGAGTGTTACACCCCCCCTGATTGGCTGTCTGAGTGCTACACGCCTCCTGATTGGCTGGCTGAGTGTTACATGCCCCCTGATTGGCTGTCGGAGTGTGACACGCCTCCTTATTGGGTGCCTGAGTGTTACACGCCTCCTAATTGGCTGGCTGAGTGTTACACGCTTCCTGATTGGCTGGCTGAGTGTTACACGACTCCTGATTGGCTACCTGAGTGTTACACGCCTCCTGATTGGCTGACTGACTGTTAAACGCCTCCTGATTGGCTGTCTGAGTGTTACACGCCTCCTGATTGGCTGGCTGAATGTCAAAGGCCTCCTGATTGGGTGGCTGTGTGTTACACCCGTCCTAATTGGCTGCCTGGGTGTGACACGCCTGCTTATTGGCTGCCTGAGTGTTACACGCCTCCTGATTGGCTGGCTGAATGTCAAAGGCCTACTGATTGGCTGCCTGAGTGTTAAACGCGTCCTGATTGGCTTGCTGTGTGTTACACGCCTCCTGATTGGCTGCGCAAGTGTTACACGCCTCCTGATTGGCTGGCTGAGTGTGACACGCCTCCTGATTGGCTGGCTGAGTGTTACACGCCTCCTGATTGGCTGGCTGCGTGTTACACCCCTCCTAATTGGCTGCCTGAGTGTGAAACGGGTCCTTATTGGCTACCTGAGTGTTACACGCCTCCTAATTTGCTGGCTGAGTGTTACACGCCTCCTGATTGGCTGGCTGAGTGTTACACAACTCCTGATTGGCTACCTGACTGTGAAACGCCTCCTGATTGGCTGGCTGAGTGTTACACGCCTCCTGATTGGCAGGCTGAGTGTTAAACGGCTCCTGATTCGCTGGCTGAATGTCAAAGGCCTCCTGATTGACTGGCTGAGTGTTAAACGCGTCCTGATTGGCTGGCTGTGTGTTACACACCTCCTGATTGGCTGCGCAAGTGTTACACAACTCCTGATTGGCTCGCTGAGTGTGACACGCCTCCTTATTGGCTGGCTGTGTGTTACACGCCCCCTGATTGGCTGTCTGAGTGTTACACGCCTCCTGATTGGCTGGCTGAGTGTTACATGCCCCCTGATTGGCTTTCGGAGTGTGACACGCCTCCTTATTGGGTGCCTGAGTGTTACACGCCTCCTGATTGGCTGGCTGACTGTTAAACGCCTCCTGATTGGCTGTCTGAGTGTTACACGCCTCCTGATTGGCTGGCTGAGTGTTACATGGCCCCTGATTGGCTGTCTGAGTGTGACACGCCTCCTTATTGGCTGCCTGAGTGTTACACGCCTCCTGATTGGCTGGCTGAGTGTTACACGTCCCCTGATTGGCTGTCTGAGTGTTACACGCCTCCTGATTGGCTGGCTGAGTGTTACATGGCCCCTGATTGGCTGTCTGAGTGTGACACGCCTCCTTATTGGGTGCCTGAGTGTTACACGCCTCCTAATTGGCTGGCTGAGTGTTACACGCCTCCTGATTGGCTGGCTGAGTGTTACACGACTCCTGATTGGCTACCTGAGTGTTACACGCCTCCTGATTGGCTGGCTGACTGTTACACGCCTCCTGATTGGCTGGCTGAATGTTAAACGGCTCCTAATTGGCTGGCTGAATGTCAAAGGCCTCCTGATTGGCTGGCTGTGTGTTACACCCGTCCTAATTGGCTGCCTGGGTGTGACACGCCTGCTTATTGGCTGCCTGAGTGTAACACGCCTCCTGATTGGCTGGCTGAATGTCAAAGGCCTACTGATTGGCTGCCTGAGTGTTAAACGCGTCCTGATTGGCTTGCTGTGTGTTACACGCCTCCTGATTGGCTGCGCAAGTGTTACACGCCTCCTGATTGGCTGGCTGACTGTGACACGCCTCCTTATTGGCTGGCTGAGTGTTACACGCCTCCTGATTGGCTGGCTGCGTGTTACACCCCTCCTAATTGGCTGCCTGAGTGTGAAACGGCTCCTTATTGGCTGCCTGAGTGTTACACGCCTCCTAATTGGCTGGCTGAGTGTTACACGCCTCCTGATTGGCTGGCTGAGTGTTACACAACTCCTGATTGGCTACCTGAGTGTTAAACGCCTCCTGATTGGCTGGCTGAGTGTTATACGCCTCCTGATTGGCTGGCTGAGTGTTAAACGGCTCCTGATTGGCTGGCTGAATGTCAAAGGCCTCCTGATTGGCTGGCTGAGTGTTAAACGCCTCCTGATTGGCTGTCTGAGTGTTACACGCCTCCTGATTGGCTGGCTGAGTGTTACATGGCCCCTGATTGGCTGTCTGAGTGTGACACGCCTCCTTATTGGCTGCCTGAGTGTTACACGCCTCCTGATTGGCTGGCTGAGTGTTACACGCCTCCTGATTGGCTGGCTGAGTGTTACACGACTCCTGATTGGCTACCTGAGTGTTACACGCCTCCTGATTGGCTGGCTGACTGTTACACGCCTCCTGATTGGCTGGCTGAGTGTTAAACGGCTCCTGATTGGCTGGCTGAATGTCAAAGGCCTCCTGATTGGCTGGCTGAGTGTTACACCCGTCCTAATTGGCTGGCTGAGTGTTACACAACTCCTGATTGGCTACCTGAGTGTTACACGCCTCCTGATTGGCTGGCTGAGTGTTACACACCTCCTGATTGGCTGGCTGAGTGTTACACGACTCCTGATTGGCTGGCTGAGTGTGACACGCCTCCTTATTGGCTGGCTGAGTGTTACACGCCTCCTGATTGGCTGCGCAGAGTGTTACACGCCCCCTGATTGGCTGTCTGAGTGTTACATGCCTCCTGATTGGCTTGCTGAGTGTTACAGATTGGCTGTCTGAGTGTTACACGCCTCCTGATTGGCTGGCTGAGTGTTACATGCCCCCTGATTGGCTGTCGGAGTGTGACACGCCTCCTTATTGGGTGCCTGAGTGTTACACGCCTCCTAATTGGCTGGCTGAGTGTTACACGCCTCCTGATTGGCTGGCTGAGTGTTACACGACTCCTGATTGGCTACCTGAGTGTTACACGCCTCCTGATTGGCTGGCTGACTGTTAAACGCCTCCTGATTGGCTGTCTGAGTGTTACACGCCTCCTGATTGGCTGGCTGAATGTCAAAGGCCTCCTGATTGGCTGGCTGTGTGTTACACCCGTCCTAATTGGCTGCCTGGGTGTGACACGCCTGCTTATTGGCTGCCTGAGTGTTACACGCCTCCTGATTGGCTGGCTGAATGTCAAAGGCCTACTGATTGGCTGCCTGAGTGTTAAACGCGTCCTGATTGGCTTGCTGTGTGTTACACGCCTCCTGATTGGCTGCGCAAGTGTTACACGCCTCCTGATTGGCTGGCTGACTGTGACACACCTCCTTATTGGCTGGCTGAGTGTTACACGCCTCCTGATTGGCTGGCTGCGTGTTACACCCCTCCTAATTGGCTGCCTGAGTGTGAAACGGCTCCTTATTGGCTACCTGAGTGTTACACGCCTCCTAATTGGCTGGCTGAGTGTTACACGCCTCCTGATTGGCTGGCTGAGTGTTACACAACTCCTGATTGGCTACCTGACTGTGAAACGCCTCCTGATTGGCTGGCTGAGTGTTACACGCCTCCTGATTGGCAGGCTGAGTGTTAAACGGCTCCTGATTCGCTGGCTGAATGTCAAAGGCCTCCTGATTGACTGGCTGAGTGTTAAACGCGTCCTGATTGGCTGGCTGTGTGTTACACACCTCCTGATTGGCTGCGCAAGTGTTACACAACTCCTGATTGGCTCGCTGAGTGTGACACGCCTCCTTATTGGCTGGCTGTGTGTTACACGCCCCCTGATTGGCTGTCTGAGTGTTACACGCCTCCTGATTGGCTGGCTGAGTGTTACATGCCCCCTGATTGGCTTTCGGAGTGTGACATGCCTCCTTATTGGGTGCCTGAGTGTTACACGCCTCCTAATTGGCTGGCTGAGTGTTACACGCTTCCTGATTGGCTGGCTGAGTGTTACACGACTCCTGATTGGCTACCTGAGTGTTACACGCCTCCTGATTGGCTGGCTGACTGTTAAACGCCTCCTGATTGGCTGTCTGAGTGTTACACGCCTCCTGATTGGCTGGCTGAGTGTTACATGGCCCCTGATTGGCTGTCTGAGTGTGACACGCCTCCTTATTGGGTGCCTGAGTGTTACACGCCTCCTAATTGGCTGGCTGAGTGTTACACGCCTCCTGATTGGCTGGCTGAGTGTTACACGACTCCTGATTGGCTACCTGAGTGTTACACGCCTCCTGATTGGCTGGCTGACTGTTACACGCCTCCTGATTGGCTGGCTGAATGTTAAACGGCTCCTGATCTGCTGGCTGAATGTCAAAGGCCTCCTGATTGGCTGGCTGTGTGTTACACCCGTCCTAATTGGCTGGCTGAGTGTTACACAACTCCTGATTGGCTACCTGAGTGTGAAACGCCTCCTGATTTTCTGGCTGAGTGTTACACACCTCCTGATTGGCTGCGCAAGTGTTACACAACTCCTGATTGGCTGGCTGAGTGTGACACGCCTCCTTAGTGGCTGGCTGTGTGTTACACGCCTCCTGATTGGCTGCTCAAGTGTTACACGCCCCCTGATTGGCTGTCTGAGTGTTACATGCCTCCTGATTGGCTGGCTGAGTGTTACACGCCCCCTGATTGGCTGTCTGAGTGTTACACGCCTCCTGATTGGCTGGCTGAGTGTTACATGCCCCCTGATTGGCTGTCTGAGTGTGACACGCCTCCTTATTGGGTGCCTGAGTGTTACACGCCTCCTAATTGGCTGGCTGAGTGTTACACACTTCCTGATTGGCTGGCTGAGTGTTACACGACTCCTGATTGGCTACCTGAGTGTTACACGCCTCCTGATTGGCTGGCTGACTGTTAAACGCCTCCTGATTGGCTGGCTGACTGTTAAATGGCTCCTAATTGGCTGGCTGAGTGTTACACGCCTCCTGATTGGCTGGCTGAGTGTTACACGACTCCTGATTGCCTACCTGAGTGTTACACACCTCCTGATTGGCTGGCTGAGTGTTACACGCTTCCTGATTGGCTGGCTGAGTGTTAAACGACTCCTGATTGGCTACCTGAGTGTTACACGCCTCCTGATTGGCTGGCTGACTGTTAAACGCCTCCTGATTGGCAGGCTGAGTGTTAAACGGCTCCTAATTGGCTGGCTGAGTGTTACACGCCTCCTGATTGGCTGGCTGAGTGTTACACGACTCCTGATTGGCTACCTGAGTGTTACACGCCTCCTGATTGGCTGGCTGAGTGTTACACGCCCCCTGATTGGCTGTCTGAGTGTTACACGCCTCCTGATTGGCTGGCTGCGTGTTACATGGCCCCTGATTGGCTGTCTGAGTGTGACACGCCTCCTTATTGGGTGCCTGAGTGTTACACGCCTCCTGATTGGCTGGCTGAGTGTTACACGACTCCTGATTGGCCACCTGAGTGTTACACGCCTCCTGATTGGCTGGCTGAATGTTAAACGGCTCCTGATTGGCTGGCTGAATGTTAAAGGCCTCCTGATTGGCTGGCTGTGTGTTACACCCGTCCTAATTGGCTGCCTGAGTGTGACACGCCGGCTTATTGGCTGCCTGAGTGTTACACGCCTCCTAATTGGCTGGTTGAGTGTGACATGCCCCCTGATTGGCTGTCTGAGTGTGACACGTCTCCTTATTGGCTGACTGAGTGTTACATGCCTCCTGATTGGCTGGCGGAGTGTGACACGCCTCCTGATTGGCTGGCTGAGTGTTAAACGGCTCCTGATTGGCTGGCTGAATGTCAAAGGCCTACTGATTGGCTGCCTGAGTGTTAAATGCGTCCTGATTGGCTTGCTGTGTGTTACACGCCTGCTGATTGGCTGCGCAAGTGTTACACGCCTCCTGATTGGCTGGCTGACTGTGACACGCCTCCTTATTGGCTGGCTGAGTTTCAAAGGCCTACTGATTGGCTGGCTGTGTGTTACACCCGTCCTGATTGGCTGGCTAAGTGTTACACGACTCCTGATTGGCTACCTGAGTGTTACACGTCTCCTGATTGGCTACCTGAGTGTGACACGCCTCCTGATTGGCTGGCTGAGTGTTACACGCCTCCTGATTGGCTGGCTGAGTTTTACACGGTTCCTGATTGGCTGGCTAAGTGTTACACGACTCCTGATTGGCTACCTGAGTGTTACACGACTCCTGATTGGCTACCTGAGTGTTACACGCCTCCTGATTGGCTGGCTGACTGTTAAACGCCTCCTGATTGGCAGGCTGAGTGTTAAACGGCTCCTAATTGGCTGGCTGAGTGTTACACGCCTCCTGATTGGCTGGCTGAGTGTTACACAACTCCTGATTGGCTACCTGAGTGTGAAACGCCTCCTGATTGGCTGGCTGAGTTTTACACGACTCCTGATTGGCCACCTGAGTGTTACACGCCTCCTGATTGGCTACCTGAGTGTTACACGCCTCCTGATTGGCTGGCTGAGTGTTACACGCCCCCTGATTGGCTGTCTGAGTGTTACACACCTCCTGATTGGCCAGCTGAGTGTGACATGCCTCCTTATTGGCTGGCTGAGTGTTACATGCCTCCTGATTGGCTGGCTGAGTGTTACACGCCCCCTGATTGGCTGTCTGAGTGTTACACGCCTCCTGATTGGCTGGCTGAGTGTTACACGCCCCCTGATTGGCTGTCTGAGTGTGACATGCCTCCTTATTGGGTGCCTGAGTGTTACACGCCTCCTAATTGGCTGGCTGAGTGTTACACGCCTCCTGATTGGCTGGCTGAGTGTTACACAACTCCTGATTGGCTACCTGAGTGTGAAACGCCTCCTGATTGGCTGGCTGAGTGTTACACGCCTCCTGATTGGCTGGCTGAGTGTTAAACGGCTCCTGATTGGCTGGCTGAGTGTTAAACGCGTCCTGAGTGGCTGGCTGTGTGTTACACACCTCCTGATTGGCTGCGCAAGTATTACACACCTCCTGATTGGCTGTCTGAGTGTTACATGCCTCCTGATTGGCTGGCTGAGTGTTACACGCCCCCTGATTGGCTGTCTGAGTGTTACACGCCCCCTGATTGGCTGTCTGAGTGTGACACGCCTCCTTATTGGGTGCCTGAGTGTTACATGCCTCCTGATTGGCTGGCTGAGTGTTACACGCCCCCTGATTGGCTGTCTGAGTGTTACACGCCCCCTGATTGGCTGTCTGAGTGTGACACGCCTCCTTATTGGGTGCCTGAGTGTTACACGCCTCCTGATTGGCTGGCTGAGTGTTACACGACTCCTGATTGGCCACCTGAGTGTTACACGCCTCCTGATTGGCTGGCTGAATGTTAAACGGCTCCTGATTGGCTGGCTGAATGTTAAAGGCCTCCTGATTGGCTGGCTGTGTGTTACACCCGTCCTAATTGGCTGCCTGAGTGTGACACGCCGGCTTATTGGCTGCCTGAGTGTTACACGCCTCCTAATTGGCTGGTTGAGTGTGACATGCCCCCTGATTGGCTGTCTGAGTGTGACACGTCTCCTTATTGGCTGACTGAGTGTTACATGCCTCCAGATTGGCTGGCTGAGTGTGACACGCCTCCTGATTGGCTGGCTGAGTGTTAAACGGCTCCTGATTGGCTGGCTGAATGTCAAAGGCCTACTGATTGGCTGCCTGAGTGTTAAATGCGTCCTGATTGGCTTGCTGTGTGTTACACGCCTGCTGATTGGCTGCGCAAGTCTTACACGCCTCCTGATTGGCTGGCTGACTGTGACACGCCTCCTTATTGGCTGGCTGAGTGTCAAAGGCCTCCTGATTGGCTGGCTGTGTGTTACACCCGTCCTGATTGGCTGCCTGAGTGTGACACGCCTGCTGATTGGCTGCGCAAGTGTTACACGCCTCCTGATTGGCTGGCTGACTGTGACACGCCTCCTTATTGGCTGGCTGAGTGTCAAAGGCCTCCTGATTGGCTGGCTGTGTGTTACACCCGTCCTGATTGGCTGCCTGAGTGTGACACGCCTGCTTATTGGCTGCCTGAGTGTTACACGCCTCCTGATTGGCTGGCTGAGTTTTACACGCTTCCTGATTGGCTGGCTAAGTGTTACACGACTCCTGATTGGCTACCTGAGTGTTACACGACTCCTGATTGGCTACCTGAGTGTTACACGCCTCCTGATTGGCTGGCTGACTGTTAAACGCCTCCTGATTGGCAGGCTGAGTGTTAAACGGCTCCTAATTGGCTGGCTGAGTGTTACACGCCTCCTGATTGGCTGGCTGAGTGTTACACAACTCCTGATTGGCTACCTGAGTGTGAAACGCCTCCTGATTGGCTGGCTGAGTTTTACACGACTCCTGATTGGCCACCTGAGTGTTACACGCCTCCTGATTGGCTACCTGAGTGTTACACGCCTCCTGATTGGCTGGCTGAGTGTTACACGCCCCCTGATTGGCTGTCTGAGTGTTACACACCTCCTGATTGGCCAGCTGAGTGTGACATGCCTCCTTATTGGCTGGCTGAGTGTTACATGCCTCCTGATTGGCTGGCTGAGTGTTACACGCCCCCTGATTGGCTGTCTGAGTGTTACACGCCTCCTGATTGGCTGGTTGAGTGTTACACGCCCCCTGATTGGCTGTCTGAGTGTGACATGCCTCCTTATTGGGTGCCTGAGTGTTACACGCCTCCTAATTGGCTGGCTGAGTGTTACACGCCTCCTGATTGGCTGGCTGAGTGTTACACAACTCCTGATTGGCTACCTGAGTGTGAAACGCCTCCTGATTGGCTGGCTGAGTGTTACACGCCTCCTGATTGGCTGGCTGAGTGTTAAACGGCTCCTGATTGGCTGGCTGAGTGTTAAACGCGTCCTGAGTGGCTGGCTGTGTGTTACACACCTCCTGATTGGCTGCGCAAGTGTTACACACCTCCTGATTGGCTGGCTGAGTGTGACACGCCTCCTTATTGGCTGGCTGTGTGTTACACGCCTCCTGATTGGCTGTCTGAGTGTGACACGTCTCCTTATTGGCTGACTGAGTGTTACATGCCTCCTGATTGGCTGGCTGAGTGTGACACGCCTCCTGATTGGCTGGCTGAGTGTTAAACGGCTCCTGATTGGCTGGCTGAATGTCAAAGGCCTACTGATTGGCTGCCTGAGTGTTAAATGCATCCTTATTGGCTTGGTGTGTGTTACGCGCCTGCTGATTGGCTGCGCAAGTGTTACACGCCTCCTGATTGGCTGGCTGACTGTGACACGCCTCCTTATTGGCTGGCTGAGTGTTACACGCCTCCTGATTGGCTGGCTGAGTGTTACACCCCTCCTAATTGGCTGCCTGAGTGTGAAACAGCTCCTTATTGGCTGCCTGAGTGTTACACGCCTCCTAATTGGCTGGCTGAGTGTTACACGCCTCCTGATTGGCTGGCTGAGTGTTACAAAACTCCTGATTGGCTACCTGAGTGTGAAACGCCTCCTGATTGGCTGGCTGAGTGTTACACGCCTCCTGATTGGCTGGCTGAGTGTTAAACGCCTCCTGATTGGCTGGCTGAATGTCAAAGGCCTCCTGATTGGCTACCTGAGTGTTACACGCCTCCTGATTGGCTGGCTGACTGTTAAACGCCTCCTGATTGGCTGGCTGAGTGTTAAATGGCTCCTAATTGGCTGGCTGAGTGTTACACGCCTCCTGATTGGCTGGCTGAGTGTTACACGACTCCTGATTGCCTACCTGAGTGTTACACGCCTCCTGATTGGCTGTCTGAGTGTTACACGCTTCCTGATTGGCTGGCTGAGTGTTACACGACTCCTGATTGGCTACCTGAGTGTTACACGCCTCCTGATTGGCTGGCTGACTGTTAAACGCCTCCTGATTGGCAGGCTGAGTGTTAAACGGCTCCTAATTGGCTGGCTGAGTGTTACACGCCTCCTGATTGGCTGGCTGAGTGTTACACGACTCCTGATTGGCTACCTGAGTGTTACACGCCTCCTGATTGGCTGGCTGAGTGTTACACGCCCCCTGATTGGCTGTCTGAGTGTTACACGCCTCCTGATTGGCTGGCTGCGTGTTACATGGCCCCTGATTGGCTGTCTGAGTGTGACACGCCTCCTTATTGGGTGCCTGAGTGTTACACGCCTCCTGATTGGCTGGCTGAGTGTTACACGACTCCTGATTGGCCACCTGAGTGTTACACGCCTCCTGATTGGCTGGCTGAATGTTAAACGGCTCCTGATTGGCTGGCTGAATGTCAAAGGCCTCCTGATTGGCTGGCTATGTGTTACACCCGTCCTAATTGGCTGCCTGAGTGTGACACGCCGGCTTATTGGCTGCCTGAGTGTTACACGCCTCCTAATTGGCTGGTTGAGTGTGACATGCCCCCTGATTGGCTGTCTGAGTGTGACACGTCTCCTTATTGGCTGACTGAGTGTTACATGCCTCCTTATTGGCTGCCTGAGTGTTACACGCCTCCTAATTGGCTGGCTGAGTGTTACACGCCTCCTAATTGGCTGGCTGAGTGTTACACGCCTCCTGATTGGCTGGCTGAGTGTTACACAACTCCTGATTGGCTACCTGAGTGTGAAACGCCTCCTGATTGGCTGGCTGAGTGTTACACGCCTCCTGATTGGCTGGCTGAGTGTTAAACGCCTCCTGATTGGCTGGCTGAATGTCAAAGGCCTCCTGATTGGCTACCTGAGTGTTACACGCCTCCTGATTGGCTGGCTGACTGTTAAACGCCTCCTGATTGGCTGGCTGAGTGTTAAATGGCTCCTAATTGGCTGGCTGAGTGTTACACGCCTCCTGATTGGCTGGCTGAGTGTTACACGACTCCTGATTGCCTACCTGAGTGTTACACGCCTCCTGATTGGCTGGCTGAGTGTTACACGCTTCCTGATTGGCTGGCTGAGTGTTACACGACTCCTGATTGGCTACCTGAGTGTTACACGCCTCCTGATTGGCTGGCTGACTGTTAAACGCCTCCTGATTGGCAGGCTGAGTGTTAAACGGCTCCTAATTGGCTGGCTGAGTGTTACACGCCTCCTGATTGGCTGGCTGAGTGTTACACGACTCCTGATTGGCTACCTGAGTGTTACACGCCTCCTGATTGGCTTTCTGAGTGTTACACGCCCCCTGATTGGCTGTCTGAGTGTTACACGCCTCCTGATTGGCTGGCTGCGTGTTACATGGCCCCTGATTGGCTGTCTGAGTGTGACACGCCTCCTTATTGGGTGCCTGAGTGTTACACGCCTCCTGATTGGCTGGCTGAGTGTTACACGACTCCTGATTGGCCACCTGAGTGTTACACGCCTCCTGATTGGCTGGCTGAATGTTAAACGGCTCCTGATTGGCTGGCTGAATGTCAAAGGCCTCCTGATTGGCTGGCTATGTGTTACACCCGTCCTAATTGGCTGCCTGAGTGTGACACGCCGGCTTATTGGCTGCCTGAGTGTTACACGCCTCCTAATTGGCTGGTTGAGTGTGACATGCCCCCTGATTGGCTGTCTGAGTGTGACACGTCTCCTTATTGGCTGACTGAGTGTTACATGCCTCCTGATTGGCTGGCTGAGTGTGACACGCCTCCTGATTGGCTGGCTGAGTGTTAAACGGCTCCTGATTGGCTGGCTGAATGTCAAAGGCCTACTGATTGGCTGCCTGAGTGTTAAATGCGTCCTGATTGGCTTGCTGTGTGTTACACGCCTGCTGATTGGCTGCGCAAGTGTTACACGCCTCCTGATTGGCTGGCTGACTGTGACACGCCTCCTTATTGGCTGGCTGAGTGTCAAAGGCCTCCTGATTGGCTGGCTGTGTGTTACACCCGTCCTGATTGGCTGCCTGAGTGTGACACGCCTGCTTATTGGCTGCCTGAGTGTTACACGCCTCCTGATTGGCTGGCTGAGTTTTACACGCTTCCTGATTGGCTGGCTAAGTGTTACACGACTCCTGATTGGCTACCTGAGTGTTACACGACTCCTGATTGGCTACCTGAGTGTTACACGCCTCCTGATTGGCTGGCTGACTGTTAAACGCCTCCTGATTGGCAGGCTGAGTGTTAAACGGCTCCTAATTGGCTGGCTGAGTGTTACACGCCTCCTGATTGGCTGGCTGAGTGTTACACAACTCCTGATTGGCTACCTGAGTGTGAAACGCCTCCTGATTGGCTGGCTGAGTTTTACACGACTCCTGATTGGCCACCTGAGTGTTACACGCCCCCTGATTGGCTACCTGAGTGTTACACGCCTCCTGATTGGCTGGCTGAGTGTTACACGCCCCCTGATTGGCTGTCTGAGTGTTACACACCTCCTGATTGGCCAGCTGAGTGTGACATGCCTCCTTATTGGCTGGCTGAGTGTTACATGCCTCCTGATTGGCTGGCTGAGTGTTACACGCCCCCTGATTGGCTGTCTGAGTGTTACACGCCCCCTGATTGGCTGTCTGAGTGTGACATGCCTCCTTATTGGGTGCCTGAGTGTTACACGCCTCCTAATTGGCTGGCTGAGTGTTACACGCCTCCTGATTGGCTGGCTGAGTGTTACACAACTCCTGATTGGCTACCTGAGTGTGAAACGCCTCCTGATTGGCTGGCTGAGTGTGAAACGCCTCCTGATTGGCTGGCTGAGTGTTAAACGGCTCCTGATTGGCTGGCTGAGTGTTAATCGCGTCCTGAGTGGCTGGCTGTGTGTTACACACCTCCTGATTGGCTGCGCAAGTGTTACACACCTCCTGATTGGCTGGCTGAGTGTGACACGCCTCCTTATTGGCTGGCTGTGTGTTACACGCCTCCTGATTGGCTGTCTGAGTGTGACACGTCTCCTTATTGGCTGACTGAGTGTTACATGCCTCCTGATTGGCTGGCTGAGTGTGACACGCCTCCTTATTGGCTGGCTGAGTGTTAAACGGCTCCTGATTGGCTGGCTGAATGTCAAAGGCCTACTGATTGGCTGCCTGAATGTCAAAGGCCTACTGATTGGCTGCCTGAGTGTTAAATGCGTCCTGATTGGCTGCGCAAGTGTTACACGCCTCCTGATTGGCTGGCTGACTGTGACACGCCTCCTTATGAGTGTTACACCCCTCCTAATTGGCTGCCTGAGTGTGAAACGGCTCCTTATTGGCTGCCTGAGTGTTACACGCCTCCTAATTGGCTGGCTGAGTGTTACACGCCTCCTGATTGGCTGACTGAGTGTGAAACGCCTCCTGATTGGCTGGCTGAGTGTTACACGCCTCCTGATTGGCTGGCTGAGTGTTAAACGGCTCCTGATTGGCTGGCTGAATGTCAAAGGCCTACTGATTGGCTGCCTGAGTGTTAAATGCATCCTTATTGGCTTGCTGTGTGTTACGCGCCTGCTGATTGGCTGCGCAAGTGTTACACGCCTCCTGATTGGCTGGCTGACTGTGACACGCCTCCTTATTGGCTGGCTGAGTGTTACACGCCTCCTGATTGGCTGGCTGAGTGTTACACCCCTCCTAATTGGCTGCCTGAGTGTGAAACAGCTCCTTATTGGCTGCCTGAGTGTTACACGCCTCCTAATTGGCTGGCTGAGTGTTACACGCCTCCTGATTGGCTGGCTGAGTGTTACACAACTCCTGATTGGCTACCTGAGTGTGAAACGCCTCCTGATTGGCTGGCTGAGTGTTACACGCCTCCTGATTGGCTGGCTGAGTGTTAAACGCCTCCTGATTGGCTGGCTGAATGTCAAAGGCCTCCTGATTGGCTGCCTGAGTGTTAAACGCGTCCTGATTGGCTGGCTGTGTGTTACACACCTCCTGATTGGCTGCGCAAGTGTTACACACCCCCTGATTGGCTGGCTGAGTGTGACACGCCTCCTTATTGGCTGGCTGTGTGTTACACGCCTCCTGATTGGCTGCGCAAGTGTTACACACCTCCTGATTGGCTGGCTGAGTGTGGCATGCCTCCTTATTGGCTGGCTGAGTGTTACATGCCTCCTGATTGGCTGGCTGAGTGTTACACGCCCCCTGATTGGCTGTCTGAGTGTTACACGCCTCCTGATTGGCTGGCTGAGTGTTACACGCCCCCTGATTGGCTGTCTGAGTGTGACATGCCTCCTTATTGGGTGCCTGAGTGTTACACGCCTCCTAATTGGCTGGCTGAGTGTTACACGCCTCCTGATTGGCTGGCTGAGGGTTACACAACTCCTGATTGGCTACCTGAGTGTGAAACGCCTCCTGATTGGCTGGCTGAGTGTTACACGCCTCCTGATTGGCTGGCTGAGTGTTAAACGGCTCCTGATTGGCTGGCTGAGTGTTAAACGCGTCCTGATTGGCTGGCTGTGTGTTACACACCTCCTGATTGGCTGGCAAGTGTTACACACCTCCTGATATACTGGCTGAGTGACACGCCCCTTATTGGCTGGCAGTGTGTTACACGCCTCCTGATTGGCTGTCTGAGTGTGACACGTCTCCTTATTGGCTGACTGAGTGTTACATGCCTCCTGATTGGCTGGCTGAGTGTGACACGCCTCCTGATTGGCTGGCTGAGTGTTAAACGGCTCCTGATTGGCTGGCTGAATGTCAAAGCCTATTTCTCCTGAATGTCAAAGGCCTACTGATTGGCTGCCTGAGTGTTAAATGCGTCCTGATTGGCTTGCTGTGTGTTACACGCCTCCTGATTGGCTGCGCAAGTGTTACACGCCTCCTGATTGGCTGGCTGACTGTGACACGCCTCCTTATGAGTGCTTCTTTTTTGCCTTTCTGTCTGCTGAGTGTTAAACGCCTCCTGATTGGCTGGCTGAATGTCAAAGGCCTTTCCTTTGTTTCCCCCTTTTTTTTTTTTCCCCTCCTGATTGGCTGCGCAAGTGTTACACACCTCCTGATTGGCTGGCTGAGTGTGACATGCCTCCTTATTGGCTGGCTGAGTGTTACATGCCTCCTGATTGGCTGGCTGAGTGTTACACGCCCCCTGATTGGCTGTCTGAGTGTTACACGCCTCCTGATTGGCTGGCTGAGTGTTACACGCCCCCTGATTGGCTGTCTGAGTGTGACATGCCTCCTTATTGGGTGCCTGAGTGTTACACGCCTCCTAATTGGCTGGCTGAGTGTTACACGCCTCCTGATTGGCTGGCTGAGTGTTACACAACTCCTGATTGGCTACCTGAGTGTGAAACGCCTCCTCATTGGCTGGCTGAGTGTTACACGCCTCCTGATTGGCTGGCTGAGTGTGAAACGCCTCCTGATTGGCTGGCTGAGTGTTACACGCCTCCTGATTGGCTGGCTGAGTGTTACACGACTCCTGATTGCCTACCTGAGTGTTACACGCCTCCTGATTGGCTGGCTGAGTGTTACACGACTCCTGATTGGCTACCTGAGTGTTACACGCCTCCTGATTGGCTGGCTGACTGTTAAACGCCTCCTGATTGGCAGGCTGAGTGTTAAACGGCTCCTAATTGGCTGGCTGAGTGTTACACGCCTCCTGATTGGCTGGCTGAGTGTTACACGACTCCTGATTGGCTTTCTGAGTGTTACACGCCTCCTGATTGGCTGGCTGAGTGTTACACGCCCCCTGATTGGCTGGCTGAGTGTTACACGCCTCCTGATTGGCTGGCTGAGTGTTACACGACTCCTGATTGCCTACCTGAGTGTTACACGCCTCCTGATTGGCTGGCTGAGTGTTACACGACTCCTGATTGGCTACCTGAGTGTTACACGCCTCCTGATTGGCTGGCTGACTGTTAAACGCCTCCTGATTGGCAGGCTGAGTGTTAAACGGCTCCTAATTGGCTGGCTGAGTGTTACACGCCTCCTGATTGGCTGGCTGAGTGTTACACGACTCCTGATTGGCTTTCTGAGTGTTACACGCCTCCTGATTGGCTGGCTGAGTGTTACACGCCCCCTGATTGGCTGTCTGAGTGTTACACGCCTCCTGATTTGCTGGCTGCGTGTTACATGGCCCCTGATTGGCTGTCTGAGTGTGACACGCCTCCTTATTGGGTGCCTGAGTGTTACAAGCCTCCTGATTGGCTGGCTGAGTGTTACACGACTCCTGATTGGCCACCTGAGTGTTACACGCCTCCTGATTGGCAGGCTGACTGTTACACGCCTCCTGATTGGCTGACTGAGTGTTACACGACTCCTGATTGGCCACCTGAGTGTTACACGCCTCCTGATTGGCTGGCTGACTGTTACACGCCTCCTGATTGGCTGGCTGAATGTTAAACGGCTCCTGATTGGCTGGCTGAATGTCAAAGGCCTTCTGATTGGCTGCCTGAGTGTTAAATGCGTCCTGATTGGCTTGCTGTGTGTTACACGCTTCCTGATTGGCTGGCTGAGTGTTACACGACTCCTGATTGGCTACCTGAGTGTTACACGCCTCCTGATTGGCTGGCTGAGTGTGACACGCCTCCTTATTGGCTGGCTGTGTGTTACACACCTCCTGATTGGCTGCGCAAGTGTTACACACCTCCTGATTGGCTGGCTGAGTGTGACATGCCTCCTTATTGGCTGGCTGAGTGTTACATGCCTCCTGATTGGCTGGCTGAGTGTTACACGCCCCCTGATTGGCTGTCTGAGTGTTACACGCCTCCTGATTGGCTGGCTGAGTGTTACATGCCCCCTGATTGGCTGTCTGAGTGTGACATGCCTCCTTATTGGGTGCCTGAGTGTTACACGCCTCCTAATTGGCTGGCTGAGTGTTACACGCTTCCTGATTGGCTGGCTGAGTGTTACACGACTCCTGATTGGCTGGCTGAGTGTTACACCCCTCCTAATTGGCTGCCTGAGTGTGAAACGGCTCCTTATTGGCTGCCTGAGTGTTACACGCCTCCTAATTGGCTGTCTGAGTGTTACACGCCTCCTGATTGGCTGGCTGAGTGTTACACAACTCCTGATTGGCTACCTGAGTGTGAAACGCCTCCTGATTGGCTGGCTGAGTGTTACACGCCTCCTGATTGGCTGGCTGAGTGTTAAACGGCTCCTGATTGGCTGGCTGAGTGTTAAACGCGTCCTGATTGGCTGGCTGTGTGTTACACACCTCCTGATTGGCTGCGCAAGTGTTACACACCTCCTGATTGGCTGGCTGAGTGTGACACGCCTCCTTATTGGCTGGCTGTGTGTTACACGCCTCCTGATAGGCTGTCTGAGTGTGACACGTCTCCTTATTGGCTGACTGAGTGTTACATGCCTCCTGATTGGCTGGCTGAGTGTGACACGCCTCCTGATTGGCTGGCTGAATGTCAAAGGCCTACTGATTGGCTGCCTGAATGTCAAAGGCCTACTGATTGGCTGCCTGATTTTTAAATGCGTCCTGATTGGCTTGCTGTGTGTTACACGCCTGCTGATTGGCTGCGCAAGTGTTACACGCCTCCTGATTGGCTGGCTGACTGTGACACGCCTCCTTATGAGTGTTACACCCCTCCTAATTGGCTGCCTGAGTGTGAAACGCCTCCTGATTGGCTGGCTGAGAGTTACACGACTCCTGATTGGCCACCTGAGTGTTACACGCCTCCTGATTGGCTGGCATAGTGTTAAACGGCTCCTGATTGGCTGGCTGAATGTCAAAGGCCTCCTGATTGGCTGCCTGAGTGTTAAACGCGTCCTGATTGGCTGGCTGTGTGTTACACACCTCCTGATTGGCTGGCTGTGTGTTACACCCGTCCTAATTGGCTGCCTGAGTGTGAAACGGCTCCTTATTGGCTGGCTGAGTGTTACACGCCTCCTGATTGGCTGCCTGAGTGTGAAACGCCTCCTGATTGGCTGGCTTAGTCTCAAAAGCCTCCTTATTGGCTGCCTGAGTGTTACACGCCTCCTGATTGGTTGGCTGAGTGTTACACGCCTCCTGATTGGCTGGCTGAGTGTGAGACGACTCCTGATTGGTTTGCTGAGTGTTACACACCTCCTGATTCGATGGCTGAGTGTTACACGCCTCCTGATTGGCTGCCTGAGTGTGAAACGCCTCCTGATTGGCTGGTTGAGTGTTACATGTCCCCTGATTGGCTGTCTGAGTGTGCCACGTCTCCTTATTGGCTGACTGAGTGTTACATGCCTCATGACTGGCTGGATTAGTGTGTACATGTCCTGATTGGCAGGCTGAATGTCAAAGACCTCCTGATTGGCTGGCTGAGTGTGACGCGCCTCCTTATTTGCAAGCTGAGTGTTACACGCCCCCTGATTGGCTGGCTAAGTGTTACATGCCCCCTGATTGGCTGTCTGAGTGTTACACGCCTCCTGATAGGCTGGCTGAGCGTTACACGCCTCCTGATTGGCTGGCTGAGTGTTACACACGTTCTGATTGGCTGGCTGAAAGTCAAAGGCTTACTGATTGGCTACCTGAGTGTTACACCCCTCCTAATTGGCTGCCTGAGTGTGAAACGGCTCCTTATTGGCTGCCTGAGTGTTACAGGCCTCCTAATTGGCTGGCTGAGTGTTACATGCCCCCTGATTGGCTGTCTGAGTGTGACACGTCTCCTTATTGGCTGACTGAGTGTTACATGCCTCCTGATTGGCTGGCTGAGTGTGACACGCCTCCTGATTGGCTGCGCAAGTGTTACACGCCTCCTGATTGGCTGCCTGAGTGTGAAACGTCTCCTTATTGCCTGGCTGAGTGTGAAACGCTTCCTGATTGGTTGGCTGAGTGTTACACGCCTCTAGAATCGCTAACAGAGTGTTACACGCCTCCTGATTTGCTAGCTGAGTGTTACACGCCCCCTGATTGGCTGTCTGAGTGTTACACACCTCCTGATTGGCTGGCTGAGTGTAACATGCCCCCTGATTTGCTGTCTGAGTGTGACACGCCTCCTTATTGGGTGCCTGAGTGTTACACGCCTCCTAATTGGCTGGCTGAGTATTACACGCCTCCTGATTGGCTGGCTGAGTGTTACACGCCTCCTGATTGGCTGGCTGAGTGTTAAACGGCTCCTGATTGGCTGGCTGAATGTCAAAGGCCTCCTGATTGGCTGGATGTGTGTTACACCCGTCCTAATTTGCTGCCTGAGTGTGACACGCCTCCTTATTGGCTGCCTGAGTGTTACATGCCTCCTAATTTGCTGCCTGAGTGTGAAACGCCTCCTGATTGGCTGGTTGAGTGTTACATGTCCCCTGATTGGCTGTCTGAGTGTGCCACGTCTCCTTATTGGCTAACTGAGTGTTACATGCCTCATGACAGGCTGGATTAGTGTGTACGTGTCCTGATTGGCTGGCTGAATGTCAAAGACCTCCTGATTGGCTGGCTGAGTGTGACGCGCCTCCTTATTTGCAAGCTGAGTGTTACACGGCTCCTGATTGGCTGGCATAGTGTTAAACGGCTCCTGATTGGCTGGCTGAATGTCAAAAGCCTCCTGATTGGCTGCCTGAGTGTTAAACGCGTCCTGATTGGCTGGCTGAGCGTTACACGCCTCCTGATTGGCTGGCTGAGTGTTACACACGTTCTGATTGGCTGGCTGAGAGTCAAAGGCTTACTGATTGGCTACCTGAGTGTTACACCCCTCCTAATTGGCTGCCTGAGTGTGAAACGGCTCCTTATTGGCTGCCTGAGTGTTACACGCCTCCTGATTGGCTGGCATAGTGTTAAACGGCTCCTGATTGGCTGGCTGAATGTCAAAAGCCTCCTGATTGGCTGCCTGAGTGTTAAACGCGTCCTGATTGGCTGGCTGTGTGTTACACACCTCCTGATTGGCTGGCTGTGTGTTACACCCGTTCTAATTGGCTGCCTGAGTGTGACACTTCTGCTTATTGGCTGCCTGAGTGTTATACGCCTCCTAATTGGCTGGTTGAGTGTTACATGCCCCCTGATTGGCTGGCTGAGTGTTACACACCTCATGATTGGCTGGCTGAATGTCAAAGGCCTCCTGATTGGCTGTCTAAGTGTTACACGCCTCCTGATTGGCTGCGCAAGTGTTACACGACTCCTGATTGGCTGCTTGAGTGTGAAACATCTCCTTATTGCCTGGCTGAGTGTGAAACGCTTCCTGATTGGCTGGCTGAGTGTTACACGCCTCTAGAATGGCTAGCAGATTGTTACACGCCTCCTGATTTGCTAGCTGAGTGTTACACGCCCCCTGATTGGCTGTCTGAGTGTTACACACCTCCTGATTGGCTGGCTGAGTGTTACATGCCCCCTGATTTGCTGTCTGAGTGTGACACGCCTCCTTATTGGGTGCCTGAGTGTTACACGCCTCCTAATTGGCTGGCTGAGTATTACACGCCCCCTGATTGGCTGGCTGAGTGTTACACGCCTCCTGATTGGCTGGATGAGTGTTAAACGGCTCCTGATTGGCTGGCTGAATGTCAAAGGCCTCCTGATTGGCTGGCTGTGTGTTACACCCGTCCTAATATGCTGCCTGAGTGTGAAACGCCTCCTTCTTGGCTGCCTGAGTGTTACATGCCTCCTAATTGGCTGCCTGAGTGTGAAACGCCTCCTGATTGGCTGGCTGAGTGTTAAACGGCTCCTGATTGGCTGGCTGAATGTCAAAGGCCTACTGATTGGCTGCCTGAGTGTTACACGCGCCCTGATTGGCTTGCTGTGTGTTACACACCTCCTGATTGGCTGCGCAAGTGTTACACACCTCCTGATTGGCTGGCTGAGTGTGACACGCCTCCTTATTGGCTGGCTGTGTGTTACACACCTCCTGATTGGCTGGGCAAGTGTTACACACCTCCTGATTAGCTGGCTGAGTGTGAAACGCCTCCTTATTGGCTGGCTGAGTGTTACATGGCCCCTGATTGGCTGTCTGAGTGTGACACGCCTCTTTATTGGGTGCCTGAGTGTTACACGCCTCCTAATTGGCTGGCTGAGTGTTACACGCCTCCTGATTGGCTGGCTGAGTGTTACACGACTCCTGATTGGCTGCCTGAGTGTTACACGCCTCCTGATTGGCTGGCTGAGTGTGACGCGCCTCCTTATTTGCAAGCTGAGTGTTACACGCCCCCTGATTGGCTGGCTAAGTGTTACATGCCCCCTGATTGGCTGTCTGAGTGTTACACGCCTCCTGATAGGCTGGCTGAGCGTTACACGCCTCCTGATTGGCTGGCTGAGTGTGAAACGGCTCCTTATTGGCTGCCTGAGTGTTACACGCCTCCTGATTGGCTGGCATAGTGTTAAACGGCTCCTGATTGGCTGGCTGAATGTCAAAAGCCTCCTGATTGGCTGCCTGAGTGTTAAACGCGTCCTGATTGGCTGGCTGAGTGTTACACACCTCCTGATTGGCTGGCTGTGTGTTACACCCGTCCTAATTGGCTGCCTGAGTGTGACACTTCTGCTTATTGGCTGCCTGAGTGTTATACGCCTCCTAATTGGCTGGTTGAGTGTTACATGCCCCCTGATTGGCTGGCTGAGTGTTACACACCTCATGATTGGCTGGCTGAATGTCAAAGGCCTCCTGATTGGCTGGCTAAGTGTTACACGCCTCCTGATTGGCTGCGCAAGTGTTACACGACTCCTGATTGGCTGCTTGAGTGTGAAACATCTCCTTATTGCCTGGCTGAGTGTGAAACGCTTCCTGATTGGCTGGCTGAGTGTTACACGCCTCTAGAATGGCTAGCAGATTGTTACACGCCTCCTGATTGGCTAGCTGAGTGTTACACGCCCCCTGATTGGCTGTCTGAGTGTTACACACCTCCTGATTGGCTGGCTGAGTGTTACATGCCCCCTGATTTGCTGTCTGAGTGTGACACGCCTCCTTATTGGGTGCCTGAGTGTTACACGCCTCCTAATTGGCTGGCTGAGTATTACACGCCCCCTGATTGGCTGGCTGAGTGTTACACGCCTCCTGATTGGCTGGATGAGTGTTAAACGGCTCCTGATTGGCTGGCTGAATGTCAAAGGCCTCCTGATTGGCTGGCTGAGTGTTACACGCCGTCCTAATTGGCTGCCTGAGTGTGACACGCCTCCTTCTTGGCTGCCTGAGTGTTACATGCCTCCTGATTGGCTGCCTGAGTGTGAAACGCCTCCTGATTGGCTGGCTGAGTGTTAAACGGCTCCTGATTGGCTGGCTGAGTGTCAAAGGCCTACTGATTGGCTGCCTGAGTGTTACACGCCCCCTGATTGGCTTGCTGTGTGTTACACACCTCCTGATTGGCTGCGCAGAGTGTTACACACCTCCTGATTGGCTGGCTGAGTGTGACACGCCTCCTGATTGGCTGCGCTGAGTGTTACACACCTCCTGATTGGCTGGGCAAGTGTTACACACCTCCTGATTGGCTGGCTGAGTGTGAAACGCCTCCTTATTGGCTGGCTGAGTGTTACATGGCCCCTGATTGGCTGTCTGAGTGTGACACGCCTCTTTATTGGGTGCCTGAGTGTTACACGCCTCCTAATTGGCTGGCTGAGTGTTACACGCCTCCTGATTGGCTGGCTGAGTGTTACACGACTCCTGATTGGCTGCCTGAGTGTTACACGCCTCCTGATTGGCTGGCTGAGTGTGACGCGCCTCCTTATTTGCAAGCTGAGTGTTACACGCCCCCTGATTGGCTGGCTAAGTGTTACATGCCCCCTGATTGGCTGTCTGAGTGTTACACGCCTCCTGATAGGCTGGCTGAGCGTTACACGCCTCCTGATTGGCTGGCTGAGTGTTACACACGTTCTGATTGGCTGGCTGTGAGTCAAAGGCTTACTGATTGGCTACCTGAGTGTTACACCCCTCCTAATTGGCTGCCTGAGTGTGAAACGGCTCCTTATTGGCTGCCTGAGTGTTACAGGCCTCCTAATTGGCTGGCTGAGTGTTACATGCCCCCTGATTGGCTGTCTGAGTGTGACACGTCTCCTTATTGGCTGACTGAGTGTTACATGCCTCCTGATTGGCTGGCTGAGTGTGACACGCCTCCTGATTGGCTGCGCAAGTGTTACACGCCTCCTGATTGGCTGCCTGAGTGTGAAACGTCTCCTTATTGCCTGGCTGAGTGTGAAACGCTTCCTGATTGGCTGGCTGAGTGTTACACGCCTCTAGAATGGCTAGCAGAGTGTTACACGACTCCTGATTGGTTTGCTGAGTGTTACACGCCTCCTGATTGGATGGCTGAGTGTGAGACGACTCCTGATTGGTTTGCTGAGTGTTACACACCTCCTGATTTGCTGGCTGAGTGTGACACGCCTCCTGATTGGCTGGGTGAGAGTCAAAGGCCTCCTGATTGGCTGGCTGAGTCTCAAAAGCCTCCTTATTGGCTGCTTGAATGTTACACGCCTCCTGATTGGTTGGCTGAGTGTTACACGCCTCCTGATTGGAAAGCAGAGTGTTAAACGCCTCCTGATTGGTTCGCTGAGTGTTACAAGCCTCCTGATTGAATGGCTGACTGTGACACGCCTCCTGAATGGCTGGCTGATTTTCAAAGGCCTCCTGATTGGCTGTCTGAGTGTTACACGCCTCCTGATTGGCTGCCTGAGTGTGACACGACTCCTGATTGGTTTGCTGAGTGTCAAAGGCCTACTGATTGGCTAGCTGAGTCTCAAAAGCCTCCTGATTGGCTGGCTGAGTGTTACACGCCTCCTGATTGGCTAGCTGAGTCTCAAAAGCCTCCTGATTGGCTGGCTGAGTGTCAAAGGCCTACTGATTGGCTAGCTGAGTCTCAAAAGCCTCCTGATTGGCTGGCTGAGTGTTACACGCCTCCTGATTGGTTGGCTGAGTTTTACACGTCTCCTGATTGGAAAGCAGAGTGTTAAACGCCTCCTGATTGGCTGGCTGAGTGTTACACACCTCCTGATTGGCTGGCTGAGTGTCACACGCTTCCTGATTGGCTGGCTGATTTTCAAAGGCCTTTTGATTGGCTGCCTGAGTGTTACACGCCTCCTGATTGGCTGCCTAAGTGTGACACACTTCCTTATTGGCTGGCCGAGTTTTACACGCCTCCTGATTGGCTGGCTGAGTGTTATACACCTCCTGATTGGCTGGCTGAGTATTACAAGCCCCCTGATTGGCTGGCTGAGTGTCACACGCCTCCTGATTGGATGGCTGAGTGTTACACGCCTCCTGATTGGCTGGCTGAGTGTCAAAGGCCTCCTGATTGGCTGGCTGAGTGTGACACGACTCCCTATTGGTTTGCTGAGTTTCACACGCCTCCTGATTGGCTGACTGAGTGTTACACGTCTCCTGATTGGCTGGCTGAGTGTGAGACGACTCCTGATTGGTTTGCTGAGTGTTACACACCTCCTGATTGGTGTACTGAGTGTTATATACCTCCTGATTGGTTGGCTGAGTGTGACAGGCGTCCTGATTGGCTGGGTGAGTGTCAAAGGACTCCTGATTGGCTGGCTGAGTCTCAAAAGCCTCCTTATTTGCTGCTTGAATGTTACACGCCTCCTGATTGGTTGGCTGAGTGTTACACGCCTCCTGATTGGAAAGCAGAGTGTTAAACGGCTCCTGATTGGCTGGCTGAGTGTTACACGCCTCCTGATTGAATGGCTGACTGTGACACGCCTCCTGAATGGCTGGCTGATTTTCAAAGGCCTCCTGATTGGCTGCCTGAGTGTTACACGCCTCCTGATTGGCTGCCTGAGTGTGACACGACTCCTGATTGGTTTGCTGAGTGTTACACGCCTACTGATTGGCTGACTGAGTGTTACACGCCTCCTGATTGGATGGCTGAGTGTTACACGCCTCCTGATTGGCTGGCTGAGTGTCAAAGGCCTACTGATTGGCTAGCTGAGTCTCAAAAGCCTCCTGATTGGCTAGCTGAGTGTTACACGCCTCCTGATTGGCTAGCTGAGTCTCAAAAGCCTCCTGATTGGCTGGCTGAGTGTCAAAGGCCTACTGATTGGCTAGCTGAGTCTCAAAAGCCTCCTGATTGGCTGGCTGAGTGTTACACGCCTCCTGATTGGTTGGCTGAGTTTTACACGCCTCCTGATTGGAAAGCAGAGTGTCACACGCTTCCTGATTGGCTGGCTGATTTTCAAAGGCCTTTTGATTGGCTGCCTGAGTGTTACACGCCTCCTGATTGGCTGCCTAAGTGTGACACACTTCCTTATTGGCTGGCCGAGTTTTACACGCCTCCTGATTGGCTGGCTGAGTGTTATACACCTCCTGATTGGCTGGCTGAGTATTACAAGCCCCCTGATTGGCTGGCTGAGTGTCACACGCCTCCTGATTGGCTGACTGAGTGTTACACGCGTTCTGATTTGCTGGCTGAGTGTGAGACGACTCCTGATTGGTTTGCTAAGTATTACCCACCTCCTGATTGGATGGCTGAGTGTTACACGCCTCCTGATTGGCTGGCTGAGTGTCAAAGGCCTCCTGATTGGCTGGCTGAGTGTGACACGACTCCCTATTGGTTTGCTGAGTGTCACACGCCTCCTGATTGGCTGACTGAGTGTTACACGTCTCCTGATTGGCTGGCTGAGTGTGAGACGACTCCTGATTGGTTTGCTGAGTGTTACACACCTCCTGATTGGTGTACTGAGTGTTATACACCTCCTGATTGGTTGGCTGAGTGTGACAGGCGTCCTGATTGGCTGGGTGAGTGTCAAAGGACTCCTGATTGGCTGGCTGAGTCTCAAAAGCCTCCTTATTTGCTGCTTGAATGTTACACGCCTCCTGATTGGTTGGCTGAGTATTACACGCCCCCTGATTGGCTGGCTGAGTGTTACACACCTCCTGATTGGCTGCCTGAGTGTGACACACTTCCTTATTGGCTGTCCGAGTTTTACACGCCTCCCTAATTGGCTGCCTGAGTGTGAAACGGCTCCTTATTGGCTGCCTGAGTGTTACAGGCCTCCTAATTGGCTGGCTGAGTGTTACATGCCCCCTGATTGGCTGGCTGAGTGTTACACGCCTCTAGAATGGCTAGCAGAGTGTTACACGCCTCCTGATTTGCTAGCTGAGTGTTACACGCCCCCTGATTGGCTGTCTGAGTGTTACACACCTCCTGATTGGCTGGCTGAGTGTAACATGCCCCCTGATTTGCTGTCTGAGTGTGACACGCCTCCTTATTGGGTGCCTGAGTGTTACACGCCTCCTAATTGGCTGGCTGAGTATTACACGCCTCCTGATTGGCTGGCTGAGTGTTACACGCCTCCTGATTGGCTGGCTGAGTGTTAAACGGCTCCTGATTGGCTGGCTGAATGTCAAAGGCCTCCTGATTGACTGGCTGTGTGTTACACCCGTCCTAATTTGCTGCCTGAGTGTGACACGCCTCCTTATTGGCTGCCTGAGTGTTACATGCCTCCTAATTGGCTGCCTGAGTGTTACACACCTCCTGATTGGCTGCCTGAGTGTGACACACTTCCTTATTGGCTGTCCGAGTTTTACACGCCTCCTGATTGGCTGGCTGAGTGTGACACACTTCCTTATTGGCTGGCCGAGTTTTACACGCCTGCTGATTGGCTGACTGAGTGTTACACGCCTCATGATTGGCTAGCTGAGTGTGATACGCCTCCTGATTGGCTGGCTGAGTGTCAAATGCCTCCCCATTGGCTGGCTTAGTGTTAAACGCCTCCTTATCGGCTGGCTGAATGTCACACGCCTCCTGATTGGCTGACTTAGTGTTACATGCCTCCTGATTGGCAAGCAGAGTGTTAAACGCCTCCTGATTGGTTGGCTGGGTTTCATCGGTCTCCTGATTGGCTGGCTGAGAGTCACACGCCTCCTGATTTGCTGGCTTTGTTTTAAACGCCTCCTGATTGGATGGCTGAGTGTTAAACACCTCCTGATTGGCTGGCTGAGTGTCAAAGGCCTCCTGATTGGCTGGCTTGGTGTCAAAAGCCTCCTGATTGGCTGCCTGCGTGTTACATGCCTCCTGATGGTTGGCTGAGTGTTACACGCCTCCTGATTGGCTGGCTGAGAGTGACACGCTTCCTGATTGGAAGGCAGAGTGTTAAACCCCCTCCTGATTGGCTGCCTGAGTTTGACACGCCTCTTGATTGGCTGGCTGAGTTCTACACGCCTCCTTATTGGCTGGCTGAGTGTGACACGCTTCCTGATTGGCAGGCAGAGTGTTAAACGCCTCCTGATTGGCTGGCTGAGTGTGACACGCTTCCTGATTGGCAGGCTGAGTGTTACACGCCTCCTCATTGGCTTCCTGAGTGTGACACGCCTCCTGATTGGCTGGCTGAGTGTTACATGCCTCCTGATTGGATGGCTTGGTGTTAAACGCCTCCTTATTGGCTGGCTGAGTGTCACACGCCTCCTGATTGGCTGACTGAGTGTTACACGACTCCTGATTGGTTTGCTGAGTGTTACACGCCTCCTTATTGGATGGCTGAGTGTGAGACGACTCCTGATTGGTTTGCTGAGTGTTACACACCTCCTGATTGGATGGCTGAGTGTTACACGCCTCCTGATTGGCTGGCTGAGTGTCAAAGGCCTTCTGATTGGCTGGCTGAGTGTGGCACGAATCCCTATTGGTTTGCTGAGTGTCACATGCCTCCTGATTGGCTGACTGAGTGTTACACGCCTACTGATTGGCTGGCTGAGTGTGAGACGACTCCTGATTGGTTTGCTGAGTGTTACACACCTCCTGATTTGCTGGCTGAGTGTGACACGCCTCCTGATTGGCTGGGTGAGAGTCAAAGGCCTCCTGATTGGCTGGCTGAGTCTCAAAAGCCTCCTTATTGGCTGCTTGAATGTTACACGCCTCCTGATTGGTTGGCTGAGTGTTACACGCCTCCTGATTGGAAAGCAGAGTGTTAAACGCCTCCTGATTGGTTCGCTGAGTGTTACACGCCTCCTGATTGAATGGCTGACTGTGACACGCCTCCTGAATGGCTGGCTGATTTTCAAAGGCCTCCTGATTGGCTGTCTGAGTGTTACACGCCTCCTGATTGGCTGCCTGAGTGTGACACGACTCCTGATTGGTTTGCTGAGTGTCAAAGGCCTACTGATTGGCTAGCTGAGTCTCAAAAGCCTCCTGATTGGCTGGCTGAGTGTTACACGCCTCCTGATTGGCTAGCTGAGTCTCAAAAGCCTCCTGATTGGCTGGCTGAGTGTCAAAGGCCTACTGATTGGCTAGCTGAGTCTCAAAAGCCTCCTGATTGGCTGGCTGAGTGTTACACGCCTCCTGATTGGTTGGCTGAGTTTTACACGTCTCCTGATTGGCTGGCTGAGTGTTACACACGTTCTGATTGGCTGGCTGTGAGTCAAAGGCTTACTGATTGGCTACCTGAGTGTTACACCCCTCCTAATTGGCTGCCTGAGTGTGAAACGGCTCCTTATTGGCTGCCTGAGTGTTACAGGCCTCCTAATTGGCTGGCTGAGTGTTACATGCCCCCCTGATTGGCTGTCTGAGTGTGACACGTCTCCTTATTGGCTGACTGAGTGTTACATGCCTCCTGATTGGCTGGCTGAGTGTGACACGCCTCCTGATTGGCTGCGCAAGTGTTACACGCCTCCTGATTGGCTGCCTGAGTGTGAAACGTCTCCTTATTGCCTGGCTGAGTGTGAAACGCTTCCTGATTGGCTGGCTGAGTGTTACACGCCTCTAGAATGGCTAGCAGAGTGTTACACGACTCCTGATTGGTTTGCTGAGTGTTACACGCCTCCTGATTGGATGGCTGAGTGTGAGACGACTCCTGATTGGTTTGCTGAGTGTTACACACCTCCTGATTGGATGGCTGAGTGTTACACGCCTCCTGATTGGCTGGCTGAGTGTCAAAGGCCTTCTGATTGGCTGGCTGAGTGTGGCACGAATCCCTATTGGTTTGCTGAGTGTCACATGCCTCCTGATTGGCTGACTGAGTGTTACACGCCTACTGATTGGCTGGCTGAGTGTGAGACGACTCCTGATTGGTTTGCTGAGTGTTACACACCTCCTGATTTGCTGGCTGAGTGTGACACGCCTCCTGATTGGCTGGGTGAGAGTCAAAGGCCTCCTGATTGGCTGGCTGAGTCTCAAAAGCCTCCTTATTGGCTGCTTGAATGTTACACGCCTCCTGATTGGTTGGCTGAGTGTTACACGCCTCCTGATTGGAAAGCAGAGTGTTAAACGCCTCCTGATTGGTTCGCTGAGTGTTACAAGCCTCCTGATTGAATGGCTGACTGTGACACGCCTCCTGAATGGCTGGCTGATTTTCAAAGGCCTCCTGATTGGCTGTCTGAGTGTTACACGCCTCCTGATTGGCTGCCTGAGTGTGACACGACTCCTGATTGGTTTGCTGAGTGTCAAAGGCCTACTGATTGGCTAGCTGAGTCTCAAAAGCCTCCTGATTGGCTGGCTGAGTGTTACACGCCTCCTGATTGGCTAGCTGAGTCTCAAAAGCCTCCTGATTGGCTGGCTGAGTGTCAAAGGCCTACTGATTGGCTAGCTGAGTCTCAAAAGCCTCCTGATTGGCTGGCTGAGTGTTACACGCCTCCTGATTGGTTGGCTGAGTTTTACACGTCTCCTGATTGGAAAGCAGAGTGTTAAACGCCTCCTGATTGGCTGGCTGAGTGTTACACACCTCCTGATTGGCTGGCTGAGTGTCACACGCTTCCTGATTGGCTGGCTGATTTTCAAAGGCCTTTTGATTGGCTGCCTGAGTGTTACACGCCTCCTGATTGGCTGCCTAAGTGTGACACACTTCCTTATTGGCTGGCCGAGTTTTACACGCCTCCTGATTGGCTGGCTGAGTGTTATACACCTCCTGATTGGCTGGCTGAGTATTACAAGCCCCCTGATTGGCTGGCTGAGTGTCACACGCCTCCTGATTGGATGGCTGAGTGTTACACGCCTCCTGATTGGCTGGCTGAGTGTCAAAGGCCTCCTGATTGGCTGGCTGAGTGTGACACGACTCCCTATTGGTTTGCTGAGTTTCACACGCCTCCTGATTGGCTGACTGAGTGTTACACGTCTCCTGATTGGCTGGCTGAGTGTGAGACGACTCCTGATTGGTTTGCTGAGTGTTACACACCTCCTGATTGGTGTACTGAGTGTTATATACCTCCTGATTGGTTGGCTGAGTGTGACAGGCGTCCTGATTGGCTGGGTGAGTGTCAAAGGACTCCTGATTGGCTGGCTGAGTCTCAAACGCCTCCTTATTTGCTGCTTGAATGTTACACGCCTCCTGATTGGTTGGCTGAGTGTTACACGCCTCCTGATTGGAAAGCAGAGTGTTAAACGGCTCCTGATTGGCTGGCTGAGTGTTACACGCCTCCTGATTGAATGGCTGACTGTGACACGCCTCCTGAATGGCTGGCTGATTTTCAAAGGCCTCCTGATTGGCTGCCTGAGTGTTACACGCCTCCTGATTGGCTGCCTGAGTGTGACACGACTCCTGATTGGTTTGCTGAGTGTTACACGCCTACTGATTGGCTGACTGAGTGTTACACGCCTCCTGATTGGATGGCTGAGTGTTACACGCCTCCTGATTGGCTGGCTGAGTGTCAAAGGCCTACTGATTGGCTAGCTGAGTCTCAAAAGCCTCCTGATTGGCTAGCTGAGTGTTACACGCCTCCTGATTGGCTAGCTGAGTCTCAAAAGCCTCCTGATTGGCTGGCTGAGTGTCAAAGGCCTACTGATTGGCTAGCTGAGTCTCAAAAGCCTCCTGATTGGCTGGCTGAGTGTTACACGCCTCCTGATTGGTTGGCTGAGTTTTACACGCCTCCTGATTGGAAAGCAGAGTGTCACACGCTTCCTGATTGGCTGGCTGATTTTCAAAGGCCTTTTGATTGGCTGCCTGAGTGTTACACGCCTCCTGATTGGCTGCCTAAGTGTGACACACTTCCTTATTGGCTGGCCGAGTTTTACACGCCTCCTGATTGGCTGGCTGAGTGTTATACACCTCCTGATTGGCTGGCTGAGTATTACAAGCCCCCTGATTGGCTGGCTGAGTGTCACACGCCTCCTGATTGGCTGACTGAGTGTTACACGCGTTCTGATTTGCTGGCTGAGTGTGAGACGACTCCTGATTGGTTTGCTAAGTATTACCCACCTCCTGATTGGATGGCTGAGTGTTACACGCCTCCTGATTGGCTGGCTGAGTGTCAAAGGCCTCCTGATTGGCTGGCTGAGTGTGACACGACTCCCTATTGGTTTGCTGAGTGTCACACGCCTCCTGATTGGCTGACTGAGTGTTACACGTCTCCTGATTGGCTGGCTGAGTGTGAGACGACTCCTGATTGGTTTGCTGAGTGTTACACACCTCCTGATTGGTGTACTGAGTGTTATACACCTCCTGATTGGTTGGCTGAGTGTGACAGGCGTCCTGATTGGCTGGGTGAGTGTCAAAGGACTCCTGATTGGCTGGCTGAGTCTCAAAAGCCTCCTTATTTGCTGCTTGAATGTTACACGCCTCCTGATTGGTTGGCTGAGTATTACACGCCCCCTGATTGGCTGGCTGAGTGTTACACACCTCCTGATTGGCTGCCTGAGTGTGACACACTTCCTTATTGGCTGTCCGAGTTTTACACGCCTCCTGATTGGCTGGCTGAGTGTGACACACTTCCTTATTGGCTGGCCGAGTTTTACACGCCTGCTGATTGGCTGACTGAGTGTTACACGCCTCATGATTGGCTAGCTGAGTGTGATACGCCTCCTGATTGGCTGGCTGAGTGTCAAATGCCTCCCCATTGGCTGGCTTAGTGTTAAACGCCTCCTTATCGGCTGGCTGAATGTCACACGCCTCCTGATTGGCTGACTTAGTGTTACACGCCTCCTGATTGGCAAGCAGAGTGTTAAACGCCTCCTGATTGGTTGGCTGGGTTTCATCGGTCTCCTGATTGGCTGGCTGAGAGTCACACGCCTCCTGATTTGCTGGCTTTGTTTTAAACGCCTCCTGATTGGATGGCTGAGTGTTAAACACCTCCTGATTGTCTGGCTGAGTGTCAAAGGCCTCCTGATTGGCTGGCTTGGTGTCAAAAGCCTCCTGATTGGCTGCCTGCGTGTTACATGCCTCCTGATGGTTGGCTGAGTGTTACACGCCTCCTGATTGGCTGGCTGAGAGTGACACGCTTCCTGATTGGAAGGCAGAGTGTTAAACCCCTCCTGATTGGCTGCCTGAGTTTGACACGCCTCTTGATTGGCTGGCTGAGTTCTACACGCCTCCTGATTGGCTGGCTGAGTGTGACACGCTTCCTGATTGGCAGGCAGAGTGTTAAACGCCTCCTGATTGGCTGGCTGAGTGTGACACGCTTCCTGATTGGCAGGCTGAGTGTTACACGCCTCCTCATTGGCTTCCTGAGTGTGACACGCCTCCTGATTGGCTGGCTGAGTGTTACATGCCTCCTGATTGGATGGCTTGGTGTTAAACGCCTCCTTATTGGCTGGCTGAGTGTCACACGCCTCCTGATTGGCTGACTGAGTGTTACACGACTCCTGATTGGTTTGCTGAGTGTTACACGCCTCCTGATTGGATGGCTGAGTGTGAGACGACTCCTGATTGGTTTGCTGAGTGTTACACACCTCCTGATTGGATGGCTGAGTGTTACACGCCTCCTGATTGGCTGGCTGAGTGTCAAAGGCCTTCTGATTGGCTGGCTGAGTGTGGCACGAATCCCTATTGGTTTGCTGAGTGTCACATGCCTCCTGATTGGCTGACTGAGTGTTACACGCCTACTGATTGGCTGGCTGAGTGTGAGACGACTCCTGATTGGTTTGCTGAGTGTTACACACCTCCTGATTTGCTGGCTGAGTGTGACACGCCTCCTGATTGGCTGGGTGAGAGTCAAAGGCCTCCTGATTGGCTGGCTGAGTCTCAAAAGCCTCCTTATTGGCTGCTTGAATGTTACACGCCTCCTGATTGGTTGGCTGAGTGTTACACGCCTCCTGATTGGAAAGCAGAGTGTTAAACGCCTCCTGATTGGTTCGCTGAGTGTTACACGCCTCCTGATTGAATGGCTGACTGTGACACGCCTCCTGAATGGCTGGCTGATTTTCAAAGGCCTCCTGATTGGCTGTCTGAGTGTTACACGCCTCCTGATTGGCTGCCTGAGTGTGACACGACTCCTGATTGGTTTGCTGAGTGTCAAAGGCCTACTGATTGGCTAGCTGAGTCTCAAAAGCCTCCTGATTGGCTGGCTGAGTGTTACACGCCTCCTGATTGGCTAGCTGAGTCTCAAAAGCCTCCTGATTGGCTGGCTGAGTGTCAAAGGCCTACTGATTGGCTAGCTGAGTCTCAAAAGCCTCCTGATTGGCTGGCTGAGTGTTACACGCCTCCTGATTGGTTGGCTGAGTTTTACACGTCTCCTGATTGGCTGGCTGAGTGTTACACACGTTCTGATTGGCTGGCTGTGAGTCAAAGGCTTACTGATTGGCTACCTGAGTGTTACACCCCTCCTAATTGGCTGCCTGAGTGTGAAACGGCTCCTTATTGGCTGCCTGAGTGTTACAGGCCTCCTAATTGGCTGGCTGAGTGTTACATGCCCCCTGATTGGCTGTCTGAGTGTGACACGTCTCCTTATTGGCTGACTGAGTGTTACATGCCTCCTGATTGGCTGGCTGAGTGTGACACGCCTCCTGATTGGCTGCGCAAGTGTTACACGCCTCCTGATTGGCTGCCTGAGTGTGAAACGTCTCCTTATTGCCTGGCTGAGTGTGACACGCTTCCTGATTGGCTGGCTGAGTGTTACACGCCTCTAGAATGGCTAGCAGAGTGTTACACGCCTCCTGATTTGCTAGCTGAGTGTTACACGCCCCCTGATTGGCTGGCTGAGTGTTACACGCCTCTAGAATGGCTAGCAGAGTGTTACACGCCTCCTGATTTGCTAGCTGAGTGTTACACGCCCCCTGATTGGCTGTCTGAGTGTTACACACCTCCTGATTGGCTGGCTGAGTGTAACATGCCCCCTGATTTGCTGTCTGAGTGTGACACGCCTCCTTATTGGGTGCCTGAGTGTTACACGCCTCCTAATTGGCTGGCTGAGTATTACACGCCTCCTGATTGGCTGGCTGAGTGTTACACGCCTCCTGATTGGCTGGCTGAGTGTTAAACGGCTCCTGATTGGCTGGCTGAATGTCAAAGGCCTCCTGATTGACTGGCTGTGTGTTACACCCGTCCTAATTTGCTGCCTGAGTGTGACACGCCTCCTTATTGGCTGCCTGAGTGTTACATGCCTCCTAATTGGCTGCCTGAGTGTTACACACCTCCTGATTGGCTGCCTGAGTGTGACACACTTCCTTATTGGCTGGCCGAGTTTTACACGCCTCCTGATTGGCTGGCTGAGTGTGACACACTTCCTTATTGGCTGGCCGAGTTTTACACGCCTGCTGATTGGATGACTGAGTGTTACACGCCTCATGATTGGCTAGCTGAGTGTGATACGCCTCCTGATTGGCTGGCTGAGTGTCAAATGCCTCCCCATTGGCTGGCTTAGTGTTAAACGCCTCCTTATTGGCTGGCTGAATGTCACACGCCTCCTGATTGGCTGACTTAGTGTTACACGCCTCCTGATTGGCAAGCAGAGTGTTAAACGCCTCCTGATTGGTTGGCTGGGTTTCATCGGTCTCCTGATTGGCTGGCTGAGAGTCACACGCCTCCTGATTTGCTGGCTTTGTTTTAAACGCCTTCTGATTGGCTGGCTGAGTGTTAAACGCCTCCTGATTGGCTGGCTGAGTGTCACACGCCTCTTGATTGGCTGACTGAGTGTTACCCGCCTCCTGATTGGCTGGCTGAGTGTGACACGCCTCCTGATTGGTTTGCTGAGTGTTGCACACCTCCTGATTGGATGGCTGAGTGTTACACACCTCCTGATTGTCTGGCTGAGTGTCAAAGGCCTCCTGATTGGCTGGCTTAGTGTCAAAAGCCTCCTGATTGGCTGCCTGCGTGTTACATGCCTCCTGATGGTTGGCTGAGTGTTACACGCCTCCTGATTGGCTGGCTGAGAGTGACACGCTTCCTGATTGGAAGGCAGAGTGTTAAACCCCTCCTGATTGGCTGGCTGAGTTTGACACGCCTCTTGATTGGCTGGCTGAGTTCTACACGCCTCCTGATTGGCTGGCTGAGTGTGACACGCTTCCTGATTGGCAGGCAGAGTGTTAAACGCCTCCTGATTGGCTGGCTGAGTGTGACACGCTTCCTGATTGGCAGGCTGAGTGTTACACGCCTCCTCATTGGCTTCCTGAGTGTGACACGCCTCCTGATTGGCTGGCTGAGTGTTACATGCCTCCTGATTGGATGGCTTGGTGTTAAACGCCTCCTTATTGGCTGGCTGAGTGTCACACGCCTCCTGATTGGCTGACTGAGTGTTACACGACTCCTGATTGGTTTGCTGAGTGTTACACGCCTCCTGATTGGATGGCTGAGTGTGAGACGACTCCTGATTGGTTTGCTGAGTGTTACACACCTCCTGATTGGATGGCTGAGTGTTACACGCCTCCTGATTGGCTGGCTGAGTGTCAAAGGCCTTCTGATTGGCTGGCTGAGTGTGGCACGAATCCCTATTGGTTTGCTGAGTGTCACATGCCTCCTGATTGGCTGACTGAGTGTTACACGCCTACTGATTGGCTGGCTGAGTGTGAGACGACTCCTGATTGGTTTGCTGAGTGTTACACACCTCCTGATTTGCTGGCTGAGTGTGACACGCCTCCTGATTGGCTGGGTGAGAGTCAAAGGCCTCCTGATTGGCTGGCTGAGTCTCAAAAGCCTCCTTATTGGCTGCTTGAATGTTACACGCCTCCTGATTGGTTGGCTGAGTGTTACACGCCTCCTGATTGGAAAGCAGAGTGTTAAACGCCTCCTGATTGGTTCGCTGAGTGTTACACGCCTCCTGATTGAATGGCTGACTGTGACACGCCTCCTGAATGGCTGGCTGATTTTCAAAGGCCTCCTGATTGGCTGTCTGAGTGTTACACGCCTCCTGATTGGCTGCCTGAGTGTGACACGACTCCTGATTGGTTTGCTGAGTGTCAAAGGCCTACTGATTGGCTAGCTGAGTCTCAAAAGCCTCCTGATTGGCTGGCTGAGTGTTACACGCCTCCTGATTGGCTAGCTGAGTCTCAAAAGCCTCCTGATTGGCTGGCTGAGTGTCAAAGGCCTACTGATTGGCTAGCTGAGTCTCAAAAGCCTCCTGATTGGCTGGCTGAGTGTTACACGCCTCCTGATTGGTTGGCTGAGTTTTACACGTCTCCTGATTGGAAAGCAGAGTGTTAAACGCCTCCTGATTGGCTGGCTGAGTGTTACACGCCTCCTGATTGGCTGGCTGAGTGTCACACGCTTCCTGATTGGCTGGCTGATTTTCAAAGGCCTTTTGATTGGCTGCCTGAGTGTTACACGCCTCCTGATTGGCTGCCTAAGTGTGACACACTTCCTTATTGGCTGGCCGAGTTTTACACGCCTCCTGATTGGCTGGCTGAGTGTTATACACCTCCTGATTGGCTGGCTGAGTATTACAAGCCCCCTGATTGGCTGGCTGAGTGTCACACGCCTCCTGATTGGATGGCTGAGTGTTACACGCCTCCTGATTGGCTGGCTGAGTGTCAAAGGCCTCCTGATTGGCTGGCTGAGTGTGACACGACTCCCTATTGGTTTGCTGAGTTTCACACGCCTCCTGATTGGCTGACTGAGTGTTACACGTCTCCTGATTGGCTGGCTGAGTGTGAGACGACTCCTGATTGGTTTGCTGAGTGTTACACACCTCCTGATTGGTGTACTGAGTGTTATACACCTCCTGATTGGTTGGCTGAGTGTGACAGGCGTCCTGATTGGCTGGGTGAGTGTCAAAGGACTCCTGATTGGCTGGCTGAGTCTCAAAAGCCTCCTTATTTGCTGCTTGAATGTTACACGCCTCCTGATTGGTTGGCTGAGTGTTACACGCCTCCTGATTGGAAAGCAGAGTGTTAAACGGCTCCTGATTGGCTGGCTGAGTGTTACACGCCTCCTGATTGAATGGCTGACTGTGACACGCCTCCTGAATGGCTGGCTGATTTTCAAAGGCCTCCTGATTGGCTGCCTGAGTGTTACACGCCTCCTGATTGGCTGCCTGAGTGTGACACGACTCCTGATTGGTTTGCTGAGTGTTACACGCCTACTGATTGGCTGACTGAGTGTTACACGCCTCCTGATTGGATGGCTGAGTGTTACACGCCTCCTGATTGGCTGGCTGAGTGTCAAAGGCCTACTGATTGGCTAGCTGAGTCTCAAAAGCCTCCTGATTGGCTAGCTGAGTGTTACACGCCTCCTGATTGGCTAGCTGAGTCTCAAAAGCCTCCTGATTGGCTGGCTGAGTGTCAAAGGCCTACTGATTGGCTAGCTGAGTCTCAAAAGCCTCCTGATTGGCTGGCTGAGTGTTACACGCCTCCTGATTGGTTGGCTGAGTTTTACACGCCTCCTGATTGGAAAGCAGAGTGTTAAACGCCTCCTGATTGGCTGGCTGAGTGTTACACACCTCCTGATTGGCTGGCTGAGTGTCACACGCTTCCTGATTGGCTGGCTGATTTTCAAAGGCCTTTTGATTGGCTGCCTGAGTGTTACACGCCTCCTGATTGGCTGCCTAAGTGTGACACACTTCCTTATTGGCTGGCCGAGTTTTACACGCCTCCTGATTGGCTGGCTGAGTGTTATACACCTCCTGATTGGCTGGCTGAGTATTACAAGCCCCCTGATTGGCTGGCTGAGTGTCACACGCCTCCTGATTGGCTGACTGAGTGTTACACGCGTTCTGATTTGCTGGCTGAGTGTGAGACGACTCCTGATTGGTTTGCTAAGTATTACCCACCTCCTGATTGGATGGCTGAGTGTTACACGCCTCCTGATTGGCTGGCTGAGTGTCAAAGGCCTCCTGATTGGCTGGCTGAGTGTGACACGACTCCCTATTGGTTTGCTGAGTGTCACCCGCCTCCTGATTGGCTGACTGAGTGTTACACGTCTCCTGATTGGCTGGCTGAGTGTGAGACGACTCCTGATTGGTTTGCTGAGTGTTACACACCTCCTGATTGGTGTACTGAGTGTTATACACCTCCTGATTGGTTGGCTGAGTGTGACAGGCGTCCTGATTGGCTGGGTGAGTGTCAAAGGACTCCTGATTGGCTGGCTGAGTCTCAAAAGCCTCCTTATTTGCTGCTTGAATGTTACACGCCTCCTGATTGGTTGGCTGAGTGTTACACGCCTCCTGATTGGAAAGCAGAGTGTTAAACGCCTCCTGATTGGCTGGCTGAGTGTTACACGCCTCCTGATTTAATGGCTGACTGTGACACGCCTCCTGAATGGCTGGCTGATTTTCAAAGGCCTCCTGATTGGCTGCCTGAGTGTAACACGCCTCCTGATTGGCTGCCTGAGTGTGACACGACTCCTGATTGGTTTGCTGAGTGTTACACGCCTACTGATTGGCTGACTGAGTGTTACACGCCTCCTGATTGGATGGCTGAGTGTTACACGCCTCCTGATTGGCTGGCTGAGTGTCAAAGGCCTCCTGATTGGCTGGCTGAGTGTGACACGACTCCCTATTGGTTTGCTGAGTGTCACACGCCTCCTGATTGGCTGACTGAGTGTTACACGTCTCCTGATTGGCTGGCTGAGTGTGAGACGACTCCTGATTGGTTTGCTGAGTGTTACACACCTCCTGATTGGTGTACTGAGCATTATACACCTCCTGATTGGTTGGCTGAGTGTGACAGGCGTCCTGATTGGCTGGGTGAGTGTCAAAGGCCTCCTGATTGGCTGGCTGAGTCTCAAAAGCCTCCTTATTTGCTGCCTGAGTGTTACACGCCTCCTGATTGGTTGGCTGAGTGTTACACGCCTCCTGATTGGAAAGCAGAGTGTTAAACGCCTCCCGATTGGCTGGCTGAGTGTTACACGCCTCCTGATTGGCTGGCTGACTGTGACACGCCTCCTGAATGTCTGGCTGAGTGTTACACGCCTCCTGATTGGCTGGCTGAGTATCACACGCCTCCTGATAGGCTGGCTGATTTTCAAAGGCCTCCTGATTTGCTTCCTGAGTGTTACACGCCTCCTGATTGGCTGCCTGAGTGTGACACACTTCCTTATTGGCTGGCCGAGTTTTACACGCCTCCTGATTGGCTGGCAGAGTGTGACACACTTCCTTATTGGCTGGCTGAGTGTTACACGCCTCCTGATTGGTTGGCTGAGTTTTACACGCCTCCTGATTGGAAAGCAGAGTGTTATACACCTCCTGATTGGCTGGCTGAGTATTACAAGCCCCCTGATTGGCTGGCTGAGTGTCACACGCCTCCTGATTGGCTGACTGAGTGTTACACGCGTTCTGATTGGCTGGCTGAGTGTGAGACGACTCCTGATTGGTTTGCTAAGTGTTACCCACCTCCTGATTGGATGGCTGAGTGTTACACGCCTCCTGATTGGCTGGCTGAGTGTCAAAGGCCTCCTGATTGGCTGGCTGAGTGTGACACGACTCCCTATTGGTTTGCTGAGTGTCACACGCCTCCTGATTGGCTGACTGAGTGTTACACGTCTCCTGATTGGCTGGCTGAGTGTGAGACGACTCCTGATTGGTTTGCTGAGTGTTACACACCTCCTGATTGGTGTACTGAGCGTTATACACCTCCTGATTGGTTGGCTGAGTGTGACAGGCGTCCTGATTGGCTGGGTGAGTGTCAAAGGCCTCCTGATTGGCTGGCTGAGTCTCAAAAGCCTCCTTATTTGCTGCCTGAGTGTTACACGCCTCCTGATTGGTTGGCTGAGTGTTACACGCCTCCTGATTGGAAAGCAGAGTGTTAAACGCCTCCCGATTGGCTGGCTGAGTGTTACACGCCTCCTGATTGGCTGGCTGACTGTGACACGCCTCCTGAATGTCTGGCTGAGTGTTACACGCCTCCTGATTGGCTGGCTGAGTATCACACGCCTCCTGATAGGCTGGCTGATTTTCAAAGGCCTCCTGATTTGCTTCCTGAGTGTTACACGCCTCCTGATTGGCTGCCTGAGTGTGACACACTTCCTTATTGGCTGGCCGAGTTTTACACGCCTCCTGATTGGCTGGCAGAGTGTGACACACTTCCTTATTGGCTGGCCGAGTTTTACACGCCTGCTGATTGGCTGACTGAGTGTTACACGCCTCATGATTGGCTAGCTGAGTGTGATACGCCTCCTGATTGGCTGGCTGAGTGTCAAATGCCTCCCCATTGGCTGGCTTAGTGTTAAACGCCTCCTTATTGGCTGGCTGAATGTCACACGCCTCCTGATTGGCTGACTTAGTGTTACACGCCTCCTGATTGGCAAGCAGAGTGTTAAACGCCTCCTGATTGGTTGGCTGGGTTTCATAGGTCTCCTGATTGGCTGGCTGAGAGTCACAAGCCTCCTGATTGGCTGGCTTTGTTTTAAACGCCTTCTGATTGGCTGGCTGAGTGTTAAACGCCTCCTGATTGGCTGGCTGAGTGTCACACGCCTCCTGATTGGCTGACTGAGTGTTACACGCCTCCTGATTGGCTGGCTGAGTGTGACACGCCTCCTGATTGGTTTGCTGAGTGTTGCACACCTCCTGATTGGATGGCTGAGTGTTACACACCTCCTGATTGTCTGGCTGAGTGTCAAAGGCCTTCTGATTGGCTGGCTTAGTGTCAAAAGCCTCCTGATTGGCTGCCTGAGTGTTACACGCCTCCTGATTGGTTGGCTGAGTGTTACACGCCTCCTGATTGGGTGGCTGAGAGTGACACGCTTCCTGATTGGAAGGCAGAGTGTTAAACCCCTCCTGATTGGCTGGCTGAGTTTGACACGCCTCCTGATTGGCTGGCTGAGTTCTACACGCCTCCTGATTGGCTTGCTGAGTGTCAAAGTCCTCCTGATTGGCTGGCTGAGTCTCAAAAGCCTCCTGATTGGCTGGCTGAGTGTTACAGGCCTCCTGATTGGCTGGCTGAGTCTCAAAAGCCTCCTGATTGGTTGGCTGAGTGTTACACCCCTCCTGATTGTCTGGCTTAGTGTCACACGCCTCCTGATTGGCTGACTGAGTGTTACACGCCTCCTGATTGGATGGCTGAGTGTTACACGCCTCCTGATTGGCTGGCTGAGTGTCAAAGTCCTCCTGATTGGCTGGCTGAGTCTCAAAAGCCTCCTGATTGGCTGGCTGAGTGTCAAATGTCTTCCGAGTGGCTGGCTCCTGATTGGATGGCTGAGTGTTAAACGCCTCCTAATTGGCTGGCTGAGTGTCACACGCCTCCTGATTGGCTGGCTCAGAGTAAAACGCCACCTGATTGGCTGGCTGAGTGTCAAATGCCTTCCGAGTGGCTGGCTTAGTTTTAAACGCCTTCTGATTGGCTGGCTGAGTGTTAAACGCCTCCTAATTGGCTGGCTGAGTGTCACACGCCTCCTGATTAGCTGACTGAGTGTTACACGCCTCCTGATTGGCTGGCTGAGTTGACACGACTCCTGATTGGTTTGCTGAGTGTTGCACACCTCCTGATTGGATGGCCGAGTGTCAAAGGCCTCCTGATTGACTGGCTTAGTCTCAAAAGCCTCCTTATTGGCTGCCTGAGTGTTACACGCCTCCTGATTGGTTGGCTGAGTGTTACACGCCTCCTGATTGGCTGGCTGAGTGTGAGACGACTCCTGATTGGTTTGCTGAGTGTTACACACCTCCTGATTCGATGGCTGAGTGTTACACGCCTCCTGATTGGCTGGCTGAGTGTCAAAGGCCTCCTGATTGGCTGGCTGAGTCTCAAAAGCCTCCTGATTGGCTGCCTGAGTGTTACATGCCTCCTGGTTGGCTGGCTGAGTGTCACACGCCTCCTGATTGGTTGACTGAGTGTTACACGCCTCCTTATTGGCTGGCTGAGTGTGAGACGACTCCTGATTGGTTTGCTGAGTGTTACACACCTCCTGAGTGGATGGCTGAGTGTTACACGCCTCCTGATTTGCTGGCTGAGTCTCAAAAGCATCCTGATTGGCTGTCTGAGTGTTACACGCCTCTTTATTGGTTGGCTGAGTGTTACACGGCTCCTGATTGGTATCCTGAGTGTCAAACGCCTCTGGATTGGTTGGCTGAGTGTTACACGGCTCCTGATAGGAAGGCAGAGTGTTACACGCCTCCTGATTGGCTGGCTGAGTGTCAAAGGCCTCCTGATTGGCTGACTGGGTCTCATAGGCCTCCTGATTGGCTGGCTGAGAGTCAAACGCCTCCTGATTGGCTGGCTTAGTGTTAAATGCCTCCTGATTGGCTTGCTGAGTGTTGCACACCTCCTGATTGGATGGCTGAGTAGTACGCGCCTCCTGATTGGCTGGCTGAGTGTCAAAGGCCTCCTGATTGACTGGCTGAGTCTCAAAAGCCTCCTAATTGGCTGCCTGAGTGTTACACGCCTCCTGATTGGTTGGCTGAGTGTTACACGCCTCCTGATTGGCTGGCTGAGTGTTAAACGCCTCCTGATTGGCTGACTGAGTGTCACACGCCAAGAATAATAATAAGTATGGGGAAGAGTATTATTGTGCTTTTCAAGGCACAATAACTAGAAAATTCCTAAAGAAATTTTGATTGTGCCTTGCTCTGGCCCATATGTCAATACCATGTCTTGTTCTCTAGCACGCTAGCGCGAGCATATTGATGCCATGTCATTCTCTTTAGCTAGCTAGCTAGAGCTAGCACACATAAACACAATAACCAAAGCTAGTGCTTAGCTACGTGCTAATCGCTAACCATGCCGTAATTGCTAGCTAAGCGCTAACCGCTAATCGCTAGCTCACTACTTATCACTAGCCATGCACTAATTGCTAGCTAAGCGCTAATCGCTAGCTAAGTGCTAGCTTTGGTTAATGTGTTTAATTGTATTATGCTCCTGAAGGAGTGCTAATGTAAATTAAGGAACAGCTCATAGTAGGGTAAAATATTTTAGATGCATTTCACTTATTTTGTGTTAATATTAAAATCATTCAGCTTTAAATTGTTTGTTTATTAGCCACTTTCTAATTATCTTTAGCTAGCCAGCTAGCTAGCGCTAGCTTATTAATGCCTTCTCAGCCTCTGTAGCTAGCTATGTGTGGGTGTGTGTGTGTGTGTGTGCGTGTGTGTGTGTGTGTGTGAGAGGCAGGCTTTGGTTGTCGTGGCAACCAGGGGAGACCACTTGAGACTCTTGAGAAAGACAGAAACATTTAAAATGAATCCCCTCGAACCCATGGCCAGGAACGACCGAAATGAAAACAGAAAAGACCATGAGCGTCGTCATCTTGTTGACTATAGGACTGCTGAGTTTCAGTGGCTAAAGTTAAAAAATGTGACCTCGGGAGATTGAGAAAGGAGAGGTTCAACGAGCTTCTTTCAAAATTCCTCCTCTACATTTAACACGGGAGTAGATGGGGCTGTGAGAGGGTGTTGCTGGCGCATCAGTGCGTCTCCCGCCAAAAGTATTTGTCTGACAGCTTCAGCAGTGGTATCCCTGCGACCCCAACGAATTTACCTACATTTCTATCTACAAATTATTTCTGTAGAGTGACATTTGTGGCCTTGAGAGCAGTTTACAAATTTATTTTTCGACAAATTTTTCTCTCTCCCCACACTCTAGCGATGATGTCACGCACTCTAGCGGTTGAACATTCTCGCAATACACACCCATTAATTTTTTGGACCGGTTTTTGGCGATTTATTGGCAAACTGTTTGGCGAAACGCTTAGAAAAGTCATAGCACACCATTCCTGGCCGAGCTGCACGTTTTGATACCTTTTTTGTGTATGTGCGACCAAAACTGCGGGAGGAGAAGCGTGCCAAAAAACGTACGGAAGAATAATAATAAGTATGAGGGAGAGTAGTATTGTGCTTTTCAAGGCACAATAATAAGTATGGGGAAGAGTAGTATTGTGCTTTTCAAGGCACAATAATAAGCCCGAGGGATAATAGTGTTGTGCTTTTCAAAGCACAATAATTATAATTTTTTTCTTGCCGCATATTTGGCACCCCTCACTAGGTGGCGCCCTAGGCAAGCGCCTATGTCGCCTGTAGGAAGGACTGCCACTGCCTACATCCCTGCAGTCATCACTGGAAACAAATGTCGCTACACAAGCAGATAGCGGAACCTACGTCACCTTCCAGACAGGGAATACCACCGCGACCGGCAAGAAGAAAGGAGGGGGACTGGCCGTGCTCATAAACAACAGGTGGTGTAACCCCGGGCATGTCTCTGTGAAAGAGCGTGTCTGCAGCCTGGACATCGAGCTGGTGCCAAAGAAAAATGCTGCAAATACCAAAAACACACAAAACCCCAAAACAACTGCAAGAGAGAAATGCTGCAAATTCACTCCTCAAAACGGAAGTGCGCCAGGCCACTATGGGGACCCGACCTGAGGGATGGACCAGTCCAGTGGGACCAGATCCGAAAGACAAGAAGAAGAAGAAGAAGAAGAAGAAGAAGAAGAAGAAGAAAGTTGACTAAGTTTTGGAGAGGAGAGTAAAAAGGTACGTTTTCCTTTATGTCTTTTTTAAACACTTGGCCGTAATCTTTTATAACATAATTATATTATAATATTATAGAAGAATATTTTTCTATAATGGAATAATTATGATAATATTCTTCTATAATACTATAATAATATAATTATAATATTATAATCCACACTGTGACTGCAGGACTACAAACGAAACACCCTGGGGCCTCCATCATGAATCACAGGGGACTTCAACCATGTTTCTCTCTCGTCCACACTCCCAACCTTCCACCAGTTTGTCACATGCACCACCAGAGACAATAAGACATTGGACCTGCTGTATGCAAATGCTCCTGTTTTTTATATCTGTAGCCTATTTTTTTCACTCAAATGTTGCTATGACAAGTGAATTTCCCCATTGTGGGATTAATAAAATGATCTATCTATCACCTTGAAAATAATGGAGGCATCTTAATCATATAGAATTTAAAGTTAGCAAGCAGACAATTAGCTAACGTTAGCTGTGATAGCTGACATTAGCTAACATTTGTACTTGTTCCAATGGACCTTGGCCAGATCAGCATAACAATGGGAGTTTTAGGTGAACATCTGGAAGCCATTGCTGTGTGTGTGATCAGAAGCTTCAGAGCAGCTGACCTCGGGTTCAGAAGAGGAGTGCTGTTTTCTCTTGCAGACGAAGACTGGTTTAAAACTCCTACCTACAACGCACAAGCCTTTTGCACTATTTATATTTAATTTCCACTTTAGTAGTTTAGTAGTTTTAGTTTCTTAGTTTTAGTCAAGTTTATTTTTTCTGCTTATATTTTGCACTTCATCTCCTACTTGAACAATGCATAGTGTATATACTTTAATTTATAGTTTTTATATCTTCAAAATATTAATAATATTAGTAATATTTTTATTGTGATATTCTTTCTCTGTTTTTGCACTATTTTGCCCTATTGCTGCTGTGTCAACCTGAATTTCTCCTAAGGGGGATAAATAAAGGAATATCTTATCTTATCTTATCTTAGTATGCAGATATGTAAATAACACCATCCTAACCCCTCCCCTCAAAGCAAAAAATGGTAACAGAAAGTTGAAACTGAAAACTAGTGAAAAAAAAAAAAGAAGATTGTCACTGAAACACAAATAAAATTAAATATATTTTTTCAGTGGAACCAATACAAGCATTTCAATGCCAATGTTTTTCAGTTCAGGTTTTGTTTTCAATGCCACGTTTTATTTTCGATTCCAAAATGTAATGCCACTGTTTTAACCTCATAAGAAACACCTTCACACAAATCAATATCGTCTCTGTCAACCTACAACTATACAAAATAAATGAACGAAAGATACACCCTTTTTTTGAGAAAATTGTGTTTTGTGACACGTCATACCGAACATCACCCAATTTTTAATGGATTGGTGGTGGGGCTCCATAGCCTAATCCGATGTTGTGTCATAATAAACTTCCCTGCCGTGAAAAGCCGTGGGGTGAAATTATAACTATTTGCTCCCAATGGAGTTGTTGCGTTGAAAGTCTTAATTTGAAATTTTGACCGGAAGTTAGTGTTTTCAGTCCTGTTAACGCAGCTCAGTAACGATGCCTGTAACACTCGAATAAAACACTCCTGTATACGCTGTGTTCTCGCGCACCGCACTGGAGCGTGCGCAAGACAGGACATTATTCACAGTTGGAGAGAGCTCGCCTTCTCGAGGATACAGATAAGATACAGGCGTTCCACGAGACCGAGTTGCTGCCTATCAACGAAAGACGGGGGACTCGCCACATCTGTTGCCGAGGTTAATTCATTATCACGTTAGCATCCAGCTAGCAATCTAACGTATATTTCAAGGTACCCAACGTAACAGCAAGGTTTACATTACTGCGAACATGACGAATGTCATCTCTCGTTTGTGGTGGACAGCGTTCGACATGAGTCTTCAGTAAATACTTTAGTAAATACTGTAAACAGGTCAATATATTACGACCGGAGAAAAAGACGTAGCCTAACATAAACGTGTGGGAATGGGTTTCATGTAAGTCAAGGGAGCTAGCAGGCTAGCTTCATGGAAATACAGATTTAGGTTAGGCGGCTGCTGCAGAGTGTAGCTTGTAGCTACACACCCTGCTAGCTAACATGGACTGTTTGCTTCCTATCGAGTCTGACGGTGTCTCAGATAGGTAAATATAATGATATTACTGCATTCATTAGTCAGCTAGAAGGACGACGCGACAATGGAGTCTTTCCTGCAGATAGCTCCCCATTCCCTGGCTATAGTTCTGTCCAGGGTCGGGGCTGTGGAGGCGGTGGGGGCGGTCGGGGTATCAGAGAGTGACGAGCTGCCGAGACACCACACCGGCTATGAGATTTTTGCTGATTTCAAAGCAGAAAATACACAGCAACATGTGTGGAACCAGCGGATTACAGAGGCTGTGTCCGAGACCTTCTTTCTTGGATGGATAGACGAGCATGTCCTGTTGATACAGGGGAAGGAGGACCATCTGGAGGTGCTGAGAGAGGGATGGATGCGGAGGTCCCTCAATCCGCCACGGGGATTCACCATCAAATACCTGGGTAAGGCCTCCACATCCACCCCTGAATGCTTAGGATTAGGCCGATTAATTTGCATGTGCATGTGAGTGTGTTTTCATTGATATTATAAGACAGGACTACCTCTGTGCAGCACCTATACATTTATTCTGCTCCTCATCATCAACCATCATATCCTGTTGAACTATTACTCTGTCGCATTTAGGATAATTCTAAAACTGATAAGTCAGAAATTCCGTTGGCATGTGCCACATTTAGCATTTAAAAAGCAATTACATAATTTACTATTTTCTAAAATGTACTAAATAATTGTCTCTTGCACTTGTTAATCAACCTGACATCTAACAAAATAGTAACTAATTTGTCAGTGTTATACTAACAGCCAGTGATATAGGAGGAGGAAGTGAAAAAGACTTAACATCAATTATATCAGCCTTTTATTTCATAAAGCAGTGTTTTTCAGCTTAACATATTAATGTTGTGACTTTATGATGCTGCCATGGTGCAGGTAGTACTGGTAAAACGGTTTATTGTTGGGTCTAGGGGATATAATTACCACTACCCAAACCTATATTGCTGTACCAACTACCAAAGGGGCCACAACATACGCTGACTGTGAAATAGCCAGAATCTTAAAAAAATACTCTGAAACAAATTTTTTATCATACTGCCCATCGCTACAAAAAAGGATGCAGGCCTTATTTACCATGGTGCCTCCACTCCTTCCCTTGTAGTGTCATTCCCTTGTGTCGCAAACTGTGACAAATACTGGCTACTGTATCTTTAGCAGGTGATTGGCCATAACATTATGACCACAGACAGGTGAAGTGAATAACACTGATTATCTTGTTATCATGGCTCCTGTCAGCGGGTGGGATATATTGGGCAGCAAGTGAACATTTTGTCCTTAAGTTGATGTGTTAGAAGCACGAAAAATGGGCAGTGTGAGGATTTGAGCAACTTTGACAAGGGCCAAATTGTGATGGCTAGATGACTGGCTCAGAGCATCTCTAAAAGTGCAGCTCTTGTGTGGTGTTCCCTGTCTGCAGGGGTCAGTACCCATCAAAAGTGGTCCAAGTAAGGAAAAGCATTGGACCGGCACAGGGTCATGGGCGACCAAGGCTCACTAATGCACATGTGAATCGTATAGTCAAATCCCACAGACAAGCTACTGTAGCTCAAATTACTGAAAAGTTAATACTGGTTCTGACTGAAAGGTTTCAGAACACACAGTGCATCACAGTTTGTTGTTGTTGTATAGGGCTGCATAGCCGCAGACCAGTCAGGGTGCCCAGGTGGTTATATTGCTATGTCTGATTGGAATAAGTGACTGTAGTTGTGCTTCAGTGCAAAGGTATCTATTCTTTTGCCCCATCAAAAGTGTTTCATTGTTTCCAGAAGCCTAATACATAATCTGCCACTGATATGGAGCTGCCACTGACTTGGGGTGATATGTTTTATTCAAAAGCAGTTAAATTGTTAATGTAAATGTATTCCATAAAGACAAGCCGTAATTGTGACTTTTTTTGTTTTTGAAATGATGAATTGTCTGTAGAACAACTTAACTGATTGTTGTAGAGACGAGAAACAATCCCCTTTGCTGTTGCTTCACTGAGCTTGCATAGATAGTTGGCTTATCATTCCTACTGGTTGTCCTTCACACCACTATAAATGAACACAAGAAGAGCAAAGATCTTGGTTAAAGAACACAGTTGCTTATTGTTTATGGCTATTTTGGAGTTACAAATTGTCATTAATTTGTATTATTTCATATCAGAATTTGTAATGTTGTGCATTTGGAATTTCCTACACTGAACAAACATTATACCTATACTATTAATAATATTGCATTGCATTTTATTGGGGTGTAACACCTTTTTACTTTGTCGTTTGTTTTTTGTGTGCCCACCTTAAGGTGTGTGCCCCAGTCTGGCCCTCACATTGGAACATTTCCAAGACCCACTCCTGGGAATAAAGATCTTGGACCAGATGTATAAACAATGCATATGCACAAACAAAACATGCATAAGCCATGTCCCACACATTAATTACTATTAATAAAAATAGACTGCCGTGTTTACCTGGCTATTAACAGCCACAGTCGTGCCTAATGACAGCTGCTTGGGCATTGTTGGAGAGCCTTGTCAATGTGGCACAATCAGTTAAACTGCACTACTTCTTCTTTGCCGTTACTTTAATTGTATGCATGCATATTTCTGTCTTACACTGTTGTATCTGACCCCTGCTGACTGTGGCCCAACATATATGATTCATACGTTGCCATCTATTCAGTGCGGCCTTGTGCTCCGTATGAAAGCCTCTGCATTTGTTATGTTTGTATATATAAATATTTTTATTTGTCGCCCATGTGTATACACTTAGATGGTAGAAATTTGTCAAATGTCAGAGATTTTGACGCACTAATATCTCTTAAAAATATCACATCATGAAGTAGTTGAAGATTTTATCCGTGGTGCCTTGGAATATTCTTGTCTTTTTAATCTGTTTACATTAGGGCTGCAACGATTCCTCGGGTACCTCGAGTAACTCAATTACAAAAAATGATCGAGGAATTTCCTCTGCCTCGAAGCCTCGTTTAATTAAATTAAAAACTCACGTTTCGCACAAATTCTTTTTAGTGTGACACAATGTGCAACAGCGTTATTTTTTCAGTAACAGAGTAATCTAATTAATTACTTTTCCCATCGTTGCAACGCCGTTACCATTACTGAGAATGTAAAGTGGCGCGTAACTTGCGTTACGTTACAATGGCGACGAGCCAGGGAAATTCAAAGGTAGTGTTTTCAAACTGGAAGTACCGACACTACTTCTCGCTTACTGAAGCCAAAGGCAAGAATGTTTATGTAACATGCACTATGCCCAGGAAAAAAGACGTGTGCCTCAAGCAACTCAAATCTTATGAAGCACCTCACAGCAACACATGCTAACACGCCACTTGGTGCTGCTGCTAACCCAACCTCAAGCCCAGATGCAGCTAGCGTGAGCTCCAGCGAAGGAGACACATTTTTATTTTATTTTTGATACTTAGAAAAAATAAGTGGGAAACAATTTTATTTATTTTATGTCTCAGGAAATGAAGTGAATTTGAATGAAGTAATTGTATTTATTTATATTGGAAATTTGAAATGGTTTACTACTTTACATAATATGTATAATGATAATAAATACATGTAAATTTTTCTTAAATAAGAAACAAATTGTTTTTATTATTAAGTGATCTGTCTTGTTTTCAATTGTATATTTAAAATTGGGCTTTAATTAAGCTGTATGTTTTATCCGATTACTCGATTAATTGATGGAATATTCGATAGAATACTCGATTACCAAAATATTCGATAGCTGCAGCCCTAGTCTACATCTCATTCTCTTTGTTCACCTATCTGCAGAGGTAGCAATGGTTAAGTGTTGTTTTCAGGATGGAATGAGTTGAGGTATTTGTACTTGGTGTCAGTGGTTCCCTAACAGTGGATTTTACAGCTGTGTGTGGTCAGAAATGAGCAGGGGCTCTGTGTGAAAAATTGTACAGTACCTTGTTAACACCAGTGGGAAAATTAAGTAACTGCTACAGCCAAAGTGCCCTGTGTATGGTCTTTTTTAAATATTCATGCTTTGGTTCAGGATACCAACACAATAGTACAAAATATATTGTTTTCCGGGTATTTTCAAGAATTGCGTTATTTATAGCTCAGGAGGTAGAGCGGGTTGTCCACTAATCAGAAGATTGGTTCGATCCCCGGCTCCTCCTGCAAGATACTGAACCGGGCATCTGGTTTGCTCACTTGGTAGAGCTGGCGACCATGGACCGAGTCCTTCAGCGGCCCAGGGTTCGAATCCGACCTGTGGCCCTTTGCTGCATGTCATCCCCTCTCTCTCTACCCCCCTTTCCTGTCTAACTCCAGCTGTCACTGTCAATTAGAGGCAATAAAAGGCCCCCAAAAAAATTACTAACTAAAAAAAGATACTGAACCAAAAACTGCTGTGTCATCGGTGATGAATGTTAGTTTCTGTTTGTGATGGCTGTATGAATGTGTGTGAATGGGTGAATGTGGCATGTAGTGTAACAGCGCTTTGAGTCAGCCGAAAACTAGAAAGGCGTGCAAGTACATTTCATTTACCATGCGATTTTAAGTGGATTGTCTCAAGCCTGTTCTCAAGAAATTATTATTATACATTGCAATATATCCTCACAGACATGTGAGTTATAATACATACTATTATTTGATGAAACAAGTTTATCTTTACCAAATTACCAATATAATTTGCAAAAACAAGTCAGGTAACTGAACATGATATACAATAACAAAGCAACAATATAAAAATATGTAATAATTATATACTTTTCCGTTCTTTTCTTTTATACGTTTTCTTCCCCCGACATAATGATTACATTTCTGTTCAATAAAAACTGTACAGATCAAACAATATAAAATTGGATGTTATTCAGTGGCTAAACTAAATACAATAACATGGAAGTATGTTTATGTGTGAGAGAAGGAGTAAAGGGAGAGATGCATGAGAAATAGTCAGCTATCTTGATCACATTGAGACCTTTCTTTGGGATGCATTTAACATAAGGTACTTTTCAAATATTGTGTCAATAATTTTCAGTGTTTTTGACCCTCTTGTGGTACTGGGTATTAAAAACAAAATAGACATCAAGGACCCCAGCCCCAAGGTGATGTCTGAAGGGAGAGATGTCTGTCTCGTCCTGATAGTCTCTATCTAGTCCATGCCAAAACTATCTTCTTGTTGGGGATCTCTGGATTCTAGGGCAGACAACAATCTATAGGCTATATGACATTGCTGAGTTACCTGGACAGTGTTCTGGCTATTTGTCGTTGTAACTATAGGCATACCTTCCTGTTGATACTGTAGAGGTGTTGGGGTCCTCTTTGAATAAATATGGGAATTGGACAGTCACAACACTGTTAATTCACTGTTTATTATGTATCTGCCCCAAGTGTGAACCTATTGTGACATTACCCATTGGTTTGTGGAATACCGTTTTGAAGCCTTGAGTTCTGCATTTTTGGCTGTTGCCATGACAGTTAGACAGAGCCAGCGTGAGCCAGTGGAGGTGACGTACTGCGAGTTGATGATTAATGTAATGTAGAATATTACTGCCAAAAACTGCAAAAGTAAATGTTGAAAATAGTAAATCATAAAGAAAAGCTGTTTCCTGACAACTTGAGATACTTGTGTTTTACTCTAGTATTTCCATTTAGCTACTATATACTTATATATGTTCATTTTGAATGTTTGTGACTGAAGGATGATGTGTTCCTTTATGGGTTGAGAAAATTCTTACTCCTACTTCTTAAGATGAATTATTTAGAAACATTTGGATTAGGTGGAAAATGCATTGTCACAAAGCTGTTTTTCTAAGCTCATGAAAAGTTGACTTTGTAGAGATAATGGTTCTCTCAGTGATGCTGCAAACATTTGATCTTATGGAACATGATGCATTGCTGTAGATTAAACTACCCAACAGTATATAAGTATGAGCTCAATCTCAAATATTAACAACAGTCAAAAGCAACATTAATGCAGCAGTCTTAGGAATCCAAAAACATCAGATGTAATAGTTACACACTGATATGGAATATTTTAGTGTACAGTGAGTACTTTTACTTCTGATACTTTGATTACATTTTGCTAATAATACTTAAATTCATGTATTTGAATTTCACAGTGTGGAATTGGTACTTTTACTTAAATTATCTGAATACTTCTTCCACCACTGACTGGCACTGTATCTCAGTCCTTCCAGAAAAACGCAGTTTTTTTTGGTGATTTTTGCGGGCAAAAATCCTTGATTATGTGGCACGTTTTCTTACAAAATGCGATGGAATATGCGGGATATTAATGCAATTTTAAGCGATGAAATTGCGGGAACTTGCAAAAACTGCGGCTTCATCATGGGGTTTGCAGTTTTTCGATGATGTTCACGTTGTATAATTACGTCACTTCATAACGTTCCCATCGCAACAGGGGAAAATGGCTGCTTTTGTGTGAAGTAAACGCAACATTTTTCAACTTTCTGCTAAGATATATGTGACTTTTTTTGCAACGAAAATGCGGGGATAATGAAATCCCCACGTATTTTGCGCGGAAATCTGCAATTTATCCTGCGAAAGTGTTGCATATTTGAAAAAATGCGGCCCCTGCATAAATATGCGGACTTTTCGCATTGAATTATGCGATCACATAATCGCGTTTTTCTGCAGGGACTGGCATCTATTATGTATAATCCATGTCTCTCTTCAAAATGAGAAAAGAATAATACTATCCAGGAAAAAACACAATATGCTTTTTGGCGTATAGATTAGGGGTGGGCGATATGGGCAAAAAACAATATTTAGTTATTTTTTGGGATTTTGGCAATAACGATAATCAGTCGAAATCCTTTAAAATGTGATTGGAATTGTCTGAGTTAGGGCTTGTGTCCACCAAACGCGTTTTTAGCGCTGAGAGCGCTGAAAAACTCATTTTCCGAGCACCCAGCGGTGTTAAAAGTTGAACAGATTTCAACTTGAAGCGCTCTGAGCGCTGCGCCAAAAAAGTATTTTCGAAACTAAACCATTTCCATGCCAGAGAGGTAGACCCACGTCTCGGCACTAAATCATCTGAAGTACCGGTAGCTTCATGGACTGGAGGTGCTTGCATTTTCGCTCTACCATCACAACGCGCTGCTAAACTGTTGCAAGGAGGATGCTAGCGAGAGGGCATGTGATCACGTCATGTGATCAAGTAGGCCCACTAGTCGTGTGACTGAATCCTGCCATGCTGTAGAGAGTGTTGCTGCACCGTGTATTAAATGGATGTGAGGAGTTTCCGCGTGCATTTCAATATTTTTGGCGAAGTAATTTAAATACTCGATAATGGAAATTTGCACATCGTCAAAACAACAATGACGATATTATCGCAAACGATATATATGCTTCAGAATGGCGCCGGCGACAACGGCAGCCTGTTATGGCAGCTCCTATTATTGTTGTAGTTTTAGTGTGTTTTCAGTGTGTTTTTAGCCTGTGTTTTTTGCTATTTTTAACTGTTTTCTTATTTTCTTACTACTTTGTTCACGTCGCCTAAATACCTTTTTGCCGTTTTTGAGCATTTTTTATTTTTTGTTTGCACGGGTCTCCATGGCGACGGCGAGTCACATTGTTTACACCCATGACCAGATGATCGCCCTGATGTACCCTAGCATCCTGACTGGAGAGAGACCCTCCCTACCGGAGGAGCTGAGGAGATGGCGAGGCTGCAGAGCAGGGGTTAAACGGAGGATGAAGAAGAGGAGGTTTAAACCCAACAAACGTGGCTACACGAGCAGATACCGGACTCCAAAACGTCACCTTTCCCGGCTTCCAGACGGTTCGAGTTGACAGGGACACCACCGCGACCGGCATGAAGAAAGGAGGGGGACTGTCCGTGCTCATAAACAACAGGTGGTGTAACGCCGGGTACGTCTGTGTGAAAGAGCGTGTCTGCAGCCCGGACATAGAGCTCGTCGCCGTTGGACTTCGTCCATGTTATCTGCCACGGGAACTTTGCAGTGTTATCGCCGTCACTGTCTATATTCCTCACAGTGGTCTTCATCATCACCATCACTGTTTACATTTATGATGTCTTTTATTCTCCTGTACAGCACTTTGGTCAACTTTGGTTGTTTTTAAAGTGCTTACCAAATAAAGTTGGATTGGATTGTGTTATTATACAGTGGATAAATGACATTAGCAGAAATTAGCAGTTAAATGAAATTATTGTACTTAAGTGGTGGATTAAGTTATTGCACAAAAAAGAAGAAGAGTGTCCAGGTATGTATGTGAGTAGATTATTATTGCACAGTGAGTGGCATGTGTGCTACAGTAGCTTGTCCGTTGCGTCATTGAGCCTTGGCCACCCATGACCCTGTTTCCGGTTTACTGATTGACCGTATGTATAATGGACAGATCTTCTGGGCTTGAAAAGTGAAGCCAGTTACAAGGTTGATTTGCAGAGGCTCCAAACAAGATTCTAACTGTGGGGAAGATGAGGATGGAATGGAACAGGAGAGGGACAGACCCGAGAGGAGAAGCATGAAGCCAGTAGAGGAGCAAGGGAGGTTGGGAGAATGACAGAAGCAGCGACAGCGCATTGAGCCAAAATATTTTCACATCTAACTCTGTTAATTCAATTTTTTCAATTCAAAATCTTACTGAGGTCAAAGTATAGAGCAAAATTTACTTTAGTCATTGTACAGTAAAATGGTCCCTCTCAGTATTTTACTGTTAGAGTTGATGTTTTTGCATTAATATTACTGCTCTATTGATATGAATGCTGAATTTAAATGCTGTAGATGTCCATGAAACACACATGGTTTTCTTTATGTCAGAAGAAGAGAACTGTTTAGAAGACCATAAATAGTTATATAACTGCTCAGGGAGAGATTTATCTCCTTTCTATAGTGAAAGCCTTCTTGCTTAGCCTGCAGTAATAATGGTGTGTGTATGCCTGTATGCCTGTGTGCTAGTTTTCTGCTCTGATTAAAGAAGAGAAAGGCAGGAAGGAGTGTATAAAGGGCTTATCCTCCCCACCACACACACACACACACACACACACACACACACACACACACACACACACACACACAGATAATCTGTGTATCTGATATTTGACCTTTGCAAAAGAGCTGAGATTATGTTTTATTTAAAAAAATTTTAAGCATCAGTTTTAAAGGTACAAGGTACAAAACAAGGTATTGCTATGTCTGTTTTCCATATAAAAGTCAAAGGGACCATCATATGCTTACCAATTTTCATACGTCTGTGTGAAACAGGACACTGGGGCTGCTTCATTATAATCTTCTATGGGGCACTATGGAGCCATTTTTGTCACTTCCATGGGAAAGCATCCTTTAAGATGTTACAATTTACTATTTGTGATGTGTGCGCCAAGTTTCATGAATTTACAATCATGTTTAGCCCACCAAAAATGTGATGAACTGCAAAAAAAACGTAACGTGAAGGTGGCGCTACCACTATGTCTTAATATTGTTATGTAGACAAGTTCAGGGCGGGACTGTTAGAAACGCACGTGAAGTTTCATTGAGATTGGACCACGTACGCTGAAGTTATGAGGACGTGTTCAGGGCGAGACTGTTACAGAATATATGAAGTTTATTGGAGATTGGACATTGCACACTGAAGTTATGAGTGCTGTTTTATGGCGAATCGGCTGAATTCGACAAGTCGTCACTGGCACGGTCATTTCACGTAACTCAGCTCAAAATCGCCACGCAGCGCTTACTTCCTGTTGCCAGTAGGTGGTGCTATCACTATGTCTGAATATTGTCACATAGACGTGTTCAGGGTGGAACTGTTATCAACACACGTGAAGTTTCATTGAGACTGGATCATGTACGCTGAAGTTATGAGGACGTGTTCAGGGTGGGACTGTACACTGAAGATATGAGTACTATCTGTTTGATGGCCAATCGGGGGAATTCGACATGTCGTCACAGGCATGCGGTTAAATGTACAGTCACAAATAGCACAACTTTTGATCACCAATGGGTCTAGATGGCAGTGATCAAATTTGAAGTCAATCTAATAAAATCTGTAGAAGTTCGTTAAAACAGAAGCCCTTAAATGCCGGAAATGGCATCACAGTTTGACATTCGATTCAACCTGACAAACTTTTAGGGCACGCCACGGACACGCCCTTTAACATACATGCACAAATAGCACAACCATTTTCGCCCCAACTCGGGGCGTGCTGCGGCCGTGTCACGTGCTGTCGTCACAAGTATGGACCACAACAGGAAAATGTCATGTAAACTAGCTCAAAATCGCCATGCAGCGCTTACTTCCTGTTGCCAGTAGGTGGCGCTATCACTATGTCTGAATATTGTCACGTAGATGTGTGCAGGGCGGGACTCTTATCAGACAAGTGAAGTTTGGAGCCGATTGGACAATGTACAATCAAGTTATAGCGAATCGTGTTTTGTGGCGGTACATCAAAATTTCCCACCACGCCACAGACACGCCCCTCACCACAATCATCACATATCATCAACAATGTGTTTTGCATTTTATAAGTACATTTCAGCTGGATCTAATCATCCTGCTAGGAGTAGAACATGAAAGTATAAAATGTGACACTTTCTGTTGCCAGTAGGTGGCGCTATCGCTATGTCTGAATGTTGTCATGCAGACGTGTTCAGGGCGGGACTCTTATCAAACACGTGAAGTTTCGCTGAGATCAGATAATGTACACTGAAGTTGTGAGGATGTGTTCAGGCTAGGACTGGTTCAGAATATGTGAAGTTTATTGGAGATTGGACATTGCACACTGAAGTCATGAGTACTTTTTTATGGTGAATTGACTGAATTCGACAAGTTGTCACTGGCTAGCGGTTTGATGTACAGTCACAAATAGCTCAACTTTTCATCTAGTTTGTATGACCACAGAATTCAAAATGGCCAACTGTGACGGCACACCACAGACACGCCCTTCAACGTACAGTCTCAAATAGCACAACTTTTGATAACCAATGTGTTTAGATTGCAGTGATCGAATTTGAAGTCAATCTGAGAAAATCTGTAGGAGGAGTTAGTTAAAACAGAAGCCCTTAAATGCTGGAAATGGCATCACAGTTTGACATTGGATTCAACCTGGCCAACTTTGAGGGCACGCCACGGACACACCCTTCAACGTACATGCACAAATAGCGCAACTTTTAATCGGGACCATTTTTTGACTGGACTGAACAATTTTGAAGCAGATCCGATAAATTCCCTAGGAGGAGTTTGTTCAAATACAACACGAAAAATCACAGAAAATGACAAAAAAAACTCAAAATGGCTGACTTTGATGCCACGGACACGCCCTTTAATGTACATGCATAATTAGCACAACTTTTAATCAGCACCATTTTTTGACTGTACTGCCAAAATTTGAAGCAGATCCGATAAATACCCTAGGAGGAGTTTGTTCAAATACAACACGAAAAGTTCGCCCAAAGTGAACATGAAAATCAGAATGGCCGACTTCCCGTGGGGTTTGGGGTATGGGTCCAAGAGGCTTTTTTGTACGTCTCGGCATGTTACATGTGCCTACCGAGTTTCATACATATGTAGAAACATAGGTGAAACGTGGCGCCGTGGCTGCTTTTTTCTTATCCTGTAGAGGGCGCTACAAACACGAGAAACACGATTTTTGGTATGTGAGCTTCAGGCACCACTCTACACGTGTTTCACAATTTCATACTCACAACTATTACGGTCTCTGCACAGTGATTTACCATGCCACCAGAGCACCTAGTGGCGGATAGTTGACACATTTTTTAGCGAGCCTCAGGGAGTCATGGGCAAGCATCGTACCAATTTTCATTTTAATCACATGTGCTGTTACAGAGATATAAACTTCTTCATTTTAAAGAGCGCCACCTAGTGGTGATGGCCTGAAATTGTGAAAAATTCTGGGCGGAAGTGGGAGATTCAGCTCCATTCACCGAACGCATGGATACAAGGTTTTTGTATGTGTGACAAACTATGCAGAAGTTATTAGCCTAAACGCACTTTTTATGATAGTAGCGCCACCTAGTGGCCAACCTTAAAACGCGACGCATAGAATATCCCCATTTTCACCAGGCCTGACAACTTTGCCGAATAAAATTGAGTTTTCGTATTTGTTCAGGGGGCAAAAATGCAGTCAAAGGGGGCTAAAACTAATAATAGGTAAGAAGAAGAAACATAGTAAAAACAATAGGGACCTCCAGCGGTTGCTGGCTCGGTTCCTAAATATCCACAAAACAAGAATTGGTAAAATATTTCTCTGCTCTCACTGCTTTAGATCTGCATCAGTCATTGGAATTTCAGGACCTTTAACACTCTCAGTGGTCGCCTACTTTTAGGGATGTCACAGTACCAATGAAATTATATATTGAAAAACAACAAACTTATCGGAAGGTTGTTGATTCGATCCCCGGCTCCTCCCGCCACATGTTGAAGTATCCTTGAGCAAGATACTGAACCCCAAATTGCTCCCGATGCTGTGTCATCGGTGTGCATATGTGTATGAATGAGTTAGTTTCTGTTTGATAGGCTTTGCCATCACTGAGTGAATGTGTGTGAAAGAGCGAATGTGGCATGTAGTGTAAAAGCGCTTTGAGTGGTCGGAAGACTAGAAAGGTGCTGTACAAGTACAGGTCCATTTACCATCCATTTACCATTTATTGTGCTAATTGAAATTCTCTGTCTAGTACATTATAGCATTCTAGTTTCTGCAAAAATCGGCAAACACGTAGAGTTTATCCTGATGTACAAAAAATCCAGTAGGAGCCATATCCCAAACCCAACAGGAAGTCGGCCATTTTTGATTTAGCATTCATTTCTGGCGATTTGCACACATATTCGAACAAACTACTCCTAGGGGATTTATCAGCTCGATTTCACATTTGGACGCAGCCATCTAAATACATTCATGATTAAAAGTTGTACTATTTGTGACTGTGTGTCAGACAGCCTGCAGGTGGCATGGCGTCTAATTTCGATGCCTTGCCATGAAACGGAAGTTGTCATAACTTTATCGTACGTGATCTCAACAAAACTTCACGTTTGATGAGTCCCGCCCTGAACATGTCTATGTGATAATATTCAGTAATAGGGATAGCGCCACCTACAACAACAGGAACAGGAAGTAAGCACTGTGTTGCGAATTTAATCTGATTAAAGTGAAATTTTAATGTTGTGGTCTGCACGTGTTACGTGATGCGGCCGCAGCACACCCCAGTGCACGCCGGGTGCGAGGGCACGTTCATCACTGCTTGCAGTTTTAATTTATTGATTGGATTTCTGTTTTCCAGTGCTTGAAATATTTTAGTTTATTGTCTTTGTCAATTTGTTTTACTTGTGAGTAGGGGATTATTTCCATAGCATCACTGTGGCATATGAATATAATGTTCTTATTTGGTTCATGTATTTCTATCTGTGAGAGTGAGATCCAAATTCTGGAACCACTTGATAGAATCAGATTCACACTCACTCTCACTCTCACAATCACACTCACACACATGCACACGCACACACACGCACACACACTGGCTGGTCCGTAGCAAGCTGCCACAGTCTAAAATTAATGGGAAGGTAGTTAGGTGTATATGCAGCCTTGTCAGGTCCAGAAAAGTTAATCCCTGGTACGGTATGGTACTGTAGACCAAAAGAGTATCGTCACCTTTTCAGAACTTTGGCATCAACTGGTTGTGACATCCCTACCTACTTCTAGGGCAGCTGTGGGCGGCCGTGGCTCAGAGGCAGAGTGTCATCCACTAATCTCAAGGTTGTTGGTTCAATCCCCGGATCCTCACGCCACATGTCGAAGTATCCTTGAGCAAGATAATGAACCCCAAATTGCTACAGACTTGTGTGCTGGTCTTTGCTCCAGGCTTTCAGAAACAGCCAGTTCTTGTGGGCAAACATGGCAGACAGTCATAAAGGCAGCTCTCAGAGGGGAGGCATTACTATGCAAATTAATCAGCTTCTTGTTAGTAATTGTACCATAATGTATAATGTTACAATTAATTTGATAAAATTGGTATAAAAAAAAGTATTGTTCAGGAACCGATATCAAAGTCAAGGTCTCTGTATTGGTATCCGTATCAAAAATGTTTGAACGATGCCCAGCCTTAGTTGCAACCCTAATAGGATTAATGTCAATACTGCTAACTGCTGACAGACACAATTTCTGCCCTCCCTCCCTTCTCCCACAACAACACAGTGAGCGAGTGAGTGCAGACAGGCGAGCAGCAGAAAGAGAGAGGTGAACAGAGGACGAAAGACAAGACAAAGGAAAAGCAGCACTCGCTCTGCTCTGGATTAACCCTTTCTCATTACTTAATATTGCTTTTTGTAGATTTCTCTCTTTTACATGTCTTTATTCCATCATCCCTTTGCTCTGCCACAGTACACCATTTCTCTCTCTCTCTCTCTCTCTCTCTCACACACATTCTCACACTCACACACACACACACACACACACACACACACACACACACACACACACACTTTTCCCCAACAGGATCAGCAATTGTGTGTGAACAGAGTCCTAGAGGAATCATAATGGATGGAGGTAGAAGGGAGGAGTGTGTCTGCTTTTTTATGGAGATTGTGTCGTTCTCTCTCCTCCCTTTGCTGGCTGAGCAGCAGTCTCGTTCCTCTCGCTTTCTTTTGTATTAGCGCACCCACCTTCGCTTCCTCCTTTCTTTCTTCCCTCCCTTTACTGCACAGGCTTTTGTCTATCTGACAGAGACCCAGGCTTGTCTTTTTACCGCTTTCCCTACCAAGCGACCCTCTTTGACCAACGATACCGTCCCATCATCCCTTGGTGTGACCTGAGAAGCAAGGAAGGCAGCAGGAGAGGTGTGTATGCAGAATTGGAGGGACCCCCCACCCCCCAACAGTGACATGACTATGAGAAAGTCTGGCAAATCTGAGACTGGAATTATCTGTTTCACAACAATGGTGGTTGTTTATTTTTATTAGTTGATTTATTACGCCTAACGTTCCAGGATGGAAATTACGTGAGGAACTTGCAGCTTTGGGTTAAAAAAATTTCTTGTGGGGAAAAATTTTTTTTTGACTTAGTCTTGTACATAGATTTATCTGTCTACTGTCTGCCACCCAGCGTGGTGAAGATGAATAAGACGAGCAGTAACACGCTGAGGCGGGCATGGCCTAGCTCTGACCCGTTAGAGCGCCTGCTGCCACCGGCAGCTTCTGTAGAGCCTCACAAGGGCCGACGCTGTCGCAGTGAGAAGGACTACAGAATCCACAAAAACAGCAAAAGGAACCGCTACCCTCCACAGTATCCACCTGTTTACATGCACACAGGCACTGTATAACTGCCCAGACAGAAGCACTACCCATAGTTACCACAGGTTGAGAATGGGTTTACATTGGGAAGCTGTACATATACTGTTTGGGAGTTGTAACACTCACTACAACAGCATTATTTTCACAAGTGTATGTATCCTTGAGGTCACTTTACCATTATATATACAGTATTTACCTTTGCTTAGTGTTGGAGCCGTATGTGAAACAAATAAAGGGTACTAGGGTTTAGTGTTCTACTTCCATAAAGTTGAATGGTCAAAATCTGTGCAGCAGTTTCTGAAATATACTGACTTCAAGTTCCTAGAATGAGTCAAGTTACTTATACCTGTCGGTCTGTAAACAAGATGATGCTGTCAGAAACTCTCTCCACCCCCTGTGGTGGTGAGGAGAGGATGCTTTAATTCTGGTCGACAATGTTGTGAACAGACTCACCGACGAGCAGATACAGGTTAGCTGCACTGGGTAGCTAACAAGCAGCACAAACTTTTATCTATGTAGATAAGCATATAACGCTTTATGACCAATCACCAGCATTATTAGATCTTGGAACAAGCATACTGCATACTTAATGCGCACTGAACTGATGAGATTTACTCTTTAGGTATTGAAATTTGGTATCTAGTGGTCTTTTGTGATACTCAGCCCTACCTTGCTCTCAATGAAACTTTTTGAATTTGTGGATTACCCCTTTTTAATTTAAATTAATTAATTGGTTCTATAGAAAGATAGCTCATAAATGTCCTACCTCTGCGTTTACATCTACCTACTTAGCTAGGGGACCTGATGATGGTTGTTGCCATGGATACCATTTAGTTCATCATTCAACAATAATCACCACCATTTGTGTGAGTTCATTAAAGATTCTGGCTACCTTGTCTTGAATGCAGGTGGTGTGTGGTGTTTTTTTTACATTTGCTGTTTAGGGAACCTGACTATCATTTACAAAAATGTTGATTAAAAACAGCTGTAGACTGTTAAATTGGATACAACTATTGACAGCTGACATGACCTGCCACCAGAGATGTTTATTATTTTAATCATTGAAAGTGACAGTCGGCACCAGCTTAAAATAAGAAGCTGCCAGCTGAATGTTTTGTACATTGCTCTTTGCTAATAAAAAAAAAGACAGTTACAGTCTTAGATTTGCAAATCTGTTATTATTCTACTTCGTTTAAGAATGCTTGATTCTGATTGGCTGGGAGGAGGGCATTAACCCGGCAGGTTGCCTGCTGACTTGTCGGTTGTACTTGCTGCTGACTGAGCACAGCGTCATCAAATAGTAGATCAATACGCCGCTTGTATTTTTTTTCTATCACAGAAATTTCAAACATGAGGTCCATTGTAAAAATAAACCTTGTTTAAAAAAGTTTCTCAAATGTGTCGGAAATCTATAGGAGGGTCAGTCGATACATAGTTTCGCAAGCGAGATACAATGTAGCAACTACGTTATTAAACTAGTGATCAGATGCAGCCTTGTGTGGTTGCTATAGAAACTAATTAGCTACAGCTGAGCTAACGTTATTCACCGTAGTTCTAAAGGGGACTACTTTTTGAGGGAGATGAACTCAGAGTATATATTTAATAAGCATGCAATATGAATAAGAAAAAGCATAATTATTAAATTATTTGAATTGTTTTATTATGTTGGCAAGCAAGAAGTAGAATAAACGGGATAATCACCTCAAGGCAGGGCAATAAACAGTTTGCCTGGCTCGTGGAAGGTTACCGCCCGAGACGAGCCGGGCATATCAAACTGTTAATTGCCCTGCCTCTCAGTGATTATCCCTTACTTATTATATGTTATTATTTTACCAATCCGGGTGTCAGAATGTTAGATGAGTTACTTGCACCATTGAGCACAGCTAAATTACACATTCACACACAGTAATGTTCAAATCATATTTATTTATAAAGGACATTTAAAAGAAAAAAACAACCCTAGTGACCAAAGTGCTGTACAGAAACACAAATAAAAGGAAACACTGACATAAACATTAATGCACACAGCTCTTGGATACAGATAAACAATACAAAAGGCATAGGCAGTAAATCAGCCACATAAGGAGGATTCAAACGCTAGTGAGTAAAAGTGTGTTTTGAGCCTGGATTTAATAGAGTGAGTGAAGGGGGCACATCTGAAAGGGAGTGGGTGCTGTTCCATAGTCTAGGGCAGTGGTTCTCAATTATTTTCTGTCATGCCCCCCCAGGGGACAGACATTTTTTCACGCCCCCCCCCCCTGAATTGAAATACTATTGAGAACCTGATAATGTTTATTTATTTATCTGGACAAACCACTGTATGAGTTGCTGGCACCAGCATTCTGCATACAATCACCTGATTATCAAAATAGATTAATAAAATTAGCTGAGATAACATCTGCAACAACTTAAAACAATTTCCAAGTTCAGTTTATTAACGTACCAGCGCTGGGACCCGAATGATTTTCGTGCTAATATTCTATAGAAATTCCCTTAACTACTAATATAAATGATCATGTAATGGTTTCGGTTGATTTAAAGGTGTTACAGTAAAGACGAACTTCTTACCTTTCTAACCATGTATCGTTTTAACCATTTATCTTTTCCCTGTCTTTACTAGAGTCGGTAAAAGGATGCTAACGCCGGTGATTTAGCCGTATGCGAGGTGTTTCCCGAGCTGAACGGCCGCGTCCGCTCGCTGTAAACATTGAGCGCTGCTGGTGTTGTGGGGGTATTAAGTTGTTCCTGAGTCTGGCAAACTAACATCTACCTAACAACAACTCATCTGGCTCTACCGCCACCTACTGGATATTTTGTTAAACACTTCTCATTTCAATCACTTGTAAAATACAAGCTGATGCATTTAATTTAGCCATTATAGACACATATGCTGTATGCACATATAACAATTACCTGTAATAGACTCAGTGCAGAGTTAGTATATAGTAGAGATAGACCGATATGGTTTTTTCAGGGCCGATACCGATTATTAGTAGTCAAGGAGGCAGATAACCGATATTTGGAGCTGATATTCATTTGCAGCAAAAGGGAAAATATTGGCGTAAAAATTTTGAATAATACAAACTCCAACACGTAACTTCGTTTAAATGCCTTTAAGCATATGTTTATTAAACAGCTTATCAGATTTGCAACATGTTAAAGGTTTTGTTTTTATCTTAGACAATAGACATCTTTGTTTTAAAATTCTAACAAAAAGTGCAGGGAGCTCCCAGGCTCAGCACCGTGTCTTATAAAGTTAAATGAACATTTTAACAAATAAATAGCTCCCTAAAATTTTCTACAGTAAATAGTTTTCCAAAATTTCAATATAACTGAAATGTTAATCTTTCACTTATCTTTGTTTTAAGTGCAAACAAAAACAAAAAGTGCAGGGTGTTCCCAGGGTCAGCAGCATCTCTTATATGCTGGTGACCTTATAAGTTAACTGAAAATTTAAATAAATAAATAGTTCCCTGAAGTTTTATAAAGTAAATAAAACAGTGTTAAATAAAGTTTGCACAGAAATGTGAGTCTAAAATCAATTAGTAGTCCCAATTGAGCAGCACCAGATTGTGGTGCAAAAAGCAGAGTTGTTCAGCGTGCTCTCCAGTGAGACGGCTTCTCTTGCTCTCATAAATTGCAGAGACTTCAGTGAAGACGCGGTCACTTGGGACTGATGAGGGTGGTACATAAAGAAACTTTCTTGCTTGTTTCGCAAGTAGCTTGAAGCGCCCTTCATTCTGTCTCCACCACTGGAGTGGGTCCCCTTTACGCCTGTTGATCACTGGCTCCTTGAGGTACAGATGTAGCTCATCCTCAACGCAGCTACTGGCCAGCAGGTCACCAGTGTGAGGTGCCAGCAGAGAACTGAACATCTCATCAACATGGCTGCGGAAGGATGTGTGTTCTCTCTGTTGCCTTTTGTGGGTGTTTCCGTCATTCTCATGTGTCCCATATGCAGCTGCCTGCTCCTCCATACTGGCTCCTTCTGTGGCAGCATGCTCCTCTCGAGTGGTCTGTTGTGTGGCAGCATCCTCTTCCTCTTTCAACCATCCGTTGGCCTTGCTCAGTGTCGTGTCAGAGGAGAATGCATGACTCTTATAACGAGGATCTTAGAGACAGGCCAGCACCACAGTTTTTGTGTCTTCTACTTTTGAGAAACGCTTGTCGAGGCTCTCCCTCATGGCTTGCCTGAGCGTTCTGATGCCTTTTGTGGAGGGCCTCTCATCATCTTAAGAAGCATCTTCAGCACAGTCAGGCATGGAATGATGCAGGATGCTGATGAGTTGCTGTGGCTCACCTGAAGTGTCACTTCCTCTATTGGGAGAAGAGCTTCAATTATATTGGACACAAGGTCCCACTGGTGAGCAGTGGGACCTGTAAATCCTCCATGTTAACCACAGTAGATGGTAAGTGCACGCTTTTGCTCCAGCATTCTTTGAAGCATGTGGAGCGTTGAGTCCCACCTCGTTGGAACAGCCTGGATTTTGTTGTGCTCTGGCAGGCCAAGTTCCCTCTGAATGTATCGCAAACGCTGTTTGGCCAGAATGGAGTGGTGGAAATGTGTTGCACACTTCTTAAGTATTGCAATGACATCTGTGACGGCCAGACCGTCATTCACCACAAGTTGCAAGGTGTGCGCCGTGCAGCTGAGGTCTGGGAGTTCAGCGAGCCTCATTCCCTTCACAACATTTGCTCCTCTGTCTCGAAGCACTAGTGCTACACGGTCTTTGCTTATCTTCCAGTCCTCAAGCATATTGAGGAATGTCTCTTTCAGGTACCACCCATGCATCGCTCTTGTATTTAAGGTGACCTGCTTTCTTGTCCATTCAGCGTCAATGAAATGGCATGTCAGGCTCATGAGAGACTCTGTCACACCAGACCAGCAGTCTGTGGTGAAGGAGAGAGAGTAGTCAGCATTCTTTGGTTGAATCAGGGCTTTGATCTTGTCCACAATCTTGTGGTGAACTTCTTGCAGCTTCTTAGTTCGGTAATACTTGTCACTTTTCAGTGAATATCGTGGCTCTGCTGCAGCCATGAGGCGCTTAAAGCCAACATCAGACACCACCGTGAACGGTTGGTTGTCAGTGACTATCATCTCTATGACTAGTTTGTCCATTAGTTTCGACCTGTCATCTGAGTTTGTCCACTTTCTTTGTTTCTGAAACATGTCCTCTATTGTTGGCTGAGATGAAGTTGCCTCATCCTGATGAGATTCAGATTCCCTTTTCTTCTGTGCTGTTTCATACAACTCAGGGTGATGAATCCTAAGATGGGACCACAGAAGTATTTTTGTTTTTCCCTGTTGTTGCTCCCATGCTGACACCTTCATTGCAGGTATTACAGACTGCCTTCCCTGGTGTTGGTTGAGTGTAATACTTCCATACTGCACTTTTAGACTTGTCTATCCATCTGCAATAAGGGTTTGAAAAAAAGAGAGAGAGTTAAAAGTGGGGCCACATGCTGACATGCTCAACTCATCATGCTTAATTTACTACAGCATTTGTGAAGCCTGTAGTTTTAGGCTTTATGTAGGCTTTATGATGCAGTTACATTATGTCTTAAGTCTTGAACAGCAATATCCTGCTCCTCTCTACAAGAAACTGTCAAAGACAGCTTCAGGACACACTTAATCTAACAATATGTAATTTTCTGCTGCTTGGGATCTCTCAATCAACACAGAAAAAAGTAAAATAACTTGGTAGTTAACAGCCATTATTGCCCTACAGTTTTCTCTCAGACAGACGGTGCTTTACTGTCAGTTTCTGCAGCTCCTCATGTGGCTTACACACACACACACACACACACACACACACACACACACACACACACACACACACACACACACACACACACACACACACACACACACACACTATTCTCTAGCCATCCCCTCAACGTGCTTCCCTGCAATAAAACTAACTGAATTTCTCTCACTCACTCACTCACACTCACACACTCCTCCTCTCTCTCTCTCTCTCTCTCTCTCTCTCTCTCTCTCTCTCTCTCTCTCTCTCTCTCTCTCTCAAACACACACACACACACACACACACTACTTCTTTTTATCACTGACTATTTCCCTATCAATATTATCAGCAACCTTGTTTCAAGTGATTAAACTGTTAAAAACACTAAATAGCCTACAGCATCTTCACTTTAATAATCAGTGTTTATCATAGGAACAGACAGCTGCCGCTAACGTATTGGGCCTCACAGTAACGTTAGTAGTCGTGAGTTGTACAGTTTCGCTACAGTCTGCTGAGCGTCTAGAGCCAGAGAAGGAGAAAGCGGACTGGTAGGCTAACGTTACGCTAAAAGCTAATCAGCCTTTGCTGCAGTTGTTACACTGGACCCACGGCACCAGTCCCTCCAAGCTGACACCCGGAGGGTCAGGTTCCCTGCACTGGCTACACAGATCTTCCATTCTCCTTCCAGTGGTGTGACCTACTCATAGAAAAAATATATTTAAGAACATGTTTTGATTATCATGGGATGGCACACAAAGACTGTTAATGTTAAGTACAATACCAGTGGATGTCGTGGGTCCAGCAGATGGGGAGGAGGAGCTGGACAATGGCGCAGCTGTCTGTCTGCAGGCTGTATAAATAAGACAACGTGTTGTTTACTCATCATCCTTAATGTCACCAACATTTTAGGACATTGCTTGTTTTTATAGATGATATAAAGCATTTACATTGGGAGAGAGAGGAAGAAAATCTGGAACCTCGGAGGCCGAATGCCGTTGTTGATGGCTCTAAAAGAAAAATCATATTTTAATATTTCAACAAAATTATTTCCCAAGGCTGTATTAAAATTGAAGAGGAAATACTGCAATAGTTAATATTAATTAATATATATCAATATTGTTATTGATATTTACAAGACTAGATAGATAGATAGATAGATAGATAGATAGATAGATAGATAGATAGATAGATAGAAATACTTTATTTATCCCCGAAGGGAAATTATAAATAAAGTATAAATATATGAAATACATGTGCTTTACCATCCATTTGACAACCAGGAGCAGGCAGGCTTGGTGGGGATGTGGAAAGGCTGGAGCTGGAGGCTGAGGCTGTTCTTCTGCGGCTGGGGGCGGGAGCCACCAGGCAGGGTAGAGGAAGTGGCTGTCGGGCCGTTGTTTTTGGCCTGCTGCTGCTCTCTGGCCAGAGCTTGGGCCTCCCGCCTTGCAGCACGGTCCGCCTCCTCGATGGCATCAGACATCTCCTGAGCTGTCAGTAACCTGGCCTTGGTGGTGTTCCTCCTGACCTTGCCGGTGTTATAGTGGACCTCGGTCAGGAGGTGGGCCAGGTCTACTGTAATCTTGCCTGATGTTACCAGAGGATGGGTATGATAGGGATTGGGAGGTTGAGGGACAAGGGATGGACTCTGGGGTGTGGGGGTTATGGCAGGTGGGGATGGGTGGGTAACATCAGGCATGGCCCAGGAAGATGCTGATGGGTTTGGCGGATGTGGTGAGGAGGTCCCACGCCGCTGCCCGGGTGGCATGACACATGACCAGTCAATGGCTTCCGGGTCCAGAGGGTAGAGGCCACACCTCCTGAACCCAGCCACCACCACTCCACAATCCTTCACCTTGGAAACCAAGAAGGACAGATCTCCTGTAATACCAGAGAAATCTGCCTTCAAGGGCCCAAAGAAACTCATATCCAGAGGCTGCAAGATGTGAGAAGTGTGTGGTGGAAGGCACAGGAGATTGACCTCCTCCCTCTGCACCACCCGGACCAGCTCTGGATCCAGGTGGGATTTGTGTCCATCCAAAACAAGCAGCGGGCGCTCCTGCGCGGCGAACTTCAGGAAATGCCCGACAAACCACTTCCTTAACAGCTCACCATGTACCCTGCCGGTGACTTCCCGTAGAGGCCGTCGGGGACCCCCTCCTTGTTGTAGGGCCCCCCTGGATATCCCCCCTTGTATATGATGAAACGGGGGACATTCTCCCCAGCCGCGTTGGGCCTGCCTATAAGCGTGTTTTGTCCCCCGGGGCACGATGACCTTTCTTCTCGACGAGTCCAGCTGAAACCCCGTCTCATCACAGTTGTAAATTTGGTGGGGTTTCTCCCTGAACCCGTGCTCCACCAGGGTGGTAGTCAGGAGTTTAAAATAGTCTTCAATCGGCCCCCTCTTTGCACAGGATGCCCTCCCACGATCAATAATGTCTGAGGTCCGAGAAGTGAAGCAATGGCCTTTCCTCCTACGGAAGTTGAGCCACGTCTGGCCCAACTTCCCCCTTCTCTCGTCAGGGTGGCGCTGTTTGAATATGGCCGTTGCAAAAGACTGAACCTGTCCCATGGCCTCTGGGGTCCACTTCCTCTTCTTCCTCTCCCTCTGCGGCAGCTGCCTTTAAGAGTAACATTTTTACAGGTTTTTCATGTTGCATTTAACAAGCACAAATGTATTTACCACATGCATACACACAAATATACTTACCTTAAACCAAAGCAGAAAATCCACCTTTTTTTAACCATCTTGATGCACCTGTAAAGGAATAAAAGCAAATCTCTCTCTCACACAGACCCACACCCCTTGCCTACCTTACGTCTCTCTCATCTCTCTCACGTCTCTCTCAATTCAATTCAATTCAATTCAAATGGCTTTATTGGCATGATGTAACACTGTGCATATTGCCAAAGCAAGCGTTTGGAATTAAAAATAATAATAATAGTAACAATAAAGGAAAACAATATTTACAATAAATATATTTGGACGGGCCTGGCCCCACTGCTACAAAAAATCCTAGAGGAAACATTTTTCTTAATTTAGGACATTTTATTGTGTTCAGGTAATTTGCCAGTTTGAATTCTCTTTTTAGGGTCAGATAACGTTGTAATTTACTTTGTGTTTTTGTCGTTTCTTTCCCGTATTCAATTTATTTTCTCTCTCTCTCTCTCTCTCTCTCTCTCTCTCTCCGTGTTTCTCTCTTCTCTCTCTGTCTTCTCTCGTGTCTCTCTGTCTCTTCTCTCTGTCTTCTCTGTCTCTTCTCTCTGTCTTCTCTCGTGTCCCTCTCTTCTCTCGTCTCTATGTCTTCTCTCATGTCTCTCTCTGTCTTCTCGGTCTCTTCTCTCGTGTCTCTCTCTCTGTCTTCTCTCTGTCTTCTCTGTCTCTTCTCTCTGTCTTCTCTTGTGTCTCTCTCTCGTGTCTCTGTCTTCTCTCAGTTCAATTCAAATGGCTTTATTGGCATGACGTAACACTGTACATATTGCCAAAGCAAGCGTTTGGAATAAAAAATAATAAGTAACAATAAAGGAAAACAATATTCACAATAAATTAATTATAATCTATACTGTTGGTAATACTGCAACTATCAATCAATCAGTTTGTGTTAACTAAAAATGTCATTAAAACAGTAGTAAAGTAACAGGCTGCAGTTAAAACAAGTAGTCTGTTGTCAATATAACAGTAATAACAAATTATTAAATGTAATATATAATATATATAATATTAACATATATTAAAATTAAAATAAAATAGACAGATAAAACCGTAAACGTGTGTGTGTGTATATATGTATATATACATATATATATTAAAAAACAACAAAAAAAAGAAAACAACAATAAAACAATCAATTATTGTATACATTTATCTGAGTTTCCACTGGTTGTCCTCAGTTCGTGGCATGAGGAGACATATTTTACTGCAATAATTTGACTTTTTGGCATTTCTAAATAGTAAATAGGGGAGTTTCTGTGTGTCTGATAATTCGAATTTGGGGTATATTTGGGAAATGTTTTCTCTCTCTCTCTTCTCTCTCTGTCCTCTCTCGTGTCTCTCTCTTCTCTCGTGTCTTTCTCTGTCTTCTCTTGTCTCTGTCTTCTCTTTCGTCTCTGTCTCTCTCTGTCTTCTCTCGTCTCTCTCTGTCTCTTGTCTCGTCTCTCTCTCTCGTCTTTCTCACTGTTGTCTCTCTCGCTGTTGTCTCTGTTCTCAGACAGAAACATAAGAGCAAAATTGAGTTTCAACAATACTATTTTTATACATAACCTTACCAATTATATTGGAGGTGTATCTATATAACCAATATTTTCTATCATAAGAGCCTCTACTGGCTTTCAACACATCTCTCACACCCCTCCCTCCTTCCCTCTCTCTTACTCACTCACACTCGGCTGTGGCTCAGAGGCAAAGCAGGTCGTTCCTAAATCGGAAGGTTGTGGGTTCGATGGGTTAGTGTGAGTGTGTATGAATGTTAGTTTCTGTTCGATGGACTTTGCCATTCAATTCAATTCAATTCAATTCAATTCAGTTTTATTTGTATAGCGCCAATTCATAACAGAAGTTATCTCAGGACACTTTTCAAATAGAGCAGGTCTAGACCGAACTCTTTAAAACATTAATTACAGAGACCCAACAGTACCACCATGAGCAAGCACTTGGCGACAAGGGCAAAGAAAAACTGCCTGTTAAAAGGCAGAAACCTAGGACAGATCCTTCGGCTCTAGGTGGGTGGTTGTCTGTCTCGACCAGTTGGGGTGAGAGAGAGAGAGAGAGAGAGAGACAGACAGACAGACAGACAGACAGACGCACAGCAACAACAGTATTGGCAATGGCAATCTAGCAGGACCATGGCAGGAGGCTCCACCAGGATCGATAAGAACCTGCAAGACGAGAAAGCACAAGAACTCCGGGGAAGAAGTGAAGTTAGTAACATGCATTAATGCAACATGAATGAGTGCAGAAAGAGAGAGAAAGGGAGGAGCTCAGTGCACCATGGGAAATCCCCCGGTAGTCTAGGCCTATAGCAGCATAACTAAGGGATGGTTCAGGACTCACCTGATCCAGCCCTAACTATAAGCTTTATCAAAGAGGAATGTCTTAAGCCTACTCTTGAATGTGGTGAGGGTGTCTGCCTCCCGAACCACAACTGGAAGCTGGTTCCACAGGAGAGGAGCTTGGTAACTGAAGGCTCTGGCTCCTGTTCTACTTTTAGAGACTATAGGAACCACAAGTAGCCCAGCATTCAGAGAACGTAGTGTTCTAGTGGGGTAATAGGGTACTATGAGCTCTTTAAGATATGAAGGGGCCTGACCATGAAGAGCTTTATAGGTGAGGAGGAGGATTTTAAATTCTATTCTACATTTTACAGGGAGCCAATGCAGAGAAGCTAGTACAGGAGAGATGTGATCTCTTTTTCTTGTTCCTGTCAGTACTCGTGCTGCAGCGTTCTGAATTAATTGGAGCATTTTAATGGACTTATTGGGGCAATAATAATATATCAATTATTACATGATGACATCATGATAAAAAATATACTTTATTTATTTTAGCTTATAGACAAGAAAATACATCTGAATAGCTAATTTGAACTTATTTTTGCATTAAATCTTCACGTGTACCGTGATACTTCACAGATGAAAAAAAACAATGCTGCGCTTGCTCTGTTTCTTTGTTCTCCTTTCCCACGTCTGTAATTTTTTCAATCCGCCCACCTCGACCACAGATTGTATAAACACAAGAGCCGACATTTTCATTAGCTAGACAAATCAGTGTAAACCTAGCTACGATATGTACCCATATGAGTGCTTATTTTAAGCTGTTAAGTGAAAATAGAGACTGACTTTAAAAGTTGGCTGGATCGTCGCCCAAGCACAATCTAAGTGTTCTTGCGGCTTTCCCTTATTAAAGTAACTTTCATATTATAATTAGACATGTAAATGTTGATGTATATGTATGAAAAACCACATATAGACACATATAGATTCCTTGGACTTACGTTAGATAGCAATCGTGTGCCGGGAAGGACCGCGAAAAGGACCGGAAAGTGCGTCAAGCCGGAAATCGTTCGGGTCACCACACCGGCGCTAAACACCATTCGGGTCCTAGTGCCGGTTTGTTAACTCAATTTGTAACATAATCAAAGCATCATTCCATTCATCTTTAAAGCAATTAAGCAGAAAACCTATCTGGTTGTGCTCACTTGTTGAAATTATAATGGACAGTTTTTCTTTTTTGTGGGTTTTATTGACTAAACCATGAGAAAATAATCAGCAGAAAAATAAATAATAATAATAATTGCTGCCCTAATAGCATTAATGTCACTACTGCACGTACGTCAGAAGACAAGACAGCGTGTGACAATGACGGCACTGATCCAACGTTGTATTCCAACAGTTATTACCTCCACACTTACAGCATGGACAGTCAGGCCTCATGCTGACAACATCAGTTTGTTTACTGGGTATGTGTTCATGTGTTTTGATGAAAATTTTTGGTATCTGAGCTCATGTTGCTATGTGTAAGAGGTAATATTTCCAAGGAAGGCAGCTTGCTTTCTGGTGATGTCGAGTTGACAGCGTACAGCACTTGGCAGTGTGTTAGTGGTGTTGATCCTAAGCGACAGCATATTACTAACTACAAACAATGTTTATTGTCTGTGCTGTTGTGTGTTGCAGCATTTAGTCAGTGCACTCCTAACTAAAGTAGTCAACCTAAGAGTTGGTTTCTGTCTCCCACAATTCACAACCTGGTGAACAGCACGGAGTGAGTGCAGACCCCTAAGTTTAAGTTAAGCTTAAAGTGTAACTACAGCCTTCAATTCCGCTAGCTCCCTCCCTCTCAGCAAATTTATAAAATGTACCAGAGACCTCTGATGGACAGTGACTTTAGGGGGCAAGGCCTCGACACCGAGTGGAGTGGCTGACAGACTGACTACAGCACCATAGCATAAACACTGAGCTAGTAGTCAGAGCTAATGACCAACTGCTGTTAGACTCTCCATGTCCATGCTAGTTATTTGACTAAAACGTTTTCACATATTTTTAGACTATTATCTCTAAAATCTATATTTGGACACTGGTTGTAGTTTTTCACATTACACTCAGACATTAGGAAGAAAAAAATTCCTGAACTGGATTAGATTTTTTTTGTATAGTAAATATAAATTAATACTGTTTTCTAGAGCAGCAACAGTTAAGTAACAGCAGTAAAAATAAATATCACTGACATTAAACACAGACATCAGTCAGTATCTGTCCTCCTTTTGTCCTCTCAAATGTGTGGCAAACTAGAGACTACATACAGAAAGCTTTATTCATTATTAGACAACAACTTGAAAAAACCGCACCACGGCTTCTCTCTGTGTGTGTGTGTGTGTGTGTGTGTGTGTGTGTGTGTGTGTGTGTGTGTGTGTGTGTGTGTGTGTGTGTGTGTGTGTGTGTGTGTGTGTGTGTCTGTTTGTGGAGCTAAGAGTGAAACATACCCTACCTATAACACTTGGCGCTAATCATAACATTATGATTATTATGATTAATGATCATTAGGCTGCCCTATGCACGTGATGAGTGTGTATGTAGCGGCACCGTTGGCTATACTGGTAAAAGGTGAGAGCATAATTAAATTACAATACAATAAAATACAACACCTGCGGATTTTAACTGCCACACGCACAACATAAACTCTCTTGCACAACAACTGAGTGTTGTAGAGGTAGCTGCGAGTGAGAACACAAACTAATCAGAAAGTGCACAAAGCAGCCATGACATGCGAGAGGTTTCCTGCTTGGTGTGTGCTGGAGGGCATACGTGCTCTCACAGGTATTAACCTGCTCTTGAGGAGATCTCTGTTTGCATGAATCAACCTGACTTTTGAAAATGTGGTAGTGGAAACCAAGGGTCCTCTTATGAGGGACCTCCTTGCACCTTGATTTACAGCTTCTGTTAACTTTTTTTTAAAGAAACTTTATTTATAACACATATAAATTGTTACATTAACAAATGCAGTGCTGTAAAATTCAAGTGAGGTTTCCTGTCCAAAACAGAATCTAACCTCGTAAGAAATTATTTTTTGAATTTATATATAGGTTACATTTAACCATCATTACTTAAAAGAAGTAATAACAAAATAGTTATTTTTGAAAAGAAAAGGAAAAACTAAACAGACAGGGTTGAAATGTAACATAAAAGAATAAACATTTTGTTTATTTAAAATAATCAAATAGTTTACAGTTTCCTGGCATGGGCTCTTTTGACTATTTTTAAAAATATGTTTAAAGTTGAGAAATTACATTTTTAGTTCATTCCACAATTACTTTGTTTTAAGCGGTTGGATGTACTGCCAAATTCTCTGAAATGCCTTTGGAGACAGCTTATGGTAGAGAAATGAACATTCAACTCACGGGCAATGGCTCTGGTGGACATTCCTGCAGTCAGCATGCCAATTGCACGCTCCCCCAAAACTTGCAGTCTGTGACATTGTGATGGAACTGCACATTTTCGAGTGGCCTTTTATTGTGGCCAGCCTAAGGCACACCTGTGCAATACCCATGCTGTCTGATCAGCATCTTGATATGCCACACCTGTGAGGTGGATGGATTATCTCGGCAAAGGAGAAGTGCTCACTAACACAGATTTTGACAGATTTGTGAACAATATTTGAGAGAAATAGGCCTTTTGTGTACATAGAGAAAGTCTTAGATCTTTGAGTTCAACTCATGATGAATGGGGGCAAAAACAAAAGTGTTGCGTTTATAATTTTGTTCAGTGTATGATGTGTAATATATTGTGAGAAATGCTTTAATGTGAGTCTTTTGCTCTTTTTGGGTGCTTCAAGCACCTGCACCGAAACAGCACGGTGTTGCCATTGTTCCGCCTCTGTGTGTCTTCAATACCAAACTATTGTAAGGGAATGTAAATAAAAAGCCTCCGGCTGAACTGTCTGCCTGATGTTCAGTTAGCCTAACAGAACCTGTCAATTAAGGTATACATGGAGGTTTGTGAGGCCATTACCTAGGACTTTTGTCTTAACTGAAAATAGTGGGCAACTGCAGAAGACTGCAAACAAATGCAGTGCATCTGACCATATCCTCTTGATTTTCTGGTTTATGATCTATCGTCTATCTATTTTATCTGTAATGAAGGCATCAAAGTAGGCATCCAATTAAGGTTGTACAGTTGATATTGCTCCACTTGTTTCTGGTGCCTGAGCTATCTCACTGTAGTGGCAAGCTAACAGGCAAGTCCTCACACTTGTGTTTGTAGAACAGGGGTCTCAAACTCAAATTGGCTTTGGGCCACTGCTGGTATTGTCATCTCATAGGAGGGCCTTGTCAGCGCTTAGGTACTACAAGAAAGACAAATATTGTAAATATTTCCATATATTTCCATCACTTATATCATACTTGTACAAAAATGCAAACAGCAGTTTATATCATAATTTTATATAATCTTTGTTGTTTGCAGCCAAACAACAAATGAAAGTTGGTCTCTTATTATTAAGCCTTTGCACACGTTTGCAGGCATCTTTGACATTTTGCCATCATTTTGCGTAACAAAATAGTTTTGTTTTTATTGTATATGAAGGTTTAGTTTAAATTGAAACAACTGGAAAAATAATAATCTTCCAAGCCAGATTATATTATATTTTTAACATGTCAAGTTGGAGGGAGGAGATAGATCTATGTTGTTGAGTAGGTCAGTTGCCTTTAGCAAGGTCAACAACTTTCTTAATAATTTTGCCATCTAAAAAGTGACAGCCCTTGCTGTCATCCTTGAAGGGATTTATATATTTATGTCAAACAAGTCATACATGTTATTTTCTACTTCAAACCCAGATATGTAATTGCTATTGGTGCGAGAGCTGAAAGATCTGATGTCTTTTAGTTTTTGATGGTAAATGGTAAATGGACCTGTACTTGTATAGCGCCTTTCTAGTCTTCCGACCACTCAAGCGCTTTTGCACTACATGCCACATTGGCCCTTTCACACACATTCACTCAGCGATGGCAAAGCCCACCAAACAGAAACTAACACATTCATACACATTCACACACCGATGCACAGCACCGGGAGCAATTTGGGGTTCAGTATCTTGCTCAAGGACACTTCGACACGAGGCAGGAGGAGCCAGGGATCGAACCAACAACCTTCTGATTAGTGGACGACCCACTCTGCCTCTGAGCCACAGCTGCCCGTAGATGGGATTTTTTCATTGTGTCAAATTGCTTTCACAAATGGATCAGAGCTGAGCAGCACACTCCCAGAGCTCGCTCTGGTCTCATAGTAACCTAAGAAAGACTAGTTGGAATAGAATCAACAATTCTCAGCAGGAGAGACTCTGTGCATCCTGAAGTGACTGGGTCTCAATTCATCCATACTCAATACTACTTTAACCTCTGTTTGGACAGGGATAGTTGAATAACTTGCTTGGTCTAATTTATTCTTTTTTAAAATAATCAACTAGCTAATTCAAGTTAACACACAGACTTTGATGTTAGAGATTATCTACTACCATCTACCCCTGAATTTGAGGCTACATTAACCCCTTTCTGCAATCACCCTGATGTGTGGGCACTGGTTTCTACAATTAGTTTGCTGTATTTTAAATAAGTTGCTCATTAACCAAAACTAAGGTTTGTATAAATGTATAACAAGTTACAATCTCCAGATATGTCAACAGTGTTTTTCTGCTGACCAAACCCTCCCTTAAAATATGGAATAAATGTGCAACATTACCCTCATTTGAAGAACAAGGTGTCCAGAAAAAGATTATTATTATTTTTTTTTACTTCTGCATATATCTATCTTTGAGTAATAAACTGGCATGCACCACCTCAAAATAGAACAGCAAAAATAGTGTTTATAGTATTTGCAACGTGGGGGTAGCAGAAAAAGCTGTGAACACAACAGCTGACATATTATCATTTTGTAGTTGAACATAATATTCATTACCTGGTCAGTATAAAACCATACTCTTTTAGCCCGCATTTTGGGAAATATCTGGCACTTAAGCTGCTTGATTCTCCGTTTTTTTCCAACCAGATCTCTATCTCTCACAGTCTCTAACTCTGTCTAACTGTGTCTGTCTGCTATATGTTTGCCTGCTGTTTGCAGCGGGGCAAATAGTGTGTACAGTATGGATGTCCCCATCAAGTTTCTTTTTCACTGATTTGAGCAATTTGTTATGTAGTATCTGCCAATAAAGAGTCCCAATCTGATACTTCTATTTTCTGAGATAATACAGTTGCGCAGTGCACATTTAAAGCATATTAAAGTTATTAAAATCTATATATATGTTTGAATAGCACTGCATTGCATTAAGGAAAAACATTGCCTTCATCCAAGCTGTTCTTTATGTAATGTATTTTTATTACAAAATAAATAAGTAGGCTATAAAATAACTCTGTTACAATAATCTTTTTGGCCTTGTCACTGTCTCAAGGGAATTTCTCCTCCTTTTAAAAATGTGTTTGAATGAATTGTATTCTGTTGAGTTTTTTGTTGTCTATACATCTTAATAAATTTGTCTTATTGGAGTTTTGCTCGCAAGGTGCCAAATGTATAAAAATCCACATCTGGTAAGAATGCGCATACTGGTACACATCTTTAACACCATGGTACCCCACGTAGTCCTTTGTCTTATACTGTGATGTTGCAAGTTGGCAAAAAAAGCAAAAAATAAAACTGAATTTGGGATGAGTATGTGATTAACAACCTTTTTGACAAGGCTTAATGTTGATCTTGAGTCAATATTTTTGTCACTGCATTATAATAATTAAATAGTAAATAATAATTATTATGATAATATATATATGTAGATAATCAAATAAATACATCTTTAAAAGAATAGACATTATTATGCGGTATTACTGAGGAATAAGAATAACCTACAGTTTCAGGTTTAAGTGACCTATTAAGGCTGTTAAAGTGCAACTAAATAAAAGCTGTCGCCATTCATTCTATTGTTCATGCCAGAGCTTAGCGATCCAAATAACACACGTTTTCTTTTATCATCATTACCAGATTTGGAAATGTTCAAAAGGATATCTTAAATATAGGGATGGGGCCGATCCGATCCAGTATCGGTATCAGGACCGATGCCAGCGTAATTCATGTATCGGAATTTCCCGATCCAACCTGCGCAGATTTCCGATATCCATGAGCCATGTCTGCGCTTTAACGTTGTCTGCTGAAATGACTCCACAGGTGATTCCTGCCGGCCAGTCTGCTAGCTGGCTGCAAACTGTGGAATGGATTTTATGAACGGAGGCACGGCTCAATGAGACACAGAGTTATGAGACACGCCCCGCTCAGGAAATCCATTCTGCAGTTTGCAGCCAGCTAGCTGGATAGCATTGAGCAGCATTGTGGCTAGCCAACGGCTGCGTTTCATTAGTCGTTCAACACGCCCTCGTTCACTTGCCCTCGGGGGAATCCCCATCGCCATCATAAGTGTTGTTCTAATTGTCTGGAAAACTGAAGTGAACTTGGTGAGATGGACCCTCGGAGGGCTGAGGGAGCGAGTGAACAACGATGGTCACTCCGAGGTGGATATCACCCACAATGCATTGCAGTTTACGTCATTGCCGCTATAACGCCGACGGCTACCAATGAGTAGACTCCAAGGGCAAGGGCGTTTCATTTAAATCCCCCGCTCCTCCCCCGCCCACTTTCCCTCCGCGCTCCAAGTGGCCTCCGTGCAACGTATGCTGTTACGTCATACCAAGGGCTGAGGGTAAGTGAACAAGGGGAAGTGGAACTACTAATGAAACGCAGCCAACATGTCCGCTGTGTGGAAATACTTTACACTGGAAACACAGCAGAGCAAGACAGCAAAATGCAATGTTTGCAAAGCCGTAATTCAGAGGAAGCTCCCTCGCGTTGTACAACACTACGAACGCAATCAAAAATTTTTTAAAAGCACCACACGAAACAGCACAAGGATTTTTTAGGCGAGCTGTCAGGAATCACTTCTGGAGTCATTCTAAAAACAAGGAAAACTCCAGGCAGACAACGTGAAAGCTAAAGGGATTACCGTGTGTGTGTGTGTAAGATGTTTACAGTTATTGCACTTTTCTTATATTTCAGATAATTGACATTTTAAAACCTTGATTTATTGATACTACAAGAGCCAGTGTACTTGATTTGTGCGGTTCAGATGCACACTGTTTTATTGATAGTGTGTGTGTGTGTGTAAGATGTTTACACTTATTGCACTTTTCTTATATTTCAAGACTCAAATATTTGACATTTTGGGAATTTAATAAATATTGACATGACAATCAATTTGAAACCCTTACAGTTGCATATTTGTTTTCAGAATGGGATTTTTCCTGTTAACAGGATTTCCTGTTTTTCTGACTTCCTTTTCTGACCTTATACTTGCCTCAAGTTGCCTTTTGGGACATACATGCATACATAAGTACATATCATACTTGCCTGTTGAGGAGTTTATTCATATTATCTCATATAAAATCAACAATAATGATAATAATAATATTAAAGAAAACAGAGCTCTGGTATCGGAATAGCATCGGTATCGGCCGATATCCAAATTCAGGTATCAGGATCGGATCGGAAGTGAAAAAATGTGGATCGATGCATCCCTACTTAAATATGTACTGAGATTTGTGAATGTGTACAGGAGTGTATTCAGAATTAGTGTGTGCAAAATCATATTTGTAAATGTGTGAAAGAATTTCCAAATCTGTATTCAGATTTGCAAGTGTATTGAGACAAATCTGTATGTATGCTCCAAGAGCTGGAAACAAAGACAAGTCATCAGTTTCAACTCAGGCAGGATTCTCAATTGCCTGTCTTTTTACAAAAGACTTTTGACTTGGCAGAGATCTGCAAATGCAGGTGGCGTGGTGTGTATGGAGAGAATTGTCTGTGTGCTTCAGTGGTTGCTCCCACTTCTGTCTGGCGAAAGCCTTGATGGCATATGACAGTGACTTGGAAAATGAACACCGCCTGGCACAGAGGCAAACAGCCTCCGAGACCAATGCCCTGCAGTGAAACACCGCGGGTGGGGCTAAGGTCTTGGTCAGAGGCAGGGGCGGTGGAGAGCAGCACACTCACCACAGTACTGCCGGTAAAACAACAGCCCTGCAAATAAGAGTAACATTAATGTAATCCTCGCAAAATATGTACAGACGAGGAAGTAAACACACAGCAGAGAACAGTTCATTCAGGTAACTCTGGTTGGCCATGGCTGTACTGAAGCAACAGACATTGCTGGACACAGGGAGAGGAATTCCCTCTAGACAGCTACAAGACCAAAAAAGATTACAGAGGGTTTGTTAGGCTATTTTATTAGTTATTTAGTATTTTTTTTAAAAATAATATATGGTGGTCACTTGTCGGCTGGACAAGATGGCAGCATAGATTGAATCACCTCAACCCAGTGTTGCTAGTTTTGTTAATTTATTCTGTTGGGACATATTTTTCTTTAATTGTTTGGCTAAATTCCTGTAAGAAAATGGCCAAACTGAGCAAAAAATCTGTGTCTAACAGTAATGGTTTGAAGACGAGAGGAAAGTGTAAAATGGATGCCCTACTGGAGGCTTTGCTAAAGAAGCAACGTGGTTACCTAGTATCATGTTTCAAATAACTTCAACAAATGGGAGGATGACTGAGGAAAAATTGGCCTAGCAGAAGGACTTGAAGGCTCTAACGCCGTCCAGTTCCTCACACGCTCGCTATCAAAATCTCCACGGCAAGATCAGAGTGTAAATAACACAACCTCGGCTGGGCCTTCTTGATGATGGAGTCTGGTTTGGTCTCCCAATTCCTGGTCCTGGGAGATTATGGATCCCAAAAACCTCAAGGTTTCTACAGCAGACACAGGGCTGTTGAGTATGGTGATAGGGGACAGAGTTGGGGGGCTCCTCCTAATGTACACTGTCATCTCCACAGTCAGTCAGGAAGTTTGACAGGCGGAGGCTGGCACAGTGAGCTGGGTGAGTTTGGTGTAGAGGATGTCTGGGATGATGGTGTTGAACGCCAAGCTTAAGTCCACCAACAGGATCGTTGCATATGTCCCCGGAGAGTCAAGGTGTTGCAGGATGTAGTGCAGTCCCATGTTGACTGCGTTATCCACTGACGAGTTTGCTCGGTAGGCAAACTGCAAGGATCCAGTAAGGGGCCTATAATGTGCTTTGGGTGGGCCAACACCAGTCTTTCAAAGGACTTCATGACTAAAGATGTCAGGGCCACAGGCCTGTAGTCGTTTAGTCCTGTGATGTAAGGTTTTTTGGGAACTGGGATGATGGTGAAGCGTTTAAAGCAGGAAAGAATTTCACACAACTTCTGTGATCTGTTGAAGATCTGTGTGAAGATGGGGGTCAGCTGGTCAGCACAGATTTTCAGGCAGGATTGTGACACTCCATCTGGTCCTGATGCCTTCCTGATCTTCTGTCTCTGAAAGACCTAACACACATCCTCTTCAGAGATCCAAAGTGCAGGTGGTCGTTGGCTGAAAACCAACCCTTTTCAGAGTAGCTCTTCTTTGCTGCTTTGACCTGCTTTGTCAGCGTGTTTCTGGCCTTGTTGTACAGGATCCTGTCCCCACTTCTGTAAGCCTCCTCCTTGGTCTGACGAAGCTGCCTGAGTTTTGTTGTAACCAGGATTTGTGGTTGTTGTATGTGCAGAAGGTCTTAGTTGGCACACAGTTGGGGCAGCTGTGGCTCAGAGGTAGAGGGGGTCGTCAACTAATCGGAAGGTTGTTCGATCCCTGGCTCCTCCCTGCCACAAGTCGAAGTATCCTTAAACAAGATACTGAACCCAAAATCGGTCCTGATACTGTGTCATCGGTGTGTGAATGTACATGAATGAACTAGTTAGTTTCTGTTCAATGGGCTTTGCCATCACTGTGTGTAATGATGTGCCACATAGTGTAAAAGCAGTTTGAGTGGTCTGAGGACTACAGGTCCATTTACCATTTACGTGTCCTCATAAAAGCTGATGTAAGTTGTCACATTGTCAGTGAGTTCATTCAGGTTTGTGGCTGCAGCCTAAAGAAAAAAATTTGATTTGATGATTGATTTCCCTACTCCTAAAGAAGGACAAGGACCCAACAGAATGTGCTAGCTATAGGCCACTAAGTTTGCTATGTTTAGATCTCAAGGTTTATGCTAAGGTACTTGCCTGACTCATTCAGGACCATATGCCAGTACTCAACTGTGATCACTGGGCAGGGATGCGCTTTTTGCACTCTCCCTTGAACCTCTAGCACAAATGAATGTCTTTCCCCTGGTGTACAACCTCCATTCATGACACTCACCACCAGGTGGCATTGTATGCTGATAATGTTCTAGTTTTCATGGAAAACACAATCTATTCCTAACTTGTTATTAATTTGTGAGAAGTTTGGTTGTCTTTATCGGTTTAAAATTAATTGGTCAAATGTATGCTCTTTAAAATTTTAAATGAACCAGCCCAAACACTTATTTTTCCACCCAATATTCCAGTAGTCCAGTACTTAAAGTATACTGGGATACATATTTTCCCATATTGAAACCACAATGTGACACACAACTACTTAGAAGCTTGGAATAGAGTTAAGGTAGATCTAGACAGGTGGACTAGCCTTCCTAACTCTATTCAGGCCCGTATCGCTATAGTCAAAATTAACATCTTACCCAGAATTAATTTTATGAGTTCACATTTCTGGTTGTTGTTTATCTGGAGCTGTCAGCCGCCCACATTTACGGGGCTAGTGAGACTAGTTTGATCAACACAACACACAACTACAGCTGATTCAAGGGCTTTTAAAATTAGCCTTTCCCTTCAACTGTTGTCTTTCAAAGCATTTTGATAGAACGTCTCTCTTTCCCTATGTATGTATGTGTGTGATAAGATAAGACGTTCCTGTATTGATCCCCCGTAGGGGAAATTCAAATCAGACACAGCAGCATAGGGGAACGTAGTGCAATAAGTACAGAAGTGTAAAAGTACAATAAAGAATCACAAAATAAAAATATTATAAAATATAATAGAAAATTAAAGCTGCAAGCAGCGTTGAGCGGGACCTCGCACTCCACGCAACTCGGGGCGTGCTGCGGCCGCGTCGCGTGCCGTCGTTACACGTGCGGACCAAAACAGGAAATTTCACGTAAATTAGCTCAAAATCTCCACACAGCGCTTACTTCCTGTTGCGGGTAGGTGGCGCTATCACTATGTCTTAATATTGTCATGTAGACAAGTTCAGGGCGGGACTGTTGTAACACACCTTAAGTTTCATTGAGATTGGACCACGTACGCTGAAGTTACGAGGACGTGTTCCGATCGAGACTGTTACAGAATATATAAAGTTTACTGGAGATTGCACAATGCACACTGAAGTTATGAGTGCTATTTCATGGCGGATCCACTGAATTCGACAAGTCGTCACCGGCACGGTCCTTTCACGTGACGTAGCTCAAAATCGTAACGCAGCCCAAAATCGCCACGCAGCGCTTACTTCTTATTGCCAGTAGGTGGCGCTATCACTATGTCTGAATATTGTCATGTAGACGTGTTCAGAGTGGGACTGTTATCAAACACGTGAAGTTTCATTGAGATTGGATCATGAACGCTGAAGTTATGAGGACGTGTTCAGGGTGGGACTGTACACTGAAGTTGAGTACTATCTGTTTATGGTGAATGGTCGAAATTCAACGCAACGCCACGGGTACGCCGTTTGACGGAATGTCGTAAATAGCACAACTTTTAATCATGAATGTCTTTAGATTGCGCTGATTAAATTGGAAGTTGATCCGATAAATTCCCTAGGAGGAGTTTGTTCAAATACAAGGCAAAAAATCACAGAAAATGAGCACGGAATGCAAAATGGCTGACTTTGATGCCAAGCCACGGACACGCCGTTTGACGGAATGTCGTAATTAGCACAACTTTTAATCATGAATGTCTTTAGATTGTGCTGATTAAATTTGAAGTAGATCCGATAAATTCCCTAGGAGGAGTTCGTTCAAATACAACGCGAAAAATCACAGAAAATGACCAAAAAAATCTAAATGGCTGACTTTGATGCCACGCCACGGACACGCCCTTCAACGTACATGCACAAATAGCACAACTTTTAATCAGGACCATTTTTTGAGTGTACTCACAAATTTTGAAGCATATCCGATAAATTCCCTAGGAGGAGTTCGTTCAAATACAACGCGAAAAGTTTAAATTTAATTCAAAATAGCCGGCTTCCTGTGGGGTTTCGGGTATGGGTCCAAGAGGCTTTTTTGTACGTCCCGGCATGTTTCATGTGCCTACCGAGTTTCGTACATATCGGTGAAACGTGCCGCCGGGGCTGCTGTTTTTTTATCCTGTAGGGGGCGCTACACACATGACGAACACGATTTTTGGTATGTGAGCTTCAGGCACTACTCTACACGTGGCCTGTGAATTTCATATTCATAACTATTACGGTATTCGCACAGTGATTTACCATGCCAAAAGAGCGCCACCTAGTGGCGTATTTTGTTTTTCCTTTTTAAGGGAGCCTCAGGGAGCCAGGGGGAAGCATCATACCAAGTTTCATCTTAATCACATATACCGTTGTAGAGATATAAACTTCTTCATTTTAAAGAGCGCCACCTAGTGGCAATGGCCTGAAATTGTGCACGATGCTTAAGGAAGACATGTGGAACTATGGACCCAAGTTTGGTGTCAATCGGACATACCAATGTGGAGAAATGGTCCACTTCCTTTTTTGACGAAAAATCTACAGGAAGTTGGAATTTTATAGCGTGCTTATTTTTTTAAATTTCAAAAATGTTCAAATTAGCCTTTTTGCCAGGGCGGTCCCCAGGTAGTAGGTGAAAAATTTCGTGCGAAAAAGCGTGTAGGAGGAACACTTAAAAGTAGTTTATGGACATTTTGCGCTCTAGAAAAAAAAAAATTCTAGGCGGAAGTGGGCGGGGCTTATATGGGGAGATTCAGCTCCATTCACCAAACGCGTGGATGTAAGTTTTTTGAATGTGCGACAAACTATGCAGAAGTTATTAGCCTAAACGCATTTTTTATGATGGTAGCGCCACCTAGTGGCAGACCCGAAAGCGACGCATGTAATATCCCCATTTTCACCAGGCCTGATCACCTGGCCAAATAAAATTGACTTTTCGTATATGTTCAGGGGGGCAAAAATGCAGTCAATGGGGGCTAAAAATAATAGGTAAGAAGAAGAAGAAGAAACGAAGCAAAAACAATAGGGACCTCCAGCGGTCGCTTGCGAGGTCCCTAATAAATGATGTGTCTCTCTGTGTGTGTTTAAGTGTTAGAGATGCACAACTTTTCTGATTGCATGGATGGAGTGTACCAACAGTGAATGTCCCTAACATGAGGGTGTTTTTTTTCCACTCAGTATACACTTTTTGTTATTGTTGTCAGTTTTCAAAACATGTAGTTTCTTTTTTTTTTTCGGTTGTAAGCTCTGTATTAATGGCAATAAATATTTGATTGCAAAAATAAAAATAAAATGTTTTTCTGTGGGCCTGGGGGAGAGCATAGCTGGAAATAACAGCTTCAGTTCCCCATTGGTAAGTTGGTAGTCTGTGCAGAGGAAGCAATCACCATTCCCAAGTCCCTTTTGTCACAGTAGCTTTAGAAGTTTTGTGTCCTTTGTCATATAATACAGGGTGATGAGAAACTTCCGCCAGTGACAGTGACGGCATGGTTGAAAGCTTTTCCACGTCCTAATATTTGCATTCTGTGTGGAAGTACTAATCTCCCCAAAAAACAGTGTCTAAAGGGCTAAACTTTTCTGCAAACAATTTTCTTTTTTGTCTGGACTCTGCATAAATATGTATAAATAATGGAGCTCTGGGTGGTCACAGATGTCTAAGAAGTGGGAGTAGCTCTGTGGTTGCAGACAGGTTTACAAGCAAGAGTGCTGCTGCTCCTTGCTAACATTTGCACCTGTTTGTTTAGTAGAGCTAACAGCAGGACTCTTGTCAGACATGGAAGGTTGAGTTGTTGAGTGAGAAAAAGTTTTGTGAGCGGAACACAACTCCTCTGCTTTCTTGACTTCTTTTTTACCCCTTTATTGTAACAAAAAGGAAGGTTATGCAGAAATACAGCAGACAGGCTGGCAGCTTTTGAAACTCTCTGTGCTGTGTCTGTACGCATCCAATCACCTCTACTTCCTGCGGCTATGTTTGTTTGATAGATTACACATATTACACATGGTGGTTTGTCACAGGTACTGTTTAGTTCATGCTTAAGAGTCACTGTAGTTTAGCACCTGATTTGTTCATGTTATCAGAATCAGAATCACTTTTATTTGCCAGGTATGTGTACACATAAAAGGAATTTGACTTGGGTTTTATGTTGCTCCAATGTACAAACATAGACTAAGCGTAAATAAACAGGACAACAATTCTGTGTGTCTGGTGTAGACTGTTGGTCAGAGTGATGGCATGTGGGTAGAAACTGTTCCTGTGTCTGTTTGTTTTGGCATACAGTGCTCTGTAGCGCCTACCAGAGGGGAGGAGTTGAAACAGGTTGTATCCAGTGTGTGGTGGATTTGCAGTGATGTTAGCACCAGTGATCCTCTCTGCAGTCCTGAATGTGCATTGTAGTCTGTTCCTGTCCTGTTTGGTGGCCGATCCAAACCACACAGTGATGGTTGAACAGAGAACAGACTGAATGATGGCAGTGTAGAACTGGATCAGCAGTTCCTTAGGCAGGTTGAGCTTCCTGAGCTGGCATGGGAAGTAATCTTGGAAGTACCTTCTTTATCGTGGTGCCTGTGTTGGATTCCCACTTGAGGTCCTGGGAGATTGTGGATCCCAAAAACCTGAAGGATTCCACAGTAGACACAGGGTGATGAGTATGGGGGCAGAGTTGGGGGGCTCCTCCTAAAGTCCACTGCCATCTCCACAGTTTTGAGCGTGTTAAGCTCCAGGTTGTTCTGACCACACTAGAGGGCCAGCTGTTCTCATGTCTGTATGCAGACTCATCACCTTCTCGGATGAGGCCGATAACTGTTGTGTTGTCTGTGAACTTCAGGAGTTTGACAGACTGGTTTCTCTTTTATGTGACTTAAGTAAGAACAGGAGTGCTCTGCCTCACAGAGAAAGTTGTGTGGTCGACATTGAGACATACTTGGTAAAATGAGTTAGTTGCAGCATTGTCAGTATGTATATTTCATTTTACATGTTTAATTGTAATTTAATTTATTTTCAATAATTAGGAGTTTGGTGCTCCATCATCATTGTTATTGTGACATTCATTTGTGCATTAAAAGGATATTGTTTTGATTATTAATTAGCCAGGCAATGGTTAGCCTATTGTGGAGTGTAAGACACTCTATCTTCATTTCCAGTTTCACCCTTTCCTAATCAAGAAACGTTTTGCTCTATTGAGTCTTGGTGAAAGACAGGTGTTTACATGACTGTTGAACTACATCGCTCATGTATAGAGGACAGTACACATGGATTGTTTGTAAATTGACTGCTTGTTCAGTTGGTCCGTCAGGTGAGCCTGGGAGCCTGTATACCTGAATGACAGATTTTCACTCAACTCACAAAATCTCTGTGATACATGCAAAAGACTAGTCGACTAATCGCACACATCCCTACTACTGAAGTTTTACACCGTTGGTACACCTTTCGATTCACAAAGCCCAATTTAGTGTACTTTTTTTTGCTGCAGAAAGCTGTGTAATCCTAGAGAGGAGCAATAAACACTGGTGGCTGGCTGTGACTTTAGCTCGAGAGAAACAGGCTCCATCCCTGCCTTGAACATTAAAAAATACAGGTAAACACCACTTTCTGACCTCAATGTTTTTTGCTCTCTTTGATGGCGCTAATGTCAATCTGCTTCTCAAAGAAACAAAACCCATTTGCAGTGTTGTTTTTCTCCCACTGCACAAGTGCTTCAGCAACCTGCCAGCACTTTTCTGCGCCAACTGGGTTAAAGCTTCCAACATCAGCAGAATAAAATGCATACATTTAAAGATTCATCTCTGAATTTGGAAATTGGAGTTGAATATTCAATTTTCTAATCTTTATTGACAAGTAAGCAGAACTGAGTTTATGTTGACCCTGTTTCATTCCATGGGAGGTGCAATGTGCTTCACAGAAAGCAAAACAGGAGTGTTTTAAATTTTAGTAATTTTAAGTTTAATTGCATTTAATAACAAGAATTTCCAGCAACAAACAGAAAAATGACAATAACAAAAACATGCAGGAAACCAATAGACATTAACATATGAAAGGCATATATTTATCTCTCAATACACCTTGAAGCACTGTCCCGACCAGCTGTCTCCCATGTTCACGGACATCTTCAACATCTCACTGGAGACATGTCATGTACCAGCCTGCTTCAAAGCATCCACCATCATCCCTGTCCCCAAAAAATCAAGGACCACAGGTCTCAATGACTACAGACCTGTTGCCCTCACCTCTGTGGTCATGAAGTCTTTTGAGCGCCTTGTGCTTTCACACCTCAAAGCCATTACGGACCCACTCCTGGATCCCCTGCAGTTCGCCTACAGAGCCAACAGGTCTGTAGCGAATGCAGTAAACATTGCCTTGCACTTCACCCTCCAGCATCTGGACTCCCCAGGAACCTATGCCAGGATCCTGTTTGTGGTCGTCTTCAGCTCTGCTTTCAACACCATCATCCCAGCTCGGTTACAGGACAAGCTCTCCCAGCTCACTGTGCCTGACTCCACCTGCAGGTGGATCACAGACTTTCTGTCTGACAGGAAACAGCACGTGAAGCTGGGGAAAAATGTGTCTGACTCTCAGACCATCAGCACCGGATCCCCCCAGGGCTGCATTCTTTCCCCTCTGCTCTTCTCCCTGTACACGAACAGCTGCATCTCCAGTCACCAGTCCGTCAGGCTCCTGAAGTTCGCGGATGACACCTCCCTCATTGGGCTCGTATCTGGTGGAGATGAGTCCACCTACAGATGGGAGATTGACCATCTGGTGAACTGGTGCAGCCAGAACAACCTGGAGCTAAACACTCTAAAAACAGTGGAGATGGTTGTAGGACTTCAGAAAGAACCCAGCCCCTCTTGCCCCCATCATCCTGTGTGACTCCCCAGTTGACTCTGTGGAGTCCTTCTGCTTCCTGGGTACCATCATTACCCAGGACCTCACCAAGAAGGCCCAGGAGAGGATGTGCTTCCTGCGGCAGCTGGGGAAGTTCAACCTGCCAAAGATGATGATGGTGCGCTTCTACACCGCCATCATTGAGTCCATCCTCACCTCTTCCATCACCATCTGGTATGCTGCTGCCACTGCCAAGGACAAGGGTAGACTGCAGCCTATCATTCCATCTGCTGAGAAGGTGATCGGCTGCAATCTGCCATCCCTTCAGGACCTGTACGCCTCTAGGACCCTGAGGCATGCAGGCAAGATTGTGGCTGACCCCTCCCACCCCGGACATGCTACAAGAACAGTTTATTTCCGTCTGCAGCTGGCCTCATTAACAAGGCCGGAACCCCCATTGACACTGACTCTGTATATATGCATTACATTAATGCACTACCGTCTCCTGTACATTTTTTTCTTATCTTTCTTATCTTTATTTATTTATATTTTACAAGGACTTTATTTTTTGTGATTTGTATATTTTCTGCACCAATGCAAGAAGACAAATTCCTTGTATGTGTAAAAACATACTTGGCAATAAACCTAATTCTGATTCTGATTCTGATTCTGATTCTGATTTGGTTACAATAATGTGGTATGTATTAGTACATGGCTATAATTACATAGCTAGTGTTACAAAACCATCAAACTCTTCTCAAGGTATATTTCTCCCTCTGGACATATAGCCACTGAAGCTATCCCATTGTTCCTTAAACATTTGATTATAGTTCAGGCTTCTCAGCATCTTTTCACAAGCAACAATTTCGATCATTTGTTCCCTCCACATTTTCAGTGGAGTTTGGGGCTCTTTCCACATTTTAGAATTAGCCGAGCACATGTTATTAATCCAGTTGTTAATTCTCTAAATGAAAATGTACTCAAGTGTCTTACTGTAGTTTTGTCACCAAGGAGAGACAACCTTGGTGATCTGGGAAGTTTATATTCTAAAAATTAACTCGTATTCCTTCATCAAAAGTACAGCCCAGGTCTTTCTCCCATACCCTTCTAAGGTTTTACCAAAGGACCTAACTCATACCACTTTGATGCTTCATAAAACATTGTTGGCAGTTGTAGCTAGTGTTCTACTGGGTTTTTTTTTTTCATTGTGGAAGTGAACTTTAATTCAATGTCTAATTTGGAAATATTTCCGAATCTGGCCCTGTCCCTTTAGATTGAATTTCTCCTTCATCCTTTGAATAGGTCATTTAATATTCTGATACCTTGTCTTAACCTATGACCCCAATACATTGTCAATTAATATATATTTATTTTGGGATTGTATCATATGGATGCATATTTCTGGTTATTATAGGAAATCTTACATGTTCTATATACTTCTTGCCAAACTCTCCTTGAATGTGCTAGAATGAGATTCATACTAATATTTTTCTCCCCTTTTAATATTTGTGCTAAAGTCTCAAAAGGTTTAAAAGGAGAAGTAAGCCTTCTGTTTAATTCAAAATCCAAGCCAGTTTAGAATTTGTTCCAGCCCAGTGTCTGGCAAGTTTAGCCATTTACTATACTATACTATTTTATGTTTGATAGAGATTGGCTCCCTTCTTTGGCTGGCAGAGCTTGTTCATATGAATCTTATCTGTCTTCCATCCCAAAGAAGGTGGCTCATCACATTATTATATCTTATTAGTAATTGTTGTGGAATACACATTGGTATCATTCCAGTTATGTAATTTATCATACTATAATGATCTTTATTGTGTTCACTTTCCATCATAACCTCAAGTGTAACTCACTCCAATTTTCCATGTTGGTGGTAATAATTTGTCTCAATTCAATTAAGTTCTCTCCCAAAATAGTTCATACCTTTTTTGAAAACCATTTTAAGTTATTTGCAGACAGTAGATTGGGGAAAAAGGTTTGAGACACCAGCATTACTTCTGATTTATGCCAATTCATTTTGTACCCAGATACTTTGATGGAATATGCTTCAATAACTTCTAACAGCACTGATATAGGGGTGCTGGTTCTTGACTTAATACCAGAATGTCTTTATCATAATTCAGGTTCATTTCTGTTGTCCCAATATTTAAGTCTAAAATTATTTGGTGTCCTTCTATAGTCTTTTAGCAAATTGTTTGTCTTGTAAGTATGTTGTATCTTGTAGTGTTCAATCTACATTTTTCAGAATGTATATCTATGTGTAATTAATGAATGCCTTTACATATCTGATGCATACAACCGTATCTTTAAATTGTTGTAACAGTAAATGGTAAATGGACCTGTACTTGTATAGCGCCTTTCTAGTCTTCCGACCACTCAAAGCGCTTTTTACACTACATGCCACATTCACCCTTTCACACAAAGCCCATCAAACAGAAACTAACATTCATACACACTCACATACCGATGCACGGCATCGGGAGCAATTTGGGGTTCAGTATCTTGCTCAAGGATACTTCGACATGTGGCACCAGGAGCTGGGGATCAAACCCACAACCTTCCGATTAAGGAACAACCCACTCTGCCTCTCAGCCACAGCCAGTACACAATTGAGTTTCTTGTTAACAACAATAACAACTCCACAGCTCTTACTACATAGTGAATTATGAAGTACATTCCCTAACCCAATCACGCTTCAATTTTAGAGCATCCTCTTTCTTTCTGAAATGAATCTCTTGTATGAATGCAATGTCCATGTCTTTTGTTTTAAGATAAAGGTTCATTTTTGTCCGTTTAACTGGTGTACTACAGCCATATATGTTCCATGTTCATTGCCCATTATTTTAGAGTATATACTGTATGTACTTGGCCATTCTTAGTTTAATTATTGTACCATTTCCTAGCACAATATAACAAGTAAATACCACTTTCCTGCCATCATAAAACATGGAACAAGAGATAAATAGACATCTCAGAGAACACTTGTACTTTTGTAGTGAGCCACTCACTGGCTCAGTTTAACAGGTGGTTGTATATGGGGGAGATTGTAAGAAAGATGTTCTCTGGTGTCAGATGTGAATGTCCTTTTTGAAGTAGTTCTACCTAGGGCTGCCCCGTAATTATTGACTTAATTGTTTGTTGCTGTGAAGGGTCTTAGTTGAGCCACTTTTCAATACTCTGATAGTCGCAGAAGAACAAGAACGTCAAGCTTTGTTTGGGAGCTGCGCCTTGTCACCGGGATGAAAGTATCAGAGGGTTGTTACAACATGGAACATTTCTCTTGTAATACAGGAAATCACCTTCCGATGTGCTGTTGCATATGTTAACTGTACTAGCAGCTGCCACTAGCTAGTTAGTGGTCCTGTTACCTGACTATACCCAGACTTTGAGCTTGAAGAACAGGGGGAGCTACTAGTGTATGAGCGGGGGACCCAGTGGGGTATACTGCTAAGAAGGAGCGGTGCTGGAATAAGAGATGATCTATAGCGACTCCGACCAGGACTATAATGACTCTATTAGTAACTATATCTTGGAGAACTGTGACGGCTAAGAAATTGGTCTAAAATTAGAATATACATTTCTAAATATATTTCCCATTTATGAGGGAACTATTTTCATTTTGCCAACATGCTGACAAATATATGTCAGTGGTTTCACCACACACATATATAGTGACATGCCAGCGGCATTCCAGATTGTGTACTATCTTATTTTTTTTATTTGTTCCTCTTATAAACATGGAATTAGTATTTCTGTTGATAATGTCACTTTTCATTCCCATCTTTACTCCTAGGCTCAATAATCTCCTTAGCTATTTAGGTCCAACATTAACAAAGATATCATTATATTTCTCTATGTCTAAATTCTTGTCTTTAATAGTTGATTATTTGTTTGTAAGAAAATTGGGTTTGGTAACCTGCTATTCTGGGTTTATTTTTAATAATGTAATTAAGTACACTCAATGCATTTTTGATATAGCAGTTGTTCTCCAATAATAATCCTTTTTGGTGCATCTCATATTTATATTGAGGCTGCTACTATTTACTATATTACTGCTGTTACTCTCTCCATATTTACATTTCTATGAATTTGTTCTTGTGTGTAGTATTCACAATGATTATGGATGTGGAAATAAAAAATGTATCAATGTCATTCTCCGAATAACAAAAGCTGATCCCAGTTTGTTATTTGTAACTTTAAAAGACAGTTCTTCTCTTCTTCCCTAGCTTCTTCACCTCCCTTCAGTACTCTGTGTAAAGCTACAGTTGCATCCTGCATGCTGAAATTGTGAACTCATTAACCCTCGCTGAACTGAGCTGGACATGCATCACACATGCACAAGCTGATGTAATGGGTGCTCCTCTCCTGTAATGCAATTGCAGCTCCTCCGTTTCTCTGTCTGCTGAGTTATGCTCAGGGTGGCTACACACAGACCAGTACAAAATGTCTTTTTCCATCTTGCACTTTTTTTTCTCTGTCTCATACACATCCATTTTCACAATTGACATCCTCTCTATTTCCAGACACATTCTCCTCTTATGACATTTAGACCAATCAGATCGTCCCTAGCCCTGGCCTGCTTTGGAAAGGCCGGCCCCCTGCAGTCCTGGGCCTGCAGCGGCTGGGGCTATTTCTGTCCGATTCTCTTTCTGTAACAGAATGCATATAACAGACTTATGTTTGATAACATTTAAAAGTAAATATATAAATAATAATAATTGTAGCTTATGAAGCTTGATGGAAAACAAGCAGTTGTGCTTTATCACACAACAAAGGCGTCATCTAGTAAGTAATAAGATAACAGTCTCGAAAAACTTGGGGTGTTAAGATGAACAGATACGGTCAGAGATTCTGCTATAAAGAATAAACAAACACAGATCCAACCCAAGTTCTGAAATAGGGCAAGTTGGCAGTTTGGTCAATTAACTGGTGCCGATAGGATGTTTTATAAAGTCGTTTTCAGCGGATCTTGGCTCTTGATATTAGGCGATAGCTGTGTAGCCTCCACCAGTCACTAAATCACAATTTTGCATGGAGGCTTAATACACAAAGTCAAGGTAATGTAATTTGTATACCTGAGATAATTTATATTTAAATAACTGTATAACTTTATATAAGACAGCTTTTTACAAGCATGATAGGTTGTTGGCTATAGAATGTCATTATTAATGCATTAGACTGAAGATAGTGTTAGTGTTGTCTCTGTTGTGCTAGCAAGCCAAAAGTGCAAGCCGAGCACAATTATAGAGTCATATGGTAAGAAAATGTAGGCTAAACCTGGGGGAAAAGGTAATCCTAGCCTGTAATAGGTCTGTAATCCACCAAGTCACACTTAAAGATGTTCTGTTACCAACAATATAATCCATGAAACCACATTTGAGGATATTCTATTACTATTTATTCATTTAGAGGGACAAAAAACTGATTAGAAGTCGAGTTGAAATTAAAAATGTAATTTAAACCCTTTGAGATTGCATCCTTGGTTATATTGTAGCCCTATTTAACAATGTATGCCAAAGAAATCACAAAAACTAAATTTCTTTAAATTTTTATGTTTTTGTTCATGTAAAACAACATTTGACACTTGCTTATATAAGCATGAACTAACCGATTTCAACCAGTAATATCATGCCATTCACCTGCCAATCAATCTCCAAGTTTTAGCGACGCACAGTCAAGATTCATTAGTTACAACAAGGCTAGCAACAATATGGCTAGCTACCGGAGTGGAGTGTTTCTGGAGGCTGGGCCTCACTGATTACTGTACATAAACACAACTTTATTATCACTATACAAAAACACAAATCAGTGATTTGGGTGAAACTGGGTCATATTTTATGTAGAGAGTATTGTCTGGTTTTCCGGGTAACTCGGCTAACTGCTGATGTAGCTGCTTGGTTGCACGCAAACGGGTCTCAGCAGTTCTGCAGCACTAGAGTTATTATATAACCTTTAATCAGATAATCCCATTGAAAGAAAGATCTGAGTAGAGTAGATAAAAAGAAAAACAGACACAGCCAAACAAAACCACTTCTCAAATTTGAGAAGAAAAGTGATATACTGAGGCAGCTACTGAGGGAAAATGATAGACAGTAGTTCTTTCCCCAGCCTACTTTTTCATATAGTACACCATGGTGAGTATGATATTTTGTGTAATGAAACACAGCACAATGATAAACTGCATCAAGTTGTTTTAGGGTTGAGCAAGCAACATGAGAATATATCTCAAGAACAGACATAATGGTTGCATGTATTATTAAATTGTTTGAAAACTTTTTGAAGAGCGCAGTGGGGCAGAGAAGCTAAGTGGACTGGTTATAGTGGGACGGACAGGCTGAGAGGACTGGTATAATATTTACTGAGAATAGTCAAGCAGAAGTTGAATCAAGAGCAGATTGTTGAGGACTTTGTGGTGCACAAGGCTCACAGAGTGACATTCAGACTGATGAGTACAAAAGGTTAGTTTGAGATGAACTGCGTTTCAGATGGAAAGTGGAAGCGCTCAGGCGGCAGCAACAAGAGTCGATGACAAAAGCTGCAGTCAAGTTTCTAGCGACCTTCAAATAATATATAGAACTATTTACATCCTGTAAGATCCATCTGTAGGATACCTGTAGTTTTTAGACCATGTTCAGATATATAAATAAAATGTATTTTTATTATCATTGCATAACATGAGGCTAATAGTCTACAATCTAGTGTTAACTATTAAAATCACACTGAAAATTAAGATTTTCTACAAAACATGGTCTTGCGGTCAAAGTGGTTAGCTCTTCAATCATGCAACAGCCAGGTGTTTCCCATCATGCCCTGGGTCTTGCAGTCGCTGGAGAGCAACTGCGGCACCTGGACCTAAAAACTGCGGCTGCCTCAATCTCATGAGGTCATCATTGCCCATGTGTGCATGACATCAGAGCTAGTCATCATCAGGTGGGCCAAAAATGTAAATGGCATGCATAGTGTGACAATCGCCAGTAACCGATTATGCGCAGGCCTGACTCTTCTCGAATTAAGCTAATAATGTTACCTAGCAACATAGCATTGTGTGTGCGTGCTACACGGTATTTAAGGACAGTGCAGCTCTCTTTACTTTAATTTTTGTCTTTGGGCTGCAGCCGCTGGGGAGTTTATATTCTTCTTCTGTACCCTGTGTTGTCTGCTTTGGTGCTGTTTTAATATTGCTTGTTATGTCCCTAGCTCATTTTATTTACTGTTGTTCATTTGTGTTTAATTGTCTAACTTTAGTCTCTTTCATGATTAATTGTAGTGAGGCTATACAGAGGAAGCTGTACATTTATAATTGATTATCAGTGGTATGCACAGGCATCAAAATCTGTCTATAGCTCTGGCCTTCTATCTGAATACAGATACAGAAGCAGAGCATTTTGTTGGTTAAACAGATACAGATATATTAGTGGTTCCCCTATCATTGTTAATGACTGATAAGAAATTGTGGCATGCCAGACAAAGTTTGAGAATTACTGCTATAAACACGCAAACACATTCGGACCACTTAGCAAGCCTATGACCTATGATAGCATTACAAGCTGATCCCACCTCTGTGCAGGGAATTGATTTACCAGTATTTGGTGTTCAAATACGCCAATAGTGGTCAATGTTTGGATTCTGTTGAAAAAAAAGTAATTTACTTCTAACTCTGACGGTCCTCAACACTATTTAAGGACTGCAACAGTAGACATTAACCAACATAACAAGACAGGAAACATAAAGACATAATATCACAGAGGAGGGCTTTCTTGTTGCTTGGAAACATAAAGTGATATCCATTAAGAACTAGCCTTACCGTACTGTAACTACAGTATAATCAGTATATGACTGTCCTATACTATATTTAATATGTATACTATACTTGTAGTATAATTAGTGTATACTGTCACAACTGTATTATCAATACGTAAGAATGAGAATATTATGTGGTAATAATTTAAAAACAATACAATAACTACTTCATCTTCTTTAAAATGATAATATACTATAACTGCACTGTTACATATTCATAAGATATCATTTCATAGTTCTGGAATGTTCCGTGTGTGTGTCCTACATCCAGCCTTAGTGTTCTAACTGGGTCACACCAGAACCCAGCTGCAGTACTGCAACACCGGCTAAGAGAGCATGTGCAGATACACGCACACACGCGCACACAAACACACATTGTGTATATAGCAGAGCAGAGACATGCTACAGATATCTTAAAAGGGACTGTGGAGACTGTGTGTGTGTGTGTGTCTGTCTGTCTGTCTGTCTGTCTGTCTGTCTGTGTGTGTGTGTGTGTGTGTGTGTGTGTGTGTGTGTGTGTGTGTGTGTGTGTGTGTGTGTGTGTGTGTGTGTGTGTGTGTGTGTGTGTGTGTGTGGAATGTACAAGTGATAGCAACAAAGAGCAACTGGGGATGCGTTGTCATGGCAACCCTCTCAGCAGCCCGCCCACAAGCTTGTATGTCGGTTGGCATTACACAGCGAGGGAGGGAAAAAAACATGGGTGCAGAGTGAGGCAGTGTGTGATTGGTCACACCCCCTTGTCTTTGTGTGGCGCAAGGGATTTTGGGTAGCCCTTGACTGCTCATTTGTGTGTGTGAGTGGGAAAAGAATGAAGGGGGGCTGAGTGTGTGTGTGTGTGTGTGTGTGTGTGTGTGTGAGAACAGAAGAGGACGACGCCTGTGTGTATGTGTGAGGGGAGGGGGAGGAGCAGAGTATGAGAGTGTGAGAGAGAGGAGGATGAGCTAGTGTGTGTGAGAGAGAGAGAGAGAGAGAGAGAGAGAGAGAGCTGTGTGTAGCCGTGTTACCATCAGATTCTGTAGTGGGTTTTTTAACTGGATTACATTTTTTTTATCCAGGGTGGATTACTACTAGCCAAGGTATGAGTCTGTCTGTCTGTCTGTCTGTCTGTCTGTCTGTATGTCTGTATGTCTGTCTCACTATTTCATTAGCTAGCCTATTAGCAGCAGCTGCTAGTTAGCATTAACAGCATAGCGTCACAGCTCTACAGAGTGAGAGAGAGAGACGAGTCATAGAAAGATAGATGCAGGCATACTGTAGAAGAGAAATAATGGAGGATTATTGAAAGCAGGAGAAATGGAGGGATAGAGAAATTGAGGGTGAGAGAGAGCGGGTGAGAGGGATGGAGGAGGGAGCGCATGACAAAAGGGGGGTGGGGGTGTGGTTTAGTGCTTTGGACAAAGGAGGCTGGCTGATTGTTTACTACCACTGCAGTGAGAGAGACATGGACGATCAATGTTCCATAATTCTCCCTCTATTACTCTCACTTTCTATCTCTTTGTTTTCTCTGACCACTCTGCTTCACGCAGCTGCTCCCCTCTTTCGTCTATTCTTCTGCATCACAGTTTTCCTCTCTTTATCTCTCTATCCCCACATATAATTTATTTTCCTCCTTTCCTGAATAGCTCTGTCTCTCTTTCTGTTTTTGTACAGTGTAATTGTAAAGAGGGCTGTAAGATAACAACGGCGGCTACAAAATGGCTCTTCTTTACCTCCAACTCTATTTTATTGCCAGGACTGGATCAGTAATAGTCATGCTGATGCAGATTCTAAAAAACCAACAGTAAAACTCGACAGTTGATGTTTTCACTCCATACTGATGACGTGTGTTTGTAATGATACTATGTTCCGTCTGTATACATGTGAGCTAGTGTCCTGCCATGAGATTTTGCTCAGTCTGTTCAGTCTTCGCCATAAATACGAGAAGAAATTAAGCAGTAGTAGTCATGGTAAAAAGCTGTGATAGCAATAGAAGCAACAGCAACATCATTTGTTAAGCTGCAATTATAGCAAGCAAATATGGCAGTAGGTGGTAGAAGTAGCAGTAGTAGCAGTCAATAAAAACAGCAGTAGTAGAAGTACTAGGACTGCAGTGGTAGCAGGAGTGGTGGTAGTTCATTAATGCAGGAGTTTTTTTTGTTTTGTTTTTACAGCTGGGATCTTATTTCGTTAAGTAGACGCTCCACAGATTCAAGATCAATTCACTTGACATGGTTAGTACTACTCAACTTGTGAAAACAGTTGTATAATGTCCTGATTCCTCCCTAGAGAGGAAATCGGTCTAGAATAGTTTTCCATGTGATATGCTCTATATACTGAAGAGCACAGCAAAGCATAGTCCCTCACATTTGATGTATAATATTTGAAAATATTATATTATTATTATAATAAGTATTGGAATGTAACTTGTTTACAAACATTTAATTCAAAGCTAATTTTATATTTAAGTAAAGGTAAAATAACATTCTTACCATTGTCTCTGGAGGAGCTGTCATATCTGAGAAAGATAACCCCTGATGATATGATCAGTGTAATCTTAGGTCGGCCATAAAGACAACAACTCTACCAAAACAATCACCCAAACTGAGCTTTTCTTCTCCTTTTTTGTCCTTTTCAGCAAAAATTTCACTGCATATAAACAGTGAAAGCTGTACCGTCATTGCTTCCCCTTACTTGATACCGTACTTAAAATGTAATGATGTGACATCTGTATTATGTGATCACTCCTAATTGAAATGATTACTACTAGCTACTAAAAGCGAGAATATCTCTGCTGCTTCAGTCTTGTTCATTCTTTTTTTTTTTTGCATCTTTTGGAAGTCAACAGATTTTATGGAGACATAAATGGTGGCGGCTATAGTGGGTTGGCCACTAATTGGTTGTTGATTCGATCCCTGCCTCCTCCCGCCATGTGTCGAAGTTTCCTTGAGAACGATGCTGTGCATCGGTGTGTGAATGTGTATGAATGCGTTAGTTTCTGTTGATGGGCTTTGCCATCACTGAGTGAATGTGTGTGGTCAGAAGACTAGAAAGGCGCTATACAAGTAAAGGCTATTTACCATAATCACTTTCATTGCTGAGATCAGATTAACCTGATCGTCTGATCGTCTGACTGCTTATGTTTCTTGACCTCTTGGATTTGTTTTTTAGTGTTCATGTTCCCACATCTCAGTACTTAACTTGGTGAGTACAACGTTATTATTGCTGATAAAAAAAAAATGACACAACAAAAATTAAAGCCAAGTTGTCATAAACCAGAATAATCCTTTATTTTATATTTGGCGACGGGGGCCTTTTAAGAGGCAGAAACCTAGGACAGATCCTTCAGCTCTAGGTGGGTGGTCGTCTGCCTCGACCAGTTGGGGGAGAGAGAGAGAGAGAGAGAGAAAAGAGAGAGAGACTTTCGACTTATTGTATTGTATTTTGATGCTTTGCTTTGGCAATATTGTTTTTTAAAAAAAACTTTCATGCCAATAAAGCCCATTTTGAATTTGAATTTGAATTGAGAGAGAGAGAGAGAGAGAGAGAGAGAGTCGTACAGCAACAACAGTAGCAACAACTACACTAATAGTAGTGACTGATGATGATGAACATAAAGAAGACGAAGACGACGACAACAGCAACGATGGGGGACAACGAGCAGCAACAACAGTAACCGTAGCAATAATAATACTAATAACAATTGTAATAGAATCAATCGTAGTACCAGTAACAGCAGCACCATCACTAGGCTCAATGAGGCCCAAACCTCCCCTGACTATCAATAAAACTGTTCAGTTGGACGGAGCTCAGGGGACGATAACAGAATCATGGAGTGCAGTGTTAGGGGCGGGTATACTCGATCATAACTAGTTTGTGCACTTGTGGGGTGTGTGGGTGTGTGTGTGTTTGGGGGGGGGGTGTAATCACTTTCCTTGTTGATGCCTGCAGCTGTCAGTGTATGGAGGTGTCAGGGTGGTGGTCAGTTTTACCAGCAGAGCCTCTGCAGCTGTGGTCTGCTCTCTACTATCTTCACAGTCTGGTTGGGCGTCTGCCTCTGAAATCGGTTTGTGTGTGAGTGTATATGTATATGTATGTAGTCCAGATCATACATTAGCCAGGAGCAGCCTTAAAGCCAAGCTGGGTTTGCATGGTTTTTATCCCAGCTCTCTAGCTGGAGTCCTCTGCTCTTTAATCCAAACCTGGCTTACTTTTCCAATTACTGTCATTCAGTAATAAACCCAAAAACACTGACTAAAACAAAAATGTAACTAAGTTTGAAGTAAATACTGGCTGCTGTGTCAGCATGCACCGCCGACTGATCCAGTCCATTTGAACTTGTAACTCTTTAAAAAAAAATAAAAATCCAATCAGACATCATTCAATGATGTTTCAGCAATAAAGCAGATTTTTTTTTTTTTAGAGATGTATGGAGAGAATTTTGTTCCTTTATTATTCAATCAAATAGAATAGATTTGAAACCAAAAAAGAAATCTGAGAGCAAAAAAGAGTAAGTGGCAATGAAAAAAAATTTTTTTGAGATCGAAACAGAACAGGTTGCAATTGAAAAGAAAATATGAGAGAACATATTTCTTCAACTTCAATCAAAACTAATGTTTGTAAGTAAAAACATACGACCATTTTGCTTATAAATCAGTCCTCTTTGCTTGCAAGTTCTAAAGTTTTGCTTGCGAATTCTACTGCACTTGATGGGCGGGGCCTACGCTGGTGGATGAGAGAAGAGTTTCTATTGGTTGGTTTGACCTGGCTACGTCTTCCGCATTACACCCACTTCTCCCTTGTGCTGTGCTGCTTGGAGGTAAGCCTGTTGCTCTTGAAACGTTTCCCATAAGTAATGAATTGCACTATATATCGTTGGCTACAGCCTGGCGTACATTGACCACAACAACAACAACAACACAAGTAATGAATTATAATGCCCTGCTGTTGCAAGCACACTGATTAGCAGCAACATGGTTGTCTCTGCTAGTCACGGCCTGAGCAGAGTAGCCTAATGAGTGAGTGAATTACAGGGAGGCATATACAACGTAGGGCTGTGATTTAAACATTTAGTGTTGCACGGCACACGAGGTGCAAAAACGTCATGGTTCCTACACAACAGTACTACCGTGGATTACTAAACTACCGCTGAACGCGGTGCCAGTTTCCACTGTTTAGCGGGCTGCCGCTACTCCTCCCGGCTCCCGTTCTTGCTACAGCTGTTCTAATGTCAGCAAACACACGTGGCGAATAATTTAACAAATTCACGCACATTACCAAACTCAGATTTATGTGTCTGTTATATTATGGAATGGATCCACAGATTCATTGGGAACACTACATTGATCTTCATTCGCTGTTGTTTTTTATTGACCATGACTTTTATTGTTATGCAATGTTACATAAATACTGTCAAAATAATACGTCCGTTTTTCTTTTAATGCCAGAATGGAAAACCAACAGCAGTCACAAGCTAGGGTAAGTCATTGCTTGTGACTGCTGTTGGTTTTCCATTCGGGCATCTGAGTTTGGTAATGTGCGTGAATTTGTTAAATTATTCGCCACGTGTGTTTGCTGACATTAGAACAGCTGTAGTGAGAACAGGAGCCGGGAGGAGTAGCGGCAGCCTGCTACACAGTGGAAACTGGCACCACGTTCAGCGGTAGTTTAGTAATCAACGGTAGTGCTGTTGTGTAGGAACCATGACGTTTTGGCACCGCGTGTGCCATGCAACACTAAATGTTTAAATCACAGCCCTACGTTGTATATGCCTCCCTGTAATTCACTCACTCATTAGGCTACTCTGCTCAGGCTGTGACCAGCAGAGACAACCATGTTGCTGCTAATCAGTGTGCTTGCAGCAGCAGGGCATTATAATTCATTACTTGTGTTGTTGTTGTTGTTGTTGTTGTTGTGGTGGTGAATGTAGCAGGCTGTAGCCAACGATATATAGCGCAATTCATTACATATGGGAAACGTTTCCAGAGCAACAGGCTTACCTCCAAGCAGCACAGCTCAAGGGAGAGGTGGGTGTAATGCGGAAGTAGCCAGGCCAAACCAACCAATAGAAACTCTTCTCTCATCCACCAGCGTAGGCCCCGCCCATCAAGTGCAGTTGAATTCGCAAGCAAAACTTTAGAACTTGCAAGCAAAGAGGACTGATTTGCAAACAAAACTTTATAACTCGCAAGCAAAGAGGACTGATTTATAAGCAAAATGGTCGTATGTTTTTACTTACAAACATTAGTTTTGATTGAAGTTGAAGAAATATGTTCTCTCATTTTTTTTCAATTGCAACCTGTTCTGTTTCGATCTCAAAAAAATTTTTTGATTGCCACTTACTCTTTTTTGCTCTCAAATATCTTTTTTGGTTTCAAATCTATTCTATTTGATTGAATAATAAAGGAACAAAATTCTCTCCATAGAGATGTGCTGAGACGTGCTGTTGTGCCATAATGACAACAATGAACAATGTTCATTGGGGGCCGACAACCACCTTAGCTGTGATATAATCACAATAAATCATGGTGTGGAGTGAGCTATTACTTTTATAAAATGATTACCAAGTATGGCAGTATGAAAGTAACAGACACATTCCAATTAAAACTGTTTTGGTTCACAAAGCGTTTTTTCAAAAGCATTATTCTTACAAAGAAATAGGCCCTCCTGGTTGCCTGCTCATAGTGCAAGGTGGTTGCTATGCAATGTACTAGCTTATTTTATCATCACATTGATTTCATTATTTGGCTGTTTATTTATTTTAGGGTTAGGGTTATTTGTATGTTGCCATTTATTGTGCAACCACTGAAAAACTGTCCAGGGTTTGTAGGATGACTTGCATTGTTTGTTAGGTCGAGGTGTGTCGCTTGACGTGGTGAGGATGTTGCTCCACTTTCTCCAGTCACTGAGTTTTGGTCACCAGTAGCTCCAAAGCGAGGTTTCGCATTTGTGACCATAATCTCTCTTGTGTCAACAGTTTCTGAATGCTGGTGCTGCGGAGACAGTGATTAGTGTATTTCTTTGTGTTCCTGGGCGACATTGTTGCGCGATGATTGACACCTATTGTCTCTCAAGTGTACCTGTAACATAGCAAATAACACTTCTGTTGAAAAAAAAACTCAAAACATTTAGGCTGTAACTTGGTTCAACATAGTTATACAGATTTTTTTGTAATAATTTTGCACAAAACTATTCTGATCATTATTGGCTTGATGTGAGATATAATGATCTAATCTACTAGCTAGGGCTTCACAAAGTATTTTTGTGTCAGAGCCAATTAGACTTACTGGTATTAACGAGGAACACTCTGTAGAGGGTTTGCCTGGATTCAAGATCAGCACTTTACCACTGTTAATATGTTTTGGTTAGCCTGTGATGTCTCTTCAATTGTTAAACCACTATGTAACTCCTTGCATCTTCTGTCAGTGTCTGTCCCATTCTTATAGGACTTATGATATACATCGATCAGCCATAACAGGTGATGTGAATAACTCATTGCCTTCAGTTTAGGTTTACGACACTGTTATCTAGCAGTTGGGTGTTTAAATGATTTGTTTAAACACAAGAATTGATAGTGTTTTTGAGAATCTATCCCGATATGATTTTCTTACCCCCCTAACTATAAGGCTTCCTGAAAAAGTTATTATACTGTTAATTGCTATATCAGAGAAATTCTCCATGTCAGAAGTTTCCCAGCTTTTTTTCCTCGATTGTAATTGTAAGAAGTTTCAGCAACAATAAACGTTTTCCAGCTTTGTCAGCAGATAAATTATAATTATATAATTATTACATATGTGTGATACAAGTTTAATGACTTTTGGAGCATGCCGGGCCGCCAAAAATACAATCCTTCATTGTTGAAACTGCTCAGGCCTGAATTATTGAATAGGAGCTTGAGGTGTCACTATACATAGGCTTACACCAGGGGGAGCTAGTAGTGCTATGAATGATAGTGGGGGAGAATTTACCCGGCTCATGTAAGGTCAGTCAATCATGTAAGGAGGTGGATGATGATTCCAGCTGGTCAGCGACATGCTGATTGTTCACGTGGTGCAATATGGTGTGGTTAATGTTTGAAGAGAGCAGATGTGATCCTCGAAAATTGGATGGATGCCATCATGCTTAAAAGAGTCATAGCGCTCCCATAAAATTGTCAAAAAAACAGCACTGTGCTCCTGGCAAACAATACTGAACCATATGTGGAGGTCCCCGAAGCCTGGAGAAAACCCCCATATTGTGGCCAAGGGTGGACACTGGACTGGAGATGAAGGTCTCATTATATATTGTCCTTTTTTATTTGTTTTTGCCCAGGCACCTTCTAACAATGTTCATATTTATGTTCAAATGTCCTGAAGAAAAACAGACAACATTATTCAGCACTTGTACTATACTAGATAGATAGATAGACAGATAGATAGATAGAAATACTTTATTTATCCCCGAAGGGAAATTATATTGTTATAGCAGCTGATTAAGAGTCAATTATTATTAGAAAGTCTTATTGCAGTGGGGAGGAACAATTTTCTATATCGTTCCTTAGAGCAGCGGGGATGAATGAGTCTGTTGCTGAAGCTGCTCTTTAGCTTGTCCAGTGTTGTGTGGAGGGGGTGGGAGGGATTGTCCATGATTGCCAGCAGTTTTGCCAGTATCCCCTCCTCCACCACCTCCTCCAGGGTGGCAAGCTTAGAGCCAACAACAGACTCGGCCTTCTTAATGAGTTTGTTCAGTCTGTTGGCGTCCTTTGCCTTGATGCCCGCACCCCAGGACACCGCAGCAAAGAAGCTGGTGCTCGCCACAACAGACTGATAAAACATCTGTAACAGTAAATGAGGGAAGAGAGAGATGGGGAATGACATGCAACAAAGGTCCCAAGCCCAGGACAGCCTGTGATTTTATTGTTGTTTCTGAAAGCTACAGACATGAAACTGCACTGTGTTCATATTGTCATACATGTTCTGGTCATAGATTAAGAGATTTTAATCATAGTGACTGATTTCTGTCTTTTCACAGGTGATGTGTCACCCATCAGTATGTCCCCCATCAGCCAATCGCAGTTCATCCCTTTGGGAGAGGTATTGCTATTGGCTATCTCTGCTATGAACTCTGCCCATAAGCCTGTGACTCAGGAGGCCCTAACTGAACACCTGCAAACATGTTTTCCAGGTAACACCAGCACACACACCAACATCAGTCACATCAACCATTAGCCTCTGTCTACTTCACAATTATAGGTTCAAGAAAAAACTGCAATTCTATTGATAAATATTGTAATCAAATAAAAATTAAATGTTCAAATAAAAATGAATTTGTATTTGTTTCGGACTCAGGGTGTACCAAACCGAGGAAGTCACATACCAAACCAAACTTCTTGTACTAAACTGAACTGTAGCGATCGGCACCTTTAAACACTAGGGATGTCTCGACGATCTCAACGATCAGTATCTGTGCCGATCAAGGCATCGGTATCGGCTCTATTGACCTTTATTGATCAGATCTTTTGTTTACCGTCAGCTGTCACAAAGCTGTTTTTATTCACAAAGTTTTTATACACTGTGCAGCCCTCGTCAACTCTCTCTGTTTCCCCACCCACTGCTGAGTTTCAATGTGGGCATGTGCTCAGAGCAGAGACAGCGATAGACATTTGACACAACCACACTCAACATGCGACAAGACAAAAAGATTACAGAGGGTTTATATATCACACACACAAGGACTAATTTTGTCTGTGTTACCAAAAGGCCACACATCTATTTAGGAGGGTGAAGACCCAGTCTACCATGAGAGTAATCATCAATTGGTTTGCCAACCCCTGGCAACGAGCCAAAAAAGTCTGCTGTTCATAGGTCACCCATTACCTCTACCAAATTTTATTATTCTGCAACTTCATTCTCTACGCCATAGACCCACCATCAAACCTCCTGACTCCCAGGCTGACTATGCCCTGAAGCCAACAGCAGTGCACTGGCTGGGCTACTGGAGGTAACTCCCAACGGTTCAGATAATCACTAAGCTAGGCTATTAGACAAGAGGCATTGTTTGTTTTTTATTTTTGTTGGCAACTATTGTATTGAATCTCAATCTCAGTATTAGTGTTTACTTGTTGTGATCCCGAAGAGGAGTTTTGTGTGAAATAAGGACTCATTCATGGGTGGTTGAACTGTAAATTTTGTTTTGTGTTTCTTCCTGTGTGCTGGGGAATTTTGAAATACCTGGTTGTTAGTGATTGTTAAGGGACCATGTACTGAAAGACATGGGTCCTTTTAATGTATTTTACATAATGTGCTGAGTGACAGTCACAGCCTGAGAAGAAGCCATTCTTACATCTGGTGGTATGGCACCAGAGACGTCTTACTAGGGCTCCACAATAGTGTTTAACAATTAAATTGCAATTATTTTGACAGATATGCGATATGATTCACAATTACCAGGAATTATCATGTTTGCATCATAATTTCAATTTATACTGAAACAAATGTTTATCACGATGATGTGACGTTTGCTGTGGTCTGTACCAAGCAAACGTGTTTTCTTACATTTAGAGAACAAGATTTGTAGGACAGGGCATTGCAATTGTTTAATTAATTTATTAACACAGCATAATATCACACATGCCTGTCTCATCGTTCAAAACACAGAATAAATAACTTTCAACTTCACAAAAATAAATACTGGCTGACTTATTGAAACAATGGATGATATATAACGTTAACGGTTTCTTGCAAATTAACTCACTACAAACACGCTCCTCTTCCTCCATTTGATGCCTCTCCTGTGGCTGCCTGAACCCGCTGTGTTTTCCTGACCAGAGTTATGATAGTCCTGTTCGTAGCCGCTAATCAGCTAGCCACTCTTGGTTCTTCCAGTCCGGGTGCAGACAGCTAGTAGGACTGTTAACTAGCTAGCGACAGCAGTTTCTCAAAGCACTTCATCCGAATGGGTGTGAGTGCCATAGGGCGGTAGTTGTTTAGACCAGGCACTACAGAGTTTTTAGGTCCAGGGACGATGGTGGCTTTCTTTTTTTTTTTTGGGGGCTTTTATTGCCTTTATGATAGTGACAGCTGAATACAGAGAGGAAGGGGGCAGAGAGAGGGGATGACATGCAGGAAAGGGCCGCAGGTCGGATTCGAACCCTGGGCCACTGCAGCAAGGACTCAGCCTCAGTGCATCGGCCGCCAGCTCCACCCACTGAGCTAACTGGGCCCCCCAGATGGTGGCTTTCTTGATGCAGGTTGGAACACTGTCCTAATGTAATGACACAGTAATGACGTCAACTAGCTGACAGGCCCAGCGGCTTTACTCTCAGCAAGATTTTTCTCACACCGTTGTGGATACTGACAGTGTCCGATCCTGTGGAGGTGAAGTAGACTTCACAGGTGACTTACGAGATCAAAGCGAGCATAAAATGTGTTTAACTGGCAATATAGCCTCACACATGATGGGGGCACTCTTTTGCTTCTGCTTTTGTAACCTGTGACATTTTTGATCACCTGCCTTTGTGATCATCACATCATTGAACATTTTTTTGTAAATTACAGTGTTGAAACATTTTACTGTTATTAATTCTAACACTGTCCTTACACTCGCTACAAACAAGGAGCATCCCTTCTTGTGTTATTTTGCCATACAGTGATAAAACAAGAATAAAAACAACCAACATTTCTTGAATTAGAGGTTAAATCTGTCTCATCTCTTAACACAAATTAAATGGGAAGTGGGTTTCTGTCTGACTGCTCCATGAGCTTGTGATGATGCAGCATGAATGAAGTAATATAATTGTTCATTATACTAACTTATACAAATGATTTAATGAGGGAGACTAAGCAGTAACTATTACTTTTTTTTGGTCATTAATTTACTGTGACACAGTAAGCTGATGCAGTCCACAGCCCTGTTTCATAAAGTAGGTTTAGTGAAAACTCTTTAATGTTAAGATGAAGGAAACTCTGGGTGTTCCATTCTAGAAAGAGAGTTAACTTAAACTCTGGATGATATACCATGGTAACTGACTCTGTGAACTTAACCCGCTCGCTGGCACGTTTTCTTCAAAAAACTCAGACTTTCTCCTTGACTCCTCCCCTCTTGCTAAGCCTGAAGAAGCTGTCAGACACATCATTTCCACATTCAAACCAATATCAAAGCACATTTCAGAATTCATTAATTTATATCTTGTTTATGTCTTCAGAAACATCAAAATCATGGTTCGATATTAATTTGTTTTGTTTGTTTTGAAAAAAATCTATATATTGTCTTTTTTACCTTTTCAAATAACATTTCAGCAGCTTTAATAGACGTACTGTAGCTAATTGCGGAGGCAAAGAGACCTAAGAGGACTATGGAGAAAGTTAAAATGACAAAGGTAGAGAGAAGCTGCCAGACAAGACAAGTAAATCTGGGACTGGCTTTTAGTCATTAGCAAGAGCTTCATCAATAAAAGGCTGCAAGACAGATGCTGAGCTGGCTTTCTTGCTGTCGGACTAGTAAGTAATATTAGCTGGCTTGCTATGTCTTGTGTTGTTTCACTTGCTTGATGTTTGGTGAAAAAGTTGTCAGCTCCCTTGTTTTTGATCATAAGTAATCATAACAAATGCACATGGACAGCTATTAATATCTACACCAGTGGTATTGCACTCTAAAACTTGGGCGGCCAAATCACAACAAATAACAAATCTTACATAGTGGTGCTTTAACACAGAGCTGTCAGTTCTACTCAACTCTACCAGGAAAGGATGGTAGACAATAGGAAAGCAGGTACAGGTAGTGCTGACAGACAATAGGAGTAGACAACGCACAGTTTAGACTTTTTCACAACAGAACCCACAACTCTTTTATGTTGAACTCCAAATCCTTTAACTTCAACAAGCTACTGACATGGTAATTATTTGTTATATTTTATCAATCGTAGATTCATATGAATAGTTTAGTGTATTTTATGAGACTGAGAATCAATCGATTATCATTTTTCCTTTGGTGGTGGTGCCCCAGAGGAACTTTAATATGAATTAAAGTTATTATTTGTTATCGATTATTATTCTTTATCTTTTCCTTTTCCTTTATCCTATCCCATCCTTTGTCGGGGTGTGATTGGTCATTCTGATGAAACATTCCTATCATAGTTTAGTCTGTAGTCTTTATGTGTTTCGATAGCATTCAGTGCCTAAGTTGAAAAATGGATACATGCAAGTTATTAAATTATGTAAAATAGACATCTAACAATGTACAATCAGTTTGAACCTAGATATGTTTTTTAAAAGCAAATCACCAAAATCATTATTACTGGGTTGGAATATGACTTTACAATCATTGTCTGTGTGTGTGTGTGTGTGTGTGTGTGTGTGTGTGTGTGTGTGTGTGTGTGTGTGTGTGTGTGTGTGTGTGTGTGTGTGTGTGTTTATGTGTATGTGTGTGTCAGTCAGCTCTGGGTTTCCCTCTTTAGAGAACTTGCGTCATGTCACTTAAGCAACTGTGTTTGCATGATGTAATGACATGCAACAGACACACACACACCCACACTCACAGCTGTCTGCCCAGCTGCTATGCAGTCTATCAATGGGTATATATTTATGTGTAAGTCTGTGGCTGCATCATCTCCTCAGACTGATTTTAAGGGATAATATTTCCTATTTGGGTCAATATTATGAAAATAATTTGCACTGATGTAGTCATTCCAGTACTGTTGACTTTGAATAAAGCCTACCTGTTCTCCCAAATAATATTTTCCCCTAGAAACATAAACAGGGTTTTACATAACAGCCTGTGCACAAGAATGAAATTACCACAATAAATCTTAAATGCACAGCATTTATACAGCACCTTTCTAGTCTTCTGACCTCTCAAAGCACTTTACACATCAGGCCATTCACCCATTCAGACACACATTTCTAATGCTCATTCACACCAGTGACGCAACCTTCAGGAGCAATTTGGAGTTCAGTATCTTGCCAAAGGACATTTCAACATGGGATGAACCACAGATCTACCGATAATTGGACGACCCACTCTACCTCTGAGCCATAGCCACCTCATATTCCCAGTTTTCCCAGTATTCCCAGGTGGTCTCACATGACTTTAAGCCAAAGCACCTGTGATGAGACAGCTTTGTAATGCGTGTTACTTAGTAGGGCAGCTGTAGCTTAGGAGGTAGAGAGGGTCATCCACTACTCAGAAGGTAGGCGGTTCAATCCCATGCTCCTACTGCTGCACAATTAGAAGTGTAACATGTAGAACCATGATTTGAAATGATAATTAACCATTATGTATTTGTCAATTAAGCCCTGTGCCAGTTAGCTAAATCCATCACCACACACAGTTTCAAACAATCGTTTTGGCAATTTGAGAGTTGTGTTCTGTGAACTGGCCCAACACCTGTGTTCCTGCAGCTGTGTATTTAATGCACTGCATGCGTTTTCCTCCTTTATTCTGGTCGGTGTTTACATCCCACCTCAGGGCAGTGTTAGTGAGCTATTACTACACCTGGCTGGCCAGATAACAAACAATGAGAAAAAACACCCATCCTCATTGTTCTTAGGGACTTTAACAGAGCAAACTGAAGACATTAACTTCCAAAATATAGCCTAGATATAGCATATTAAGTGTCACACTGGACCACTGCTACACAATAATAAAGGATGCCTATCACTCTGTTCCCCATGCAGCCTTGGTATTCTCTGGTCACTATCTGGTTCATATAATCCTGACATACAGGCAGAAACTTAAATCTGCTAAGCCTGTGGTCAAAAAATTGAGAAGATGGACCAATGAGTCAAAGCTGGAACTACAGGCCTGTTTTGACTGCAGTGATTGGAGTACTTTTGAGGCTGCAGCCACAGACCTGAATGAGCTCACTGACACTGTGACTTCAGTTTCTGGGAGTACATGTGTGTGCCGACTAAGACCGTCTGCACATACAACAACCACAAACACTGGTTTACAACAAAACTCAGGCAGCTTTGTCAGATCAAGGAGGAGGCCTACAGAAGTGGGGACAGAATCCTATACAATCAGGCTAGAAACACACTGACAAAGGAGGTCAAAGCAAGCAAAGATAGATAGATACTTAATAATAATAAATTCAAGCATCCAGTTGCATACAAGACAAACATTAAACATACATTAGAATAACAAAAATCAAAATTAAAGTTAACAAAATAAAATTAAAGTTAACTAAAATAAAATTAAAGTTAACTTAACACAGTAGCCACAGTAAACAGTGCAAACAGTAAGCAGTGCAGATGGAGTGCAAAATGGAGTGCAAATGAAGTAGAGATTGTCCATTGTCTATTATCTATTGTCCACCCTGCCTTGACTAAGAGCTGTTGTACAGTCTGATGGCCAGGGGGAGGAAAGAGTTTTTCAGTCTGTTGGTGGAGCTCGATTGGGACAGCAGTCAGCCACTGAACACACTCCTCTGCTTGGTGAAGGTATTGTGCAGACCACCCTCTGCAGTATGGACAGCAGTTTGTCCAGGGTCCTTCTCTCTGCCACTGTCACCAGAGAGTCCAGCTCTGTGCCCACCACTGAGCCAGCTAGCTCTCCTCACCAGTCTGTCCAGTTGACCGGCATCTCTCTTCTTGCTGCTTCCTTCCCAGCAAACCACAGCATAAAAGAGGACGCTGGCCACCACAGACTGGTAAAACATCTGCAGCAGTTTTTTGCCGATGTTGAAGGACCCCAGCCTTCTCAGGAAGTACAGATGGCTCTGCCCTTTCCTGTGAAGAGTGTCCATATTTGCTGTCAAATCCGGCTTGTCATCCAGCTGCAGCCCCAGATATTTATATGTCCTGACCACCTCCACATCCACCCCCTCGATGGACACGGGTTGGAGATGTGGTTTCTTCCTTCTGAAGTCCACCACCATCTCCTTGGTCTTGGAGGTGTTCAGCTGCAGATGGTTGGACCTGCACCACCTCACGAAGTCCTCGACTAGACTCCCCCTCCATCCTTGATACAGCCAACTATCTGTGGTTTCTCCGTGAGGTAGTCCGTAATCCATGTCACCAGGAGTGGGTCCACCCTCATCTTTGTCAGCTTGTCTCTCAGCAGGAGCGGCCGGAAGGTGTTGAAGGCGCTGGAGAAATCAAAAAACGCAATTCTCACAGCTACGCTCTCCTGGGTGGGCGTGGAGGATGCCATCCTCTATCTGCTCCATAGTAGGCCCTATGGAGCAGATAGAGGATGGCATCCTCCACGCCCACCTTCTCCTGGTATCCAAACTGGGAGGAGAGAAGAGCTACTCTGAAAAGCTGAAAAATAGCTTTCAGGAGACCATCCTCCCACACACTGTGGAGAACCATCAACTGGCTGATTTGAAAAGCCCACATTCACATCCCTCCCCTCTGACCCCCACCTGCACTCAAGATCTGTAAAAAGGGTGTGTTTCAGCTCTTTAGATAGAAGATAGAAGATCAGGAAGGCACCAGGACCAGACAGAGTGTCACTATCCTGCCTGAAAATCTGCTGACCAGCTGGCCCCCATCTTCACACAGATGTTCAACAGATCACTGGAGTTGTGTGTTCCTGCCTGCTTCAAACACTCCACATTTATCCCGGTCTTCTAAAAACCCTACATCACAGGACTAAATGACTATAGGCCTGTCGCCCTGACATTTGTAGTCATGACGTGGGCTGTTTGCCCACCTGAAGGACATTATAGGCCCCTTGCTGGACCCCCTGTAGTTTGCCTACAGGATAGTGTTACATTTGGAGTGTTGTCAGTTTTTCTCTTTAAATGCACATTTGACAGATGTGCCAACTCATGAGAAAGACTCTGTGTTTATATATATATATATATATATATATATATACCGCATATAGCTTGAGAGCCATATATAGCGATTTTCCCATATTACCAAGGTGAACAAGCAAAATATTTTAGTCTATGTATCTAAAGTTACCCTTGTTATGCAGCGTGTCTGCCGCTGTACAGATTATAATAATAAAGTCAGCTTGTAGAAGTTAGCCTATCACTGTAAAGCTAATTAGCTGAGAAGCCTCCTCCCCAGCCCAGGTGAGGTAGCATGGTGATGTATGTTCTGAGTTGTTGAATTAAAATCCCTGTTTTCCCTCACATCTCCTCTTGGGGTCATCCTGCTCTCAGGCTGTGCAGCTTTGCTCCCTGCATCTCAGCTCAGGACATTACATTATCACTCCTCTGTAAAAATCACTCTATCTATCTATCTATCTATCTATCTATCTATCTATCTATCTATCTATCTATCTATCTATCTATCTATCTATCTATCTATCTATCTATCTATCTATCTATCTATCTATCTATCTATCTATCTATCTATCTATCTATCTATCTATCGGCACCTTTGCAACAACTACAGCACTGATTCTGTGGAAAAATTGCTTTAGGTCTGAGAGTGATTACATTTTGAATTATTATTACTCATAACCATAACCCTTTAAAATTATAACCGCTCATTGTGTGACATTTTCTCATGATGGATAAGTAATAATTTGCTAAGAAGAGTCTGAAAGAGGAGGTTAAGCTGGCAAACAACAAAATATTCTAAACGTTGATAGAGCAGAAAAACTTGCTTTTTGACTTGCAAGTTACGTCTCAAAGACTTGAGACTTGGTCTAAACATTTTGAGATAAGACTTGGATTTAATAAAAATAAAATTTTATAAAATAATTGGTAGTGCTTTTTGTCAGTGCCAAAATCGGATCCTTTGCAACATTTTGCAAATTTGTTTTCCAATGTGCCTTTTTTTCTTCACCACTGCAACTCCACTGGGTGGATGTTAAACACAATGTTGTCTTTGCTCAATACTAACCTACATTTTTTAGTGCTGCGCTTATGAAAGGTGTAATGGAAAGGCTTTTTTTCTGATTAGCGCTTTTGCAATTAAAAACATATCAACAATGATGAGACAATGTTTCTTTCCGTTACTAGGTGTTAGTTCAATGAAATCAATTTGTTAGACATACAGAAACAACATGAAATGACATAACATGAAATGACTAAACATATGGTGGAAATGAGGAAATCCCTTTGTGAACCAGTATCTCTGTATTTCCCTCACCATACTCCCTTTTGAAACATGGTCTTTCCCATGTGTCAACCTAGAATAGTAGGGAAATGGATATTTTGGGAGGCATGGCTTGCCTAATGACCCTTGCCGCACTTTGTTAGTGAATGAGAAAATCAGCTTTCTTCCAGTTGCCTTCAACCCTCCCAGTGACTGCCCCAGTAGATGCAGCTGGTAGATGAGCAGCGAGTTCACTGCCTGCCATGACCTCTCATAGGTTTGATAAAGAATATAAATTCACCAAATGTCAAGAAAGGAAAAAAAGTTCCTCTTTAACCCAAAAAATACAACCGTACAACTTCTGAATTCAAGTTTCTGTCATATACCTAAGACTCAATAAAACTCAACAATCACCATCTTTATTAGTCTTTCCACTGGTCCAACAATCACCAACTCTGGTGTCTAACCAACATAACAGAGTTAGATGTGACAATATTCTGGCTGTCTACCTGCTTCATTCCCCTCCTGTCCCAGCCTGTCCCTCTCCTGTCCCAGCTGTGTCTACATCTTCCCAGTTAGAGTCTCGTTTGGAGCCTTTGCAAATCACCTGTCATCAAACTAATCGAAATAAACCGGTAATTCACTGCAGTTAGATGTGAAAATACACAGACTCTACAGCTGTTTTTCATATCACTCACTTTGGCTCAGTTTGTGTACTGCGCCAATGAACGTCTGTCACTGAAAGGCTCTCAGTCTTCAGAGGTAGACCATTAAATTAGCTAAATAAAATGACTTAAAATTGCCCAAAAAAACCAACAGAGAATAGCCGATATAATTATCCAATCGGCCGATGTTATTTTGTACTTGGTCAATAACTTTGTCTTTTTCCTTTCAATATTGTTTTGTGTTGGCCAGCAAATAAACATATGCTACAAATAACAGCAAACACTGTCACTTGTATGGGAGACGTTCTTTGAACAATTGCCAGGGAGTCAGATTCTGTAGACTCTGTTGTTTGTGGCTTTAACTTGGTGATGGAGAATATTTGTGAAATCACATCAAAGAAATTACTCTGTGGTTTATGCCTGGCTTGTTTAGGGGGGAATTCATCAGTGGAAAGTGGTTTAAAGATTTTGTCTCAGGATTTATCTGTTGTCATTTTACCATAGAAATGTAGATTTCTGTATTATTGGGTTCTTGGTAATTGTACTCAATTTGTTTTTGTTGCCCAGAAAAGGACTACATTCAGTAAAATTGTTTGTAATTAATTTTTTTTCAATTGATATCCATCTGCTTTCATTGTCTTCTGAATGTTACCAGCCACCACCCATATGGGTCTAAACTGTGCTGCAAATAATATTTTCGGCGTTAAGCTTTTACTGTAGTGTAGTGAGTTTGACTCTTAGAGGTTTCTTATGCCACAGAAAGGAGGTTACTGCCTTATTCAAGTCTTTAAAAAAATTTACAGGAACATTTAGGAGGATAAGGAATGCAGTGTAAAAAATACATGAATTCAGGCAAAACATTAATTTGTTTTATGTTTATTCTTCCTATTAGTGACACACATAATTCCATCCATCTTTTAAGGTCAAATTTGGTTTGATCTAATAATTTGACATAGTTTTCTATGTATATTTTGTCAAATAATCTACCCAGATTCCCAAATATTTAAATCCATTGGGAGAACATTTTAAGGGTGAGGTTATTTGCCTGATTTAGATATCATGCACATTAAATGACAGGTTTAGCTTATAGCCTGATGATATATTCTGCCAAACATTCCAATAGAGGTGGTAGCTATATTATGGTTATATCTAAAGGTGCAGGCCAGGGATTTAATGGCCAGATTGAAAAGCAAAGGTGATGTTGGAACTCCTTGCAAAATACTATATTAAAAAAATTAAATAATATTAGTTAGAGTTGTAGCTTTGGGAGCATGAACATTTTTTATAAATATATTTAATGAAAATATTTCCAAAGTTATTGCCTGTAGGGTCTCCAAGAGAAAAGTTGGTTCAATTCTGTCAAAAGCTTTGAACGCGTCTATTTAGACTATTAATAAAGGATCTTCTTGTTTCTGAGCTGCATTTATTATATGTAACAATTGAGGCAAATTATCAGAGCAGTGTCTATCTCTAATAAAGCTTGTTTGGTCTGCATGAATAATTTTGGTTACGACTTTCTCAATTCTGCTTGCGATCGAGTTGGCTAATATTTTATAATTTGCATTTAATGAAGTTAATGGCCTGTAAAATAAACATTTTTGTTTTCTTTTCCTGGTTTGGGGAGTAGTATAATATGATATATTAACAGTTCTCCATTTGTAAATTAATTCTATGGTCATGTTTTTAAGAGGGAATACCAATTTATGAAGGAATGCTTTATAGTATTCTATCAGGAAGCCATCAGGGCCTAGAGATTTGTTATTTTGTAATGAATTTACTGCATGACAGACCTGCTATTACTATAACAGCTTCCACGATTATTTTTGGCATTTATAGTTTATTTAAAAATATCTTTGTGTGTATTAGAATTATGATCAGATGGATACAGGGTTTCATAAAAAGGTCGTTAATAAGTTCTCCCTCCTCTGTTTTAAGTTTTTCCGATGTTACTTTAAAGGAGGGTACATTCTGTTATGTTGAGTACTAGAGTTTCTTTTTATTCAATTCAATTCAATTCAATTTCATTTGTATAGCGCCAATTCATAACAGAAGTTATCTCAGGACACTTTTCAAATAGAGCAGGTCTAGACCGAACTCTTTATAACATTATTTACAGAGACCCAACAGTACCACCATGAGCAAGCACTTGGCGACAAGGGCAAGGAAAAACTGCCTGTTAAAAGGCAGAAACCTAGGACAGATCCTTCGGCTCTAGGTGGGTGGTCGTCTGTCTCGACCAGTTGGGGTGAGAGAGAGAGAGAGAGAGAGAGAGAGAGAGAGAGAGAGACAGACAGACAGACAGACGCACAGTAACGACAGTATTGGCAATGGAAATCCAGCAGGACCATGGCAGGGGGCTCCACCAGGATCAATAAGAACCTGCGAGACGAGAAAGCACAAGAACTCCGGGAAAGAAGTGAAGTTAGTAACTTATAGTAACTAACTATAAGCTTTATCAAAGAGGAATGTCTTAAGCCTACTCTTGAATGTGGTGAGGGTGTCTGCCTCCCGAACCACAACTAGAAGCTGATTCCATAGGAGAGGAGCTTGGTAACTGAAGGCTCTGGCTCCTGTTCTACTTTTAGAGACTATAGGAACCACAAGTAGGCCAGCATTCAGAGAACGTAGAGTTCTAGAGGGGTAATAGGGTACTATGAGCTCTTTAAGATATGAAGGGGCCTGACCATGAAGAGCTTTATAGGTGAGGAGGAGGATTTTAAATTCTATTCTACATTTTACAGGGAGCCAATGCAGAGAAGCTAGTACAGGAGAGATTTGATCTCTTTTTCTAGTTCCTGTCAGTGCTCGTGCTGCAGCGTTCTGAATTAATTGGAGCGTTTTAATGGACTTATTGGGGCAACCTGATAATAAAGAGTTGCAGTAATCCAGCTTTGAAGTAACAAATGCATGGATTAGTTTTTCTGCATCTGTCTGTGATAGGATGTGTCAAATTTTTGTAATATTACGTAAATGAAAGAAGGCAGTCCTGGAGGTTTGCTTTATTCCCCTCTTATTATGTTACTTTGTATTTTGTTTAGACTAATATTGTTTGAGAATGTTAAATACAGAACAATTGTACCTTGCCTGTATTTTCATAAAGAAAAAACATCATTATAAAAACGTGCACATTTCTAATGATGAAATAAACCAGAATTTGTAACATGCTCTTGAATAAATAGAGCATGTTACAAATGAAATAAAACAAGTTATTAAAATGCTGGTCTTGGTCATATTCACACCATACTGGCTCCCGCTCAGAGGAAACCCTGGAGAGTGCATGGAAACTTGTTAGCAAGCAAGCATAGTCAAAATAAAAAGCTAAAAGCTAACAAAAAGAAATCATTAAATGGCTAACCCAAGCTGATATCACATTTAGCCATCCCTTTTTGCATTTTGCTTTGATTTTTAAATATATTGCTTTTAGCTTTATTATTAAAAGGAAGAAAAAAAGGGAAAACTTGTTTTCTCAACAGCAGCTGGAGTGGCGTGTCCATGTTTCATTGACAGCAGTCAGGCTGAGTTTCAGTACAGGAATAAGAGACAAAGTAAATTAAAGCTGCAAGCAGCATTGGGCGGGACCTCGCACTCCACGCAACTCGGGGGGGTGCTGCGGCCGTGTCATGTGCCGTCGTGACATGTGCGGACCAGGACATGAAAATCTCACGTAAATCAGCTCAAAATCGCCAGGCAGCGGTTACTTCCTGTTGCCAGTAGGTGGCGCTGTCACTATGTCTGAATATTGTCATGTAGACGTGTTCAGGGCGGGACTCTTATCAAACACGTGAAGTTTCATTGAGATTGGACCACGTACGCTGAAGTTATGAGGACGTGTTCAGGGCGAGACTGTTAGAGAATATATGAAGTTTATTAGAGATTGGACATTGCACACTGAAGTTATGAGGACGTGTTCAGGGCGAGACTGTTAGAGAATATATGAAGTTTATTAGAGATTGGACATTGCACACTGAAGTTATGAGTACTGTTTAATGGCAATCGGCTGAATTCGACAAGTCGTATATAAATAGCTCAACTGTTCATCTACAGTTTGTTTTTATAAGACTGTCCAATTTTGAAGCAGATTTGATAAGTCCCCTATTTATTATGCAATTAAATACTTGACTTCCAGCGGTTTCCTACAATATTCCACAAACAATACTCAATACAACAATACTAGATGTGGCTAGTGGGAGTGGAGGGGTGTTTGTGTTTTATCACTTCGAAAAAAAGACCACGGAATTCAAAATGGCCAACTTTGATGACACGCCACGGACACGCCCTTCACAGTGTTCATTCAGTACCAATTCTTGACTGCACTGACCAATTTTGAAGTAGATCCAATAAAACCTGTAGGAGGAGTTAGTTAAAATAGAAGCCCTGAAATGCCAAAAATGACATCACAGTTTGACATTCGATTCAAAATGGCCAACTTTGACGGCACGGGCATGGGTCCAAGAGGCTTTTTTGTACGTCTCGGCACGTTACACATGCCTACCGAGTTTCATACATATCGGTGAAACGTGGCGCCGGGGCTGCTTTTTTAGAATCCTGTAGGGGGCGCTACAAACACGACAAACACGATTTTTGGTATGTGAGCTACAGGCACCAGTCTATGCGTGTCCTGGGAATTTCATATTCATAACTATCATGCGGTTACCACCCGGTGGCGTGATTTTTTTTCCTTTTTAGGGGAGCTTCAAGGAGCCATGGGCAATCATCCTACCAAGTTTCGTTTTAATCACACTTGCCGACACAGAGATATAAACGTTTGACTTTGAAAGAGCGCCACCTTGTGGCGGTGGCCTCAAATTGTTCAAGATTGTGCGCGGTGCCTAATGAAGACATGGGGAACTATGGACCCCAGCTTGGTGTCAATCGGACATACCAATGTGGGGAAATGCCCAACTTCCTTTTTTGACGAAAAATCAACAGGAAGAGCTAATTTTATAACGTGCTTTGAAATATCAAAATACTTTAAATTACTTTTTTTGCCAGGACGGTCTCCACATGTTACGTGCAAAGTTTTGTGCTAATCGGACAAAAGGCATGGCTGGAACACGAAAACGTAGTTTTTGGACATTTGCGCTCTAGCAGAAAAGAAATCCAGGCGGAAGTGGGCGTGGCCTATATAGGGAAATTCAGCTCTATTCACCGAATGCGTGGATATGAGGTTTTTGAATGTGAGACAAACGATGCTGGAGTTATTAGCCTCTCAAACTTTGCGTAAAAGTAGCACCACCTAGTGGCCAACCTGAATGTGACGCATAGAATATCCGATATCGCACCAGGCCCGACAAATTTGCTAAATAAAATGAGTCAGAAGTATACGTTATGGGGGTCAAAAATGCAGTGAAAGAGGGTTACGCGTAATAATAATTAACGGACCAATTACAATAGGGACCTTCCAGCGGTCGCTAGCTCGGTCCCTAATTAAAGCTGCAAGCAGCATTGGGCGGGACCTTGCACTACACGCAACTTGGGGCATGCTGTGGCCGCGTCACATGCCGTCGTAACACGTGTGGACCACAACATGACATTTTCACGTCACCCGACTCACAAGCCCTCATCGCCTGAAGTTGAGGGAGACCACTCTACGTTGTCACACGTTTCAGACACTGCAAATGACTTACACTTTCATAGTCAGACTCCTCCCAGCGGTCGCTGGCTCGGTCCCTAATAATAAATAAACATTCCAAAAACAATAGGGACCTTCCAGTTGATTCTGGCTCGGTCCCTAATAAACATTCCAAAAACAATAGGGACCTTCCAGTTGATACTGGCTTGGTCCCTAATAAACTGAGCAATTACAATAGGGTCCTCCCAGTGTTGACACCGGCTCGGTCCCTAACTAGTAGAGTGCAGATCTCACCCAGATATGTATGGCCTGGCAGATGTGCTCAGGGTCCTGCATTTACAGAAGATGTACTACATTAACACATTATGACTGGTAGTATATCAGAAAATGTTTGGATGCCGTGTGTTTGCGCTGCAGATTACCAAATTTTGATTTTGCTAGATTGTGTAAAGAAGTAAATCTACATATAATACAATGTAAATGGAAAACATTAAATGTAATTATTTCCAATATAGTTGTGTAGATTCACCATATACTTTACATACAGTATATACTACTACTATACTTATTATAAATAAAAAAAAAATTTTGAACGTGACACAGACATTAAATAATACACAGATTCATCTGATTCACTGAGCTCTCGATATGATAAGCATTATTTGACTAACAAATAAACACACAACAACCCCCATACAGAGAGGCTGAGGGTCCAGTAATGTTTGGAGCTTGTGATGTATAACTGAGTTTGCTCTACACACTCTCACACCATTATGTCAGCACAAATAGCGAATATAGTGGATCATTTATCATTAGCATCTTATTTTCAGAGGTTTGGCGATTAGTTCTGAGTAATATTAACATTTACGCTCAGTTAATTACCGGGAACATTGTGACATCACTAAGTGTGACAAGTCAGACAGGCTAGAAGCAAATGGACCAAATTAAAAGGAAAACAAAAGAGAACAGTAAAATGATTCTCTAAACCATTCATTCCATCCATTAAACATCCACTACTTTTACCCATTGTATTTGAGATAAGATGAGAGGTTATTAGAAACATTTCAGGTGTGCTCACTTTTTAGTTTCACAGGCACAATCAATAGCTGTGCAGTGCACAAACTGCTTTCGGTATACTAACTAGTCTGGATCTGAAACTCAAATTGTCATTCACACTAGTCTCATGTTACCATTAACAGAATGCTGCTACAATTTTCCCCCTGATGCCAGTACGTGAGCGCAGAGAGTGATCAGCTCCATGTTGTTCCCCTACCATGCATTTGGATATGTATTACATTGTGGAAGTGTGAATGCATTGATGTCAGGATTAGCCTGTCCTAAATCCAGAACACCACCTTTCAGAAATTGCCTGGCTCTGTCTCCACCTCCCTTCCTGTCAACAAGATGGAGTGGAAAAGGGATGGACCAACACTTTTTCTGTGTGTGTGTGGATGTGTGCAGTCGGTCTGCACAATGTTGCATCATTCTGGCTGGGCTGAAAGGCTGCTATGATGTAACTGGCAGTAATACCTCCAGACTGACAGAGGGAGAGAGAGTACATGATACCAAGAAGTGAGAGAAGTTAGTAGAGGGAGAAAAAAGGAAGAAAGAGAGAGCAAGCAGGAAAGTAGAGAGGAAGCAGAGAGATGAGATGGAACTTTTTGTAAACTAAAAATGAAATGTACACATTGTCCTCTGTCATTCACAGGTAAACAGCTGCTTCAGAATGCATACAGTAAAAAAATAAATAATTGACAGTTTCACTCCACGTACAAGATTTATTTGCTTCATACTGGATACAAGCAAACCAAGTTGTCCCAAGATACAACTGACTTGAACAAAGAAAATCACTCTATCATATGCCTCTTTCCCAAAGAATGTTGCCTTTTTTCCAAGGATGTCTACTGGTGACGGCTAATGTCTGATAAACAACAGTCATAGCACATCTGATGCCCAGCCCTCCCCGAGACAGCCTTGATCTTTGAAATGTGCTTAGTCATCAGAATCACAATCAGAATTATGTTTATTGCCAAGTAGGTTTTTACGCCTATGAGGACTGTCCTGGTGCAATTGGTGCATAAAATATACCAATATACAAATCACACAAAAATCACACAGAAAAATAAAGTACTACTACTATAAATAAATGAAGATAAGAAGGATAAGAAAAGAAAACTGTGCAGAAGACAGGAGTGCATTAATGTAATGCATACTGTATATACAGGGTGGGTATAAGAGTCAGTGACAAAGGGGGTACCGGGCCTTGTTAATGAGGCCAGCTGCAGATGGGAAGAAACTGTTTTTGTGGTGTGAGGTTTTGGTCCTGCCAGAGGGAAGTTTCTCAAAGAGTTTGTGACCGGGGTCGGAGGGGTCAGCCACAATCTTGCCTGCACGCCTCAGTGTCCTAGAGGCGTACAGGTCCTGGAGGGATGGCAGATTGCAGCTGATCACCTTCTCAGCAGATTGAATGTTACGCTGCAGTCTGCCCTTTTCCTTGGCAGTGGCAGCAGTGTACCAGATTCCTCAGCTGCCGCAGGAAGTACATCCTCTGCTGGGCTTTCTTGGTGAGGGAGCTGATGTTCACCTCCCACTTAAGGTCCTGCATCTGCACCAGGTCACCAGTTGGTCAATTTCCCATCTGTAGGCGGACTCATCTCCATCAGAGATGAGCCCAATGAGGGAGGTGTCATCTGCAAGGAGCCTGACGGACTGGTGACTGGAGGTGCAGCTGTTGGTGTACAGGGAGAAGAGCAGAGGAGAAAGAACGCAGCCTTGGGGGGATCCGGTGCTGATGGTCTGGGAGTCAGAGACATTTTTCCCCAGCTTCACCTGCTGCTTCCTGTCAGACAGGAAGTCTGTGATCCACCTGCAGGTGGAATCAGGCACAGTGAGCTGGGAGAGCTTGTCCTGTAACAGAGCTGGGATGATGGTGTTAAACGCAGAGCTGAAGTCCACAAACAGGATCCTGGCATAGGTTCCTGGGGAGTCCAGATGCTGGAGGGTGAAGTGCAGGGCCATGTTTACTGCATCCTGTTGGCTCTGTAGGCAAACTGCAGGGGGTCCAGGAGTGGGTCCATTATGGCTTTCAGGTGGGAAAGCACAAGGCGCTCAAAAGACTTCATGACCACAGAGGTGAGGGCAACAGGTCTATAGTCATTGAGTCCTGTGGTCCTTGCTTTTTTGGGGACAGGATGGCAAAATGGTCATGGCAAAATGTATAACAATTCTCCTAACTTAGGTGAGACAGCCAGGGTGTGAATACATGAGGATGAACATACGTGAACATAAAATACTATACGGTTTGCATGTAAAAATAAACATGGAATAACATAATATAATTTGCTTCATGTTCACAAGTACACACATGTACATTCCCCCCTTTGAGTGACTCGTCGCTCAGAAAAAATGCATTCTCTTAAAAGTTTCCAGATGACAGAATGTTACAAATTCTTCAAATCTTTCACGTCTTGCTGAACAATCCACATACAATATGATTATATAGTACATAAAAATACATGAATTTGTTACATAAATGCATGTAAATGTCCCCCGCCCCCCCGTTACTTCCCGAGCCACTTAAGGTGACTATCCATTTTGCAGAATATGCTGTTTTTCCCCTACAACCTAGTTATCAAGCAAGCAAATAACATACAACAGTGATAACAAGATGTAATTAAAACATTGTATATTAAGTATATGTAAGTGTCAATCATCTTTACCATAGTGTCGTCTTCTTCTGCCTCATGTATTTTACATACAGTAAAGAGGCACGCCCAGGAAGAGGTTACTAGCACTTTGATGCAAGGTTTCGATCTGATCCTCAGTCACATTGTCAATCAGGGTTATGCTTCTCCTGTGTCTAAATGTACCATAAATCTGTATACCAAATTACCTTTTTCAAGACTGAAAAAAACCTACTTGTTTCAATGATGCCTGCAGATTTTTCGTCAATACTTTGAAATTAATGATCTAAATGCCATTGTGCCTAAACATAGAATTTTTTTGATTAGATTATAGATTTCCCTTCTTATGCAGTTTAAATACATATTCTAAGCACACTTTACGTGAGCTGTTAAGTCAGATGTGGTTAGACAAATAATAAAATAAAAACTGAATTTGAATTGCATAATTTGAATTTGTATTGTTAAACTTGAATAACTGTATTGAAAAACTGAATTTGAATTTGAATTTATTAGTTTGAAACTGAATTTGAGCCTCACTAAAAATTCAACTTTTTATGTACGTTCAAATTCAGTTCTCTAAATTCAATTTCAGTTCTCTAAATTCAAATGTCGTAATCTCAACTCAATTTCAAACCACCAGATCACACTTTTAAGGTCACAGACGGGTCAAGGTGTTCAGTAAGAGCACAGATGCACAGAGCTCCTTTTTGGCTAAGCAGCACGTTTGTTTTGAACATTTCCTGGACCTGTAGACATTGGCTTGCGAAAAACATGCTTAAAGGAGACATATTATTCCCCTTTTCAAGTTCATAATTGTATTTATTTATTTTTTTGGTTTTGTGTGTGAACCACTTCCTCTGCCGTCTCTCCACAGACAGTTGGTATGAATCCCTCTTTCAGGAACAGTCTTTCAGCCAGTCCAGTGTTGTACTGACCGAGGTTGTGAAAACAGTCCGACACAAAGTGGTTCACACACAAAACCAAAAAAATTAAAAAATTAAAAAAATACAATTATGAACTTGAAAAGGGGAATAATATGTCTCCTTTAATCATGTTTTTCGCTAGGAAAATGTTCAAAACAAACGTGCTGCTTAGCCAAAAAGGACCTCTTTGCATCTGCACTTGATTGCTCTTACTGAACACCTTGACCCGTCTGTGACCTTAAAAGTGTAATCTAGTGGTTTGAAATTGAGTTGAGATTACAACATCTGAATTTAGAGGGCTGAATTTGAATTTAGAGAGCTGAATTTGAATTTAGAGAACTGAAATTGAATTTAGAGAGCTGAATTTGAATTTAGAGAACTGAATTTGAAAGTACATAAAAAGTTGAATTTTTAGTGAGGCTCAAATTCAGTTTCAAACTAATAAATTCAAATTATGCTATTCAGATTCAGTTTTTCAATGCAATTATTCAAGTTGAGCAATTCAGATTCAGTTTCTACTGACACAAAAATCAGTCCATAATAATAGGCGACTTCTGTGGTCCAATTTTCTTTTACTTGTATATTTGGACAGTTTAAGCTGTTAAGTATCTAATTTCCCTGCTTTGGATCTTGAGAGAATGGAACATCAATATACCTCCCGTCTCTGTAGGAAATCCATATGGTCAGCCTCACTCTAGGTTCGATGGTTTACACCATCTTCCAAAGATTTGTCTCACCAGGAATTCTACTCTGGAGTAACATCAATTCAAAACCGAGTGGATATCTCTGAGAGTGGACATTAATGCAATTTATCACTCTTTTGTGTGTGGTTTGCAGTGTCAAATCTTTTATTACCCTTCTTCTACCTGTCAGTGGTGTTGTCAGGAAGAGCCTCTCAAGGTTCTCAGTCGCTCCTTTGACCTGTTTGAACAAAAGCTCATGCATATTTTTTCAATGGACACAGCTACGCATTTCTTTCATAGGTCACCCTGTTAGCATTTCATGGTTGTTAGTATGCATTCTCATCCTCATTAGGGTAAGTGGCAATGCAGTCACCCAATCCATTTTAGTTTGCATGAAACACGCTTTGTGATAACAGCAATTTAGTTCAGCAGTTATGCAATTTAACCAAACAAAAATCAGAATCAGAACATCAATGGACAATTTAGTTTTTATAATTATAAATTATAAATCATAAAAACTCCATCTTTCTCAGCAGGCATTGTCAGCCCTCTCATTACAAGATAGTTTGTACGTTGTCTAAAGGTAAATGGTTTCTACACACTTGATGGTGGTGTAAAAACAGTTTGTATCTGTTTTCTTACTGTGAAAATTTGCCATTTTCACATGATGATGATGATGATGATGATGAACTTGGCATGGAAACTGTTATAGAAGTTTAGTATGGTATTACTGTAGTGTAACAGGGTGGAGGAGTGAATAATACATCATATCATACTGTTATATAATACTTCTTATTGGACGTGTGCAACATGCACATTACAGTCACTCCTTGAAGGCATTCACACCTCCACACAACTGGCCAATCACTGCATAATGTGGGTGGAATTGTTGGATTATTCGTTTATAGAAATAAACATAATACATTTCTGTGGAGGGATGCAGGCTCTATTCAGACTGTTAAATATAAAGGGAAAAGCTAGTTATTTTGTGGTCCTGGTGCTCTCGGTTTCTGTGACTGTGCAGTGTATTGAATGTTTGTTTTTATGTCCTGCAATTTAGATCTGGTGTGAGGTTAATACTTCTTCGTTTCGCATAGCTTTTGGACTCTACACATCATAACTTTTTTTTCATAAAGAAATCCCCTGAAGTTTTATTCCTTGGAGTTAAACATAATGAAAGGAGACTGAGAGAACCTCAGGAAGCTGCAAGTGGAACGCGTTGTTCGCTCTTAAATAAATCACAGCAAAGTCATTCCAGTATGCTGTGGTTTATTCTGCTTTCATAATGAAAAGGGAAATCTAATGTGGACCTGTGTGAAATGTCCCTGCTCTGAATGATTTTTGTCTCTGATTATGCTTAGGTGTTCCCACGCCAACGGAGGAGGTTCTGCACCATACACTAAGCATGCTGGTCCGTGAGCGGAAGATCTATCCAACACCTGACGGATATTTTATTGTAACCCCTCAGACTTACTTTATAACTCCAAGCCTAGTCCGAACCAGCTCCAAGTGGTACCACTTAGATGAGCGATCCGCTGACCGACACCAACAGCAGCAACATCATAACCAACAGCAGCATCAGCAGACACAGTGCACCTCTCCTCTTTCTGGCACTATCACTCCATCCACCTCTGGAGTCGTGCGAGATCGAACACATACAAAATCCAGCCAAAACCACAGTGGAGGAGGCGGGGATTCTTTTTACAACAGTTATCGTGGAGAAGACCCATCTAGCCACCACACCACCCTGCAGCGCCGATCCCCCAAAGACCACCGGGAGGCATACTCATCCCCGCACTCCTCACAAACAACTCCTCAGCAAGCAGGAGGTAACGCAGAAAAAAGTCGCAGCACCCTCGGGTTCCCCTTCAAGACGGACACGCTAACTAAGCACCGAGGTGGGGGAGGGGGAGGAGGAGGAGGAACTGGAGAAATAGAGAAACAAGCAGGTGGAGGAAGTGGCACAGGAAGTCGGAAATTTGGTTTAAAGCTGTTCCGTCTAAGCTTTAAGAAGGATAAGGCCAAACAGCTGGCTACCTTCTCTGCACAGTTCCCCCCTGAGGAGTGGCCGCTCCGTGATGAGGAGGCACCCAGCCAGCTGCCACGCCATGTAGAGATGGAGATCATCCGCAGAATCAACCCTGACCTCACTGTGGAGAACCTTGCACGGCACACAGCGGTCATGAAGCGTCTCGAAGAAGAGCGTGCCCAGAGGAGCAAAGCATCATCAGCCAATCACAGCTCTAGGAGTAGGAGAAGTGGTGGTAGGCACAGGAAGCAGTCTCAGACCAAACTCAGCCGCTCACATAGCAAGACAAGGATATCCCGGGGTGAGCCGAGCGACGGTTCCCACTTGGAGCTGGCCGACAGGGACTACAGAGCCTACTCATCATCGCTGGCTCGGTCCCCGAGGGAACATGCCCTGGCCGTGGAGCGGCAGCGAGCCCGGCTTCATCTGGCACACAGCAACCCCAACATCCTTGACTCCTCCCACCTCCCTGTCACCCCTGAGTGGGATGTGTCTGGAGAGCTTGCCAAGCGACGCACAGAAATGCCATTCCCTGAGCCAAGCCATGGCCCATCAGCCCACCACTCCAAAGTCCACCGCTCACACTCCCATACCCAAGAGAGGAAGTCCAGAAACGAACGCAGTGACAAGGCCAAGGAACGTTCCAGATCCATGGACAATTCTAAAGGACCTCTTGGAGCTGGGTTGATCGGACCACCTGATTATTACGACGACCGGAGCCGTTACTATACTGATGATGGCACCCTGCGAGCCAATCAGAGCTCTTCTCACTACTCTCGTGCCACACCACCTTCAGCTAAGATGCCTGTGGATTCTATGGGGTTGGATGGTGGCAGGAGCTTAGAGAAGAGTAAGAGCAGGGATAGCCTGCCAGCATACTCACCCAAACCACTGCCCACATCTGTCCCTCCTGATGATTACTTTCAATGCGCCGGTTCTGAGGCTGTTCTCACAGCAACAAACCCACTCGGAGCTCTGAGCAAAAGTAGCCATGATGGGTTAAAACTAGGCAACACTGACAGGCAAACAGACAGACAGATACCACATCCCCTAGAAAATAAGGAGGACTCAAAGGTGGGACCTAAGGGTGGCAGCCTGCCTCCAATACCTCTTTCTATCCCTGACCTCCCCCTTCCTAATGGACGTCCATCCCACAGTGCCTCCTCTGGTCAGGAGAAACGTAAAGAGATCTTTAGTAAAGACACACTTTTCAAACCTCCTCCTAGCCTCCCTTTGCCTGGCTACAGCTCTCTGAGAAAACCCCCAGTCCACGCCTCCTGTACTCTGTCATCGTCCTGTGATGCACTCGATTCCCAGGAGGCCTTTGATGCTCCCAAACCTCTGATGGCCACACCACCTGCTCCCTCTCAGGGGATTGAATCTACAACTAGTGCTGCAGAGGCCTCCTTCGACTACTACAACGTGTCAGATGATGATGAACTCGAGGAGGGAGGGACTAAAAATCGAGGAGAGGACGAGAAGGCTGGAGGAGGCATTGTTGGGATGGGAGGAGGTGGAGCAGGGACCATGCAGTGGCTATTAGAGAGAGAGAAGGAGAGGGATCTACAGAGGAGGTTTGAAAGAACCCTCACCTTCCCTGGTGCTAAAGAGAACCTTCCAGAGCCTAGTCAGAACCAGCAGTCAGCCCACTCTGCTAGACTAGACAGTATGGACTCCAGCTCTGTTACTGTTGACAGTGGATTCAACTCTCCAAGGTGAGAACATATATAATACATACTGCATACATAAACATTATTATCCCTTATTTCTGTACCCAGTAGTGTATAGGCATATTTAACCCTCTCCTTTTCTAGAGCCTTGCATTGTGACATTGTTAGCAAAAAGTTGTAGATTTTTTGTCCTTGTAAGCTAAAATGTATGTACCTTTATGCACCTGCATGCACACTAGTGTGCAAATTGTAGTTAGGTGTGCAAAATGGGTCCATCAAATGCAATAAAGGGTTAGACAAGATTGCTTAGGTTAAGGAAATTAAACTTAAGTTAAGTGATTCTGGATCCAAAATGCTAAAAAGCAGTTATTATTGTCAGTTGTTGTTTTCGAGGGCTGAGTGAGCCAGGGCCCATGCATTTCATTGAAATTGAATGTACATAGTACATGTACATGTAATAAATTTGAAACTTGAAACTACTAACTGTTAAATTACAGATCCTAACAATGTCTGTTTTTTTGTAATGTAATGTAATACTCAAAAATATAACTTCATCTTCCAATAGATGTTGTTGTTTAACTCACAATTCTTTAATGCTGTGCTAGGCATTTTTCATCTCAGGATTTAACCATGAGTTCAAAGCTCTGATAAAGCCTAAGAATAAAATTTGAAATTAGGTAGGTTCTGACCTGCATTCATTGCACACTGGAAGTATTTGATTCTAGGGAGCAATTTTCCCAAACAGATTTATTATTGAGCTTAAATTATTTATATCATATGAATGAAAGTTAAACTGTGAGAATGCAACTCCTTAAATCGATGTGATCAGCTAAAGAGAAGATGTATCACTCCAGACAATTTAGCGTAAGTAAATCTGGTTTCCTTTAACTTTAAATTTCCAGAAAATATGCAAAAGACAGTTGTGATACCAGTTCTCCAGTTGGATGCCATTTAAGACTGCAGAAGAAGAGGACACAATAAGATGACATATTTAAAAGAGTGCCAGTCAAACCTTAAACAAAAACAATGTGGGAAACATGATTAAATATGACAATTCTGTTAATTAATCTTAATCTGAAGTGTTTGATCAGTGTATAAGTAATAAGTAATAGGAATTTTACCAAGCATTTGGTGAAGGACACATTTCTGTTAAGAGTGTTGAGATTGCAGAGAAGTGAGTGTCCTAATCCAATTAAACATTAAATATGTCTTTCTCTGTCATGTAAACGCTGAACAAAAATATGAATGTCTGTCATACAGAGTATGTATTCCTGTTGTCTGTTTCCTCGTTTGTCTCCAGAAGTGTAAGCGTCAAGCTCTTTCTTTTGGTGTTGTGGTTCTATAATTTCTCAATGTGTGTCTCTGCAGAACAAGGGAGAGCTTAGCATCTAACACCTCATCCATAGTGGAGAGCAACCGTCGGCAGAATTTGGCACTGAGCCCCGGCCACCTTGGCATCACTACCGGCAACGGTCCCCCCTTCTCCTTCCGCACCATCCCAGAACCTGCTAGCACCCAACCAGAGAAACTCCAGAAGCCCAGCGCCTGCCTTGCCTCAATCACCAGCGTCTAGGAGTGTAACTAAGGGTTGGGTGGAGTGCCAAAAGCCAACGGACAGGGGCCAGAAAACAAAAGTACCACCCCAAGGACTGTTACACCTGTAGACTGACAGACTGTCTGAATCAGTGGAGCCCACTGTGGAACTATAGCTGTTACCACATTTATTATTATACACTCTGTCAGAGGAATTTAGACCACCAGGAAATTGCTGTCTGTCTCCCTCATGCACACACACGCACACACACACACACACACACACACACACACACACACACACACACACACACACACACACACACGTACACACCAGGCCACTGGGCAGACTTTGACCATGTCATTCTACAGCCTCTAGTTTACACACTGCTGTTGTGTTGTTACACTTATGTGGGTTATAGTTGTGTGTGTGTGTGTGGGGGGGGGGGTTGTAATCTGTAATCTCAGGTCATGTTATTTCCACTCCCATTCCAGCTGCTACAGATTAGTGCATCTCCCTCTTGTGGTGTCTCCTGGTATTACACACTGAAGAGGCGCAGAAATTGGTAGACACCCTATAAGGTGCAGTGCCACAGGACATGAAACAGTCAACACTGTTGACCATCACTCAAAATGCAACAACAATGTGAGGTGGTCAGTCAAATGAGTAACTTGTAACCAAGACTGCTTTTACTGTACACCCTCACACCCTCTGTAGAATGAAGCTGAGCAGTTCTTTTATCTGTTGGATGCCATGATGCCCATCTAAACTGCCTGAACACTCTTGCCATTTTTTAACAGCTTTTAAAGGTGCAGCAGCTTGAAAATAACAAATTCTCATATTTGCGGAAATTTTCACTGTATCCTGACAGTAGTTCATGAGACTGTCGAGGCAGACGACCACCCACCTAGAGCCGAAGGATCTGTCCTAGGTTTCTGCCTTTTAACAGGCAGTTTTTCCTTGCCCTTGTCACCAAGTGCTTGCTCATGGTGGTACTGTTGGGTCTCTGTAAATAATGTTTTAAAGAGTTCGGTCTAGACCTACTCTATTTGAAAAGTGTCCTGAGATAACTTCTGTTATGAATTGGCGCTATACAAATAAAATTGAATTGAATTGAATTGAATTGATCATTAAAAATTAGGGTGTTCCTAATGGCTTTTGCAAGAATTGTTTAAATTGAAAATTGTTAAGTGTCATTCCATGGTCGGCAAGCACCATCACCTTGAGATCCCAAAGTCATGCACTCTTGTAAGTATATAGTGAAAGTATGACAAAAAGTAATTTTATTCAAGTTACCTACTGCAGCTTTAACTGTCTCCTCCAACTGTCATATATGGACAGGCTGAGGTGTAGCTCCAGGGAAGAAATATTTGACAGACTGTTTTGAGAGGAACAGAGGCACAGTGTTTGTCTCTTTTTGACGTTACGCCTCATGGGTGGGATGCAGCTGCGTCATGTTTCTGCTCTGTCCAGCAGCTTCCAGAAACAATCCTTTGCCATTCCAGTCTGCCAGTCTACTTTTATAACAAGCAGGGTGAATTTCTCCCAAAAAGATAGGGGGAATTAGTTTGTTACAACAGCACAGAGACGGGCTGAGTAGTAATGAAACATTTTTCAACACTTTTGAAATAAATAAATAAATAATATATCAAAGAAATCAGAGAGGTGACATTAAAAAAAAGCTAAAAAGCTATGTAAAGAATATACGTACAAGTGAATTTCTATACAGTGTATAAATGCCTATATTTATTGACAGTTGACATACAATTAATATTTAATGGCATGCTACATTTTGGTACTGATTTTGTCTTTAGTACATATATCAAAACTAGTTTTTATTGTTTGTTTATAGAGTCACTTCACAGTGATATTCAGATATAAGCTATTGAGGTCCTGCAGATGACATCAACAGCCACCATACTGGCAGGCGGAAAACAAAAATTTCTCTGTCCTGCTAGCATGCAAGTATATTCATAATGACTGATGAGGTAGCTAATTTAGATAAAAAAATTTCTACTATGCCAGTCACACCACTAAATCAACAGTTAAATGTCCAGTGTGTAACCTTTAGGAGGATCTATTGACATAAATGAAATATATAATATTCATAGATATGTCTACATTAGTTAATAATCACCTGAATATAGGAATCATTATGTTTTGTTACCTTTGAATGTGCCATTAATAGCTACAGACAGTGCTGGTCGCCTTTTGCTGAGGTTGTGAAGTTGAACCGCCATGTTTCTACAGTAGCCCAGAAGGGACAAGCCAGGGACAGGCCCTAGATAGGGCCATTTGCATTTTTACATATGTTTTACAGCCACCATAGTTTCTCCCTCATGCTTAGAAATAGAGGTTGAACCAAGTGAGTTGCAATATGCAACTGCACCACAAGATGCCACTAAATCATACACACTTCACCTTTAAACGTCATCTAATTTCTTCTTTAACAAACACTGAGATTTATCATTATCAGTGACTAAAAGCAGTGTGGTGGTGGTGGTGGTGGTGGTATTGGAGATACTATATACGAAGGGACCATTGTTGTAGTTAAACTTAGACACAGTTCACAAGGCTTGGTAATGATCATGTTATACATGATAACTTTCATACTTCTAAAAGATAACTGTAGACACTGAAAAACAGCATTTAGCTTTGTTACAGAAGGTGAAGTACAGTGATTACAGTTGGCTACTCATGAAGATACTTTGGTCCTTATTCATATTGACTAAATCAGCTAATGTTTATTGTGACTCACTCAACTATGATTAATGCTGGAACAGCACAGTTTGTCACCATGCCTCACCATTTTCTATTCATATGAAGCCTGCAGCACACTGTGTATCTGTTGTAATGTTAGCCACATTAACTAATTAAGAAACAGACAAGGCAATCGTAGGTGCTCGTTATATTAATGATTTATTCATTTATTTATTAATTTACCTTGGCAGACTGTTACCAAAGGTGAGCTGGGGTTACATGTGAATCGATATGCACTTGAAGACCTGAGCAGGAACAGTTTAGCCATTACATTCATGTAATTCCCTTTTTTACCACTATATTTCTCTAGCTCTTTAGAGCTCAGGTGAGACCTCAGGTGGTCAGAAGTTGGATACCAGCCCCATTTGATAACTTCATTAAGAAACTATGAATTAGCCATTGTTGTTTGTGGAGCTGTTTTCTTCTTCTGCTCATAAGTATGGCACTCGGCACTAGATATCAATGTCACAGCAAGACCTCAATAAACACAGAAACTGAGATAGTCATTGGTTTTGTTTATCCATGAAAGGTTTTCACCATTTATTGCTTCTATACATTTGTAATTGAAGGGAAAGGAGGGTGGGGAGTGGGTGCAGAGAGAGAAGCAGAAAATGTCAGCTAAACAACTTGAAAGAAAAACAAATCTCCATTAAACACAGCAGAAAAACCAAAAACAAGTGAACCAAACAACAATAAATGTGTGAAGATTGGGCTGCTTGAATGACACAGCTGCATCCAGTGGTGAGGGGTTACAGTCACATCACTGTTGAGTTTCATAGCTAAGTTGTTTGAATGAGTAGCTGGCTTCTTCTAAGAGCTGGGAGATTTTAACCAGCAAAAATCACAGACTATTTTCACTAGATGGGTTGTTCACATTCATTAGGAGCAGCTCTACTGGCAACCTGAGGTGGAGTGTCCAACAGAGAATATGAAATGAGATCCAGAACAAAAAACTCATCCAGACAGTGTTCTACACAAGCAGGGATGTGACTTACTTTTTTTTATTTAAGTAGTTCTTTATTTATACACAACTTTACCATGCATTTATATTTCTGTCAAGCTCATGATTACGCACTGCAAGTATTTCTTCAAAATTTGAATCAAATCCCAGAACCACTGTCACTCCTGGTGCTGTATGATGTATTATCGTCAGTGATTGCCATGATAATAGTCATAATGAAAAGAGTGATGATATAGTTGGAATATAGTACTAAAATGGCTGCTTACACTTACAACTTAGACGGACAGTGTGACCACTGACTTGTGACACTTGGAAATGTAAAATAAGACCCACATTCAAAATGTTTTTTTTCGCAGTAATATAAAACCAGACCTGAGCTAAACTGGATTTACCTATCTCAACAATTTCTGCAGTCCTATAGGTCAATCATTTCCCATCCTCCTATAGGCTCAGAGAGCTGTAAGTCATCCCACTGTTGTCGTCCTATAGGCTCCTTTAAAACTACCTCCACAGCAGCAAAAACACAGCCCGTTTCTATTCGCACTGTCATCAGCCTCTAGCCTGTGAATGTCTACACACACACACACACACACACACACACACACACACACACACACACACACACACACAATGCATACACACATATGTACACTAACACGCTACACATTGAAGTGCTCGACTCCCTGTTGTTTCCTTCTCTTCACTAACAAGGTTTCTTCTAATGGTACATGATAGCATTCTGGTTCATTGCCACTCTCGCCTTTGAGTGTGTTCTCAATTTCCACACTGGAAGGCAGCAAGAATAGTCTGCCACCATAGCCACTGCCCGGTTGCATCAATTTTGACATCATAAATATTTGCTGTTCCATGATCTGACAAGCACTTCATTTGAAGCTTACTGACCCTTTAAGTGTGCCTCAGTAAAAGATACAAGTGTAGCTGCTTTTGGTTAAAAAACTTAATTTGTATTGTAGAGCCTGATGTTTAAAAAAAAAACAAAAAAAAAAAACCTATTTATTTTCATAGATTTCTATGTTTTCTCTCAATGTGGGGTGCTCAGTTCCCTGTTGCCTGCAGTCCTTGTCACAGCTTACTATAGTGTCGGTCTGGGCAACATCATCACAACTGACCAGTACAAATCACTAGAGTAGCGACAAGAACAAAAATCCTCATTGGCTTCCGACCTGAAAACACACTGTGTTTGTTGGAATGCACAACCAAACCAGACGCACTGCTACAGGGAATCAAACTCCTGCAATGGAAGTCTGTCATGTGCTCAGAACAAATGTAACAAACACTTCTTTGATGAAAACTCCCTTGATTCCATTGAAGAACTAGTCAGATAGCTCCAGGTATGATGTAAAAAGGTATTATACTTACCACTAGAGTAGTACTCCCTGACGTTTTAGTTCTCATTCCACCACTGCATTCGGTTCTACACTGCATCCTGCCACTACACAAGGGTCCAGCGTTATGTGTTACCACCACAATAAAGGGTTCAGTATGCTTCAAACTGCGAATACTAGGACTTTACCCCTTTCTCCCTCTATACTAGAGTACTGGTTTATATTCTCTCTGTAATGGATTGATGTTTCTGTTCTGCTAATATGGTCACTCTGTCAATATTTTAAGATTCTAATCTCTGTTCTAACACTGCAAGAGATTTAGTCTGTTCTACTGCTATACTTGTGTTTTAGTCCCAGGGGTGCAAGGGACTAAAATCCAAGGGAGAAAACCCCTGGGGACACTACCAACAATACAGATTCTAGTCATTGTTCTCTGACTGCTACGATTGTAGCGAGTAGTCTACAATGTCAGCAGGGTTCTAATACTAATTAGGGTTTCAAGTCCTCCCTCTGTCAATATTCTAGGGGTATACTGTACATCCTTTCTGTATCTGTAATAGGGTTCTTGTTTCTGATCTCACCCAATAGTAGGTTTCTGATACATCATTACAGTAGGGTTCTAGTCCCAATTATGCCTCTACCAAGGTTTGTAGCGCCGGTTGTACCCATGTAGTTTGGCCTTATTCCCTATTCTATGAAAGACACAGACAGGAATAAGTCCAAGTCAAGTCCCTGTTCCACCTTTACCATTTAGAGGGTGCCCTGCCCCTACAAGTACAGTAGTTTCGGTCTCTGTTGTACCACTGATCTTGGGTTTACCACTACAGTTGATTTTTTGTCCCTACAGTGGAGTTTAATCTCTATTGTACAACAGTTCAGGGGTTTTAGCTCTTGTTCCACAACCACAGTGTGGTTCTTGTCTCTGTTCTACAAGTAAAATTGGGCAGTAGTCCCCTGTCTGGTGGAGGTCATGGGTTCCATTCCTCATGTGTGATGTTTACACTGCCCCCCACCCCAATCCTCTCTGCTACTGTCTGGCCCAGTGGCCCTCCATTAACCCTTACTCCCCTCCAGCTACAAGTCCTGTAACCTTCCATCCCTTTTCTACACTGACAGTCCATGAAATGTCTTCCCTTAACATCGGTGGTGGTTTATAAAAAGGTTCAAGAATAACATTGTTTCTAATGGTGACGGTATGTCATACCTGTAAATGATGTTTATCTGTCATGCCTAGTCAAATAATTTAAACAATAAAAAGAGGGATTTTTAAATGTCTATAATATCTAAAAGTCCCTTTGATGTGTAGTTCTGGTGTTACCGTTGTTGTAGTGTATGTGATACCCTATGGGGATTGTGTTACTTTTTAAGATAATAAAATAACAATGTTTGGTTACACAACTGTTTATGTGTCATAATGTGATCAACCTTACTGCCTTATGAGGATGCAAGCCACTAGGGCTCAGCTTAAACAGGGTGAGCAGAACAGATAAATAGAACCCATCTTCCATCCACCCAAATTCATATTGACAACTTTCCGTGCAAGGCTTTTGGAATACAGCATAAATGGAAAGGTAACTCCTGCACACTGATACTTTACCACAAATTTATTTAAACAGACATTTCGGACCCAATCACATCTTCATCAGTGTTTAAAACACCTTATTACACCCATGTAGGCCACTGCATGGACCAACTGCATGGCTCTATGATGAAAGTTATGATTAACCATCCAACCTGCCCAGAGGGATCATAGTAGTATACACTAGTGTAAGGGTTTAGTAGTATAGTTCAACCCTTCTCTCTTCAACTGTTGCTGTTACCTTTATCCAATAGGGCAAAAAGCCCTAACAAAATAATCTATTCAATTCAGCTTCAGCTAAGGAATGTGATGTGGTGTGACCAAAAGCTCCGTAACCCGTTTTCTGCCCACAACTGAAATTTGGAATTGATAGTATACTGAAATGTATTGATGATTACCGTCGTTACACAACTAGTTACTGGGGAAAGTAATGTTATTACTAATTATGAGACACTGCCCAACGCCGTTTATAAGATTACTCTGATAGGGCTGTCTTAGAGCTATGATTAGATCTGAAACCAGACTGGAACACATCCAATACACTGTGGATGGAAAGGGTAAAGAAAAGGTAATAATAACTTGGGCAACAACCAACTTCTTTTTATAAATCTATTTTAATCTATTAATTATTTTCTCTGATTTAGTGATATTAAATTGTTCTATTTTAAAATGTCAGAAAACTGTGAAGAATGTCCAATGCAATTTAGAAGAAAAAAATGTAGTTAAGAAGCTGGATAAAGAATTAAACAAGCAATTATTTGCAACTTGTTGTGTCAGTATGGGCTGACAGTGATCAGCACCTAGTTAAAAATAAATTAGTTCGGAACCTGAAAAGTTGGTTCTCAGTTGGAAAATAGCCGGTTTTCCCTTGGGAAACAAAATGGACATGTCATATTCTACAGGTCGTGCATTCTGCAGTGTCCTCTGCTGATGATGCATCCGATTACTATGGTTCCAACTGGTGGAAACACAGGCTGGTTTGCTAGATAGCACCATGGTTCCAAGTATCTTGAACGGAACTGGTTTAAGAATCAGAACTGATTTGGTGGAAAAGGGGCCAGAGTAAGTCTGGATGACTACCTGCTCCAAGAGTCCTGAAAGAAACTGAGTAAGGCAAAAAGAAAATCTTATTTGACAAGCTGATACCTTGTAGAGAGTATGGCTTAGTGCGAACACAATATACTGTATTTGCAGTCTGCCTTCAGATAGTTTACATTTCAACAGTGTCAAGCATTCAGCCTTAAACAACTGTTTCCTCATATTACACCACTGTGGTTAATGTTTGATTAAGTTTAGGCACAAAACAAAAATTAACTTTCTTTCTCTGTTTAATGAAGCAACATTAGCATTAATAAATTGTCAGATCTGCCAATAAATTTATTTGTTAGGATAAATTGTTTAAAATGATATGGTTGCCTAAATTTCTCTTTATTTTCCAAACTTTGTCTTTAATCCCTTCAAAATATTTTTTTACCTGAGATAATGCTTTACTCACCTCTTTTATCTGGTTTTATAAAGCATATAGGTGTAGAAAGCTTCCTGAAAATTCAAGAACAGAGGTCTTAAATGTTCAAAACTGTATTATTATGCCTCACAGGGGTTTTATACAGATCGTACAATTAATAACACAGCAGAACCCTAGATAAATATAGCCTCACAACCTACTTCAATTTCAATTTACACTATAATTTGGAGCCAGCTCCCTTGAGGATGTTCTATTTAAATTGACACAATATACAACATGATGCTGAAGGAACAACCTAAACAATAGTCACTGCAAAAGCTGCATGATAAATGGAAGATCTTCACTTTAAAGAAGAACAAACCTTCTGGTTTTGTACAGAAGTGAACAAACTGTGGCATAAAATCTAACAATGTCTATCTATCATGATTATATGTTGTCTGTAATTTGAACTTTTATCTGAACTATTATCCAGTTTCTTCAGCAGAGGTCATTTTAGGATTTCAAACATTAGCTGTGGCTAAAAAAAATCTCTTTGTGTAGTTTGATTGCCACAATTTAAAAATAGCCCATTACAGGTCATTAAAAGTCTTGCATTTACATAAGTAAAAGTACAAAATTATATCATTAGCAGTGCTTAAAATATCAAAAGTCGAAGCAGTCATTAATTACCCTTTAAGAATGTTAATTCATTATTTAATTTATATCTTGTACATGCTGTATTATTAGTCTGGAATTTGGACATGGGGACAGGTTTTTGATAAAAACACACACAAGAATTTAAATTACTGAAATAACCCAGTAGGTGCTGCTATTGCACAATACATGACAGAACACATGGTGCAAGCAAGTAAGCAAGCAATAGCATGTTGAAGCTGCATGTTTGTTGCGCCACTAAACACTTGTTCTTTAACTACAGGCTGTTATGTACAGGAACATAGTGCCAAAAACTAGCAAATTTAAGTAATTAATGGCGGCAGTAGCTCAGTGTGTAGGGACCTGGCTTGGGAACTGGAGGGTTGCTAGTTCAAGTCCCACAGACCACAAAATATGGAGTGTGAACTGGTAACTGGAGAGGTGTCAGTTTCACCTCCTGTACACTTCTGAGGTGCCCTTGAGCAAGGCAACCTAACTCATGGGGCTCATGGGGCGCTGTTAATGTTGCAGCCCCATCACTCCACCATCTCTCTCCCTGTTTGCATGTCCACAAGTGCATGAAGTGTGCAGTTCAGCCTGTGTGTGTGTGGGAGAGTGAAAAGAACAATTTCCCCTAGGGGATTACTTAATTAAATAAATTAATAAAGTATATCTTCTTATCTTTTTATCTTTCTTCTAAGTGTAAATAACACAAATATACAATATACATATACAATATACACACCCTCACACTCACTGGAGAGTTCAAACATGTCATTTTTATTGGTCTCTATGCCTTATGAATAAATGCATGTTATCAGTACTACTACAGTAGCAAAACACGGGTTTTGAAAAGATTTGATTTGATTTGACCTCTCTTTCTTTTTTTTACTTTTTCAAATGCAAGAAATTATGGGGATAACCCCTTAAGCCTGGCAAAGACCACAATTTATTTCTCTTTCCCTCACTGTGGTCTGGCATTGGCCGTACAGTTGCAAAATCGTCATGTTTTATTTCATTTCCATGGGGGAACATGTGCAAATCAGTAATGGACACAGTTCTTTATTGTTTCCTTGTAGTTAGTCATGATTGTCGAATGGGTTGAAAGTAACTAACTAGCTTCTCAAGTACTGTTAAGTACAGATTTGAGGTACTTGTACTTAAATATTTCCACCCGATAATAATTTATACTCCACAACATTTCAGAGGAAAATATTGTAGTGCTACTATTTACTTTAAAGAAATGTTTTTATTTTTGAAACATGATATGAAATAGTTACGGATTAAAGTACCCAACTATATAGGGGCTTTCCATAATAAAAACACTCCGTAGAGGCCAGTCTCAATTGTGAAACTTACTTTTAATAGTCACTTTAGCTGATAATACTAATTAATGCAGGGCTTTTACTTGGTGGACAATATCATTTCAATTGCTATCGTAGTGACACTAGACTGCATTTAATATATTTATAAATCGGGTGAGATGGAGGCCAATACTGTCAGGGCTTTGAATTGCTGATATTTCCAAATCAGTGTGTAATCCCACCCACCGCAGTGTGAAGAACTGTGACATCATTCCCCGACAGCTGCAGCTGGGGCGAGCCATCGCCCGACCGGGTCGCGACTGTGTCCGTCTACAGCACAGCACGAGGCGACACCATCATGTCCCTGAGACAGACACCCGCGTGCCCCCTGCATCTCTTCCCGCACTTGATACTGCTGTTCGGGGCAGGGCAGCAGTGTCTCGCGGCCTATCCGTTGCTCGTGTTCCTGATCGATGGGTTCCGATATGACTACATGGATGACCTGCACGCACTACCCGGATTTCGCGAGCTCGTGGACAATGGGGTGAAGGTGGACTACATGACTCCGGACTTCCCGAGTTTGTCATATCCAAATTACTACTCATTAATGACAGGTAATCTATCCTCTATCTATCTATCTATCTATCTATCTATCTATCTATCTATCTATCTATCTATCTATCTATCTATCTATTTAAACTTCCACTTTAAAATCAAAAGATATGATATTCTCAGTGTTCTTGATGACGTTATGAAGGTTACATTTTGTAGTGTACACACTTGTTTTCTCTGATATTTCCATTCCGATTTTGGACACTATCAGATGTGGTCCAAAACGGTTATAGGCCTGATTTTTTACAATATGACCTCAGTGTGAACAGTTTTCACACAGAATTCGTGTGACTTTTTTAGATCTACATTCGTCATGCAGGTCACTTCAGGACCGTGAATCACAGCCAAACATAACAAAATGTGATCTAAGCAAAAATCGGGCGCTAAGGCTTGCACTGTGAATCTAACCTAAGGGTTGAAACTGGCTACCTGGTATATTACTAATTTCTTTTAAAGCCCTATATGGCCTTGCTCCTACTTACATTATAGATTTACTCGTGCCTTCAGCCTAGCTGCTGCCAGCGCTCCTCAGGTGGGACCCTCTTAACTGTTCCCACAGCCAGTTTCTATCCCTCCTTCCTAATTTGCTTTTTACATAGCTTACCTACTTTTTATTGCACACTGTTTTATCACGTCTTTATCTTGTTCTGTAAAGCACTTGTAACTGTGTTCTGAAAAGTGCTATACAAATAAATTGCATAATTATTATTATAGATAATATCTGTGTGTAGACAGTCCCTACTATCAATTTAGCATTTAATGCACACTGTCTTTGTGTGCTTTGCATGTGTGTAGCCTGTGCAGATGATCTGCTAGTTGCTGTGAGATTGTTTTTCCAACTTGTTTTATTTTAAACAGAGCTGTATAATGAGTAATCAGCATAACAAGATAAGGATTACTGTCGGCTGTTTTTATGTTTTTGACAAGTACAAAGATTACAGGAGTGAATAAGTCATGTATTTGAAATGTGCACTGATACGAAATTAGTGACTTCGTCAGAATTTTGATTTGATTTAGTCATCAGTGGACATGTCTCACAGTGAGATCTACAATCACAACAAAATATTTCATCAGGGTTATGGTTACCTATTTTCTCTCATTTAGTCTGGGACAGAATCACACAGTGTATGTGGGCCTTTAGTGTCATTACCATTACAGTCACAATGTGTCAGTAATATTTGATATAGTGGCTGTAACAACTGAGCATCTGTTGTTAAATGGGTGTAGCGGTTACTTTATAATGCTTCAAAAAGAATAGATGGTAGTCGGATAATCACATTTAGATGTTGTCTGGTCAGCTGTTGGGTCTTGTCCTTCCCACACATTCTGGTTTATTAGGCCATGTACAAGCGGTCAAAAGTCTGTGTGTAGATTTATTAACCTGGCTATAATTACATCATAATGCTCCAGAGGCAAAGGAACTGGAAAAACTGGGAAATATGAAGCGCAAGGTTTGAGTTACCTCTCCACGTGTGTGGTAGTGTGTAAGGCATTACGTGCTTTACGTGCATTTACGTGCTACGGTAAGCGTACTGACTCATTTCCGGTTTACTTCCTTCTCTGTGTACACTGTTTGGTGCTGTAGCTCTGTCAGTGAACGCTAAATCTAAATTTGTTTTACTTGGTACAGCAGTTATTTTCCCGCTTAACATTTAAATGTAGACTAGTTCTACCTAAGCACTCGGGGTTACTCCTTCTTTTAGCGACTTTTCGCTATTTTCAAAGTTTTTCATACACGCTAGCTTCAGTAACATTAGCAGTTAGCAATGGCTTCTCCCTCTCCCTCTCCTCTGTCCTGCTCAGTGTGTCAGATGTTCAGTTATTCCTCTGCCTCCTTTAATGATAATGGTACATGTATTAAATGTAGTTTATTTACTGCGCTGGAGGCGAGGCTGGAGGCGAGGCTTAGTGAGTTAGAGGAACGGTACCGCACCACGGAGATATCTTTAGCCGCTATAGTTAGCCAGCCCCCAGTAGCCGGTGCGGTCCGACCGAAGGTAGCTTCTGTTAGCCGTTCTCCGGTAGTTCCCCCGGTAGTTCCCGAGCAGCCGGGAAGACAGGGAGGCTGGGTGACTGAGCGAAGGAAGACTAAAACGCCGAAACCCACAGTTCACCACCAACCCATTCACGTTTCCAATACATTTTCCCCACTCAGCGACACACCCGCTGAGGAACCAACTCTGGTTATTGGCAGGTCCATAGTCAGAAACGTGAAGTTAGCGAAGCCAGCGGCCATAGTTAAATGTATCCCTGGGGCCAGAGCGGGCGACATTGAATCCTATTTAAAACTGCTGGCTAAAGATAAACGTAAATACAGTAAGATTGTTATCCACATCGGCGGTAATGACACCCGTTTACGCCAATCGGAGGTCACTAAGATTAATGTGGAGTCGGTGTGTAAGTATGCTAAAACTATGTCGGACTCCGTAGTTTTCTCTGGACCCCTGCCCAATGTGACCAGTGATGACATGTATAGCCGCATGTCGTCATTCCACCGCTGGCTGTCGAGGTGGTGTCCAGCAAATGATGTGGGCTTAATTGATAACTGGAAGCCTTTTTGGGGAAAACCTGGTCTGATTAGGAGAGACGGCATCCATCCCACTTTGGATGGAGCGGCTCTCTTATCTAGAAATATGGCGAAGTTTATTTCTAAAACCTGACAGTCCAGAGTTGGGACCAGGAAGCAGAGCTGCTGTCTTACACACTTCTCTGCGCTTTCTTTAGAACAGTCCCCCACCCAAAACCCCATAGAGACTGTGTCTGTCCCCCGACCACCTAAATTATTTAAAGAAATAAAAAGAAGAGGAGTTCAACATAAAAATCTAATAAAAATTAAAACCAACTCCTCAGTAGCACAAAATAAGAGAATGAAATGTGGACTGTTAAATATCAGGTCTCTGTCCTCTAAAGCTGTTTTAGTGAATGAATTAATATCAGATTATGATATTGATTTACTTTGTCTTACTGAGACCTGGTTGTCCCACGAGGAGTATGTTAGCCTAAATGAATCCACCCCCCAGTCATATTAATACTCACATTCCTCGAGGCACTGGCCGAGGAGGTGGAGTAGCAGCCATATATGATTCGAGCGTTTTAATGGACCCTAAACCTAAACTAAATTATAATTCATTTGAAAGCCTTGTTCTTAGTCTTTCTCACCCAAACTGGAAAACACTGCAGCCAGTTCTATTTGTTATAGTGTACCGCGCTCCTGGACCGTACTCTGATTTTATATCTGAATTCTCAGAGTTTTTATCAAGTTTAGTCCTTAAATCAGATAAAGTAATTATTGTAGGTGATTTTAATATTCATGTGGATGTTAACAATGACAGCCTTAATAACGCATTTATATCATTAATAGACTCAATTGGCTTCTGTCAGAGTGTAAATAAACCAACTCATTGTTTTAATCATACTCTTGACCTTGTTCTATCATATGGCATTGATATTGAACATTTAACAGTCTTCCCACATAATCCTTTCCTATCTGACCATTATTTAATAACTTTTGAATTCATACTCACCCCAACTGGTCGAGACAGACGACCACCCACCTAGAGCCGGAGGATCTGTCCTAGGTTTCTGCCTTTTAACAGGCAGTTTTTCCTTGCCCTTGTCGCCAAGTGCTTGCTCATGGTGGTACTGTTGGTTCTCTGTAATTAATGTTAAAGAGTTCGGTCTAGACCTGCTCTATTTGAAAAGTGTCCTGAGATAATTTCTGTTATGAATTGGCGCTATACAAATAAAATTGAATTGAATTGAATTGAATACTTTTAGATTATAACCCATTAGGCAAAACTTCCTACAGCAGATGTCTATCTGACAGTGCTGTAGCTAAATTTAAGGAGGAGATTCCTTTAATTCAATGCCATGTCTGAATTTAACAGAGTCCTATAACGACTTTAGTCCCTCTGAAATTGATAATCTTGTCGATAGTGCTACAGGCTCACTACGATCAACATTAGACTCTATCTCTCCTATAAAAAGGAAATTATTAAAACATAGGAGACTAGCACCGTGGTATAACCACCAAACCCGCCAGTTAAAACAAATTGCTAGGAAATCTGAAAGGAAATGGCGCTCTTCCAAATTATCAGAATATCGCTAAATTTGGCATAATAATCTTAAAACTTATAGAAAGGCCCTCCGTAATGCCAGAGGAGCCTATTACTCAGCACTACTAGAAGAAAATAAGAATAACCCTAGGTTCCTCTTCAGCACTGTAGCCAGGCTGACAGAGAGTCACAGCTCTATTGAGCCACATATCCCCTTAAGTAGCAATGACTTCATGAGCTTCTTCTATATTAAATTATTACTATTAGAGAGAAAATTAATCACCAACTGCCATCAACAGTTATCAGTGGCTCTCCAAGTTCAGGGACTTCTGCCAATGTAAACTTAGATACATATTTAGACTGTTTTTCTGCTATCGATCTTCATCAGTTAACTTCAATCATTTCTTCATCGAAGCCATCAACCTGTCTATTAGACCCGATCCCAACTAGGCTGCTTAAAGAAGTTGTTCCCTTAATTGGCACTTCTTTACTGGATATGATTAATCTTTCTTTATTATCAGGATATGTACCACAGTCCTTTAAAGTAGCTGTAATTAAACCCCTTCTTAAAAAGCCCACTCTTGACCCAGGGGTTTTAGCCAACTATAGACCGATTTCTAACCTCCCCTTCCTCTCTAAGATTCTGGAGAAAGTAGTCGCCAAAGAGTTGTGTGACTTTCTACTTAAAAATAGTTTATTTGAGGATTTTCAGTCAGGATTTAGAGTTCATCACAGCACAGAGACAGCTCTGGTTAAAGTTAATAATGACCTTCTGATTGCTTCTGACAATGGACTTGTCTCTGTACTTGTATTATTAGATCTTAGTGCTGCATTTAACACCATTGACCATAATATTCTTTTACAGAGACTTGAGCATCAAATTGGCATTAAAGGAACCGCACTAAGCTGGTTTAAGTCATATTTATCAGATCGCTCGCAGTACATGTTAACGATGAATCTTCAATAAATACTACAGTTAGTCATGGAGTTCCACAAGGTTCTGTACTTGGACCAATACTATTTACTTTATATATGCTCCCTTTAGGCAACATTATTAGGAATCACTCCATTAACTTTCACTGTTATGCAGATGATACGCAGTTATATCTATCAATCAAGCCCGATGAAATTAATCAATTATCTAAATTACAAACATGTCTCAAGGACATAAAATCCTGGATGACCTGCAATTTTCTGATGTTAAACTCAGAAAAAAACGAAATTCTTGTTCTTGGCCCCAAAAACCTTAGAGACTCATTGTCTAAAGATATAGTTACTCTAGATGGCATTAACTTGGCCTCTAGCACCACTGTCAGGAATCTTGGAGTTATCTTTGATCAGGATTTGTCATTTAACTCCCACATAAAGCAGACCTCTAGGACTGCCTTCTTTCATTTACGTAATATTACAAAAATTAGACACATCCTATCACAGACAGATGCAGAAAAACTAATCCATGCATTTGTTACTTCAAGGCTGGATTACTGTAACTCTTTATTATCAGGTTGCCCCAATATGTCCATTAAAACGCTCCAATTAATTCAGAACGCTGCAGCACGAGTACTGACAGGAACTAGAAAAAGAGATCATATCTCTCCTGTACTAGCTTCTCTGCATTGGCTCCCTGTAAAATGTAGAATAGAATTTAAAATCCTCCTCCTCACCTATGAAGCTCTTCATGGTCAGGCCTCTTCATATCTTAAAGAGCTCATAGTACCCTATTACCCCACTAGAACACTACGTTCTCTGAATGCAGGGCTACTTGTGGTTCCTATAGTCTCTAAAAGTAGAACAGGAGCCAGAGCCTTCAGTTACCAAGCTCCTCTCCTGTGGAACCAGCTTCCAGTTGTGGTTCGGGAGGCAGACACCCTCACCACATTCAAGAGTAGGCTTAAGACATTCCTCTTTGATAAAGCTTATAGTTAGGGCTGGATCAGGTGAGTCCTGAACCATCCCTTAGTTATGCTGCTATAGGCCTAGACTATCGGGGGATTTCCCATGGTGCACTGAGCTCCTCCCTTCCTCTCTCTTTCTGCACTCATTCATGTTCCATTAATGCATGTTACTAACTTCACTTCTTCCCCGGAGTTCTTGTGCTTTCTCGTCTCGCAGGTTCTTGTCGATCCTGGTGGAGCCTCCTGCCATGGTCCTGCTAGATTGCCATTGCCAATACTGTTGTTGCTGTGCACCTGTCTGTCTGTCTGTCTCTCGGTCTCTCTCTCTCTGTCTCTTTCTCTCTCTCTCTCTCTCTCACCCCAACTGGTCGAGACAGATGACCACCCACCTAGAGCCGGAGGATCTGTCCTAGGTTTCTGCCTTTTAACAGGCAGTTTTTCCTTGCCCTTGTCGCCAAGTGCTTGCTCATGGTGGCACTGTTGGGTCTCTGTAATTAACGTTAAAGAGTTCGGTCTAGACCTGCTCTATTTGAAAAGTGTCCTGAGATAACTTCTGTTATGAATTGGCGCTATACAAATAAAATTGAATTGAATTGAATTGAATTAATAGTGATGGGTCAATCGCGAACGATCTTTGAAGTGAACGACCAGATCTTTTCCCCGTTTTTTTCTGTTAAAGCCGCGTGATTGGTCAAGATGTGTGGCGGTGTCTGTGACTCTAGACAGAGACTACACACTGGAAAGGTGAGGAAAATGAGTGATAGGAAACGTAGAAAAATGTGGACATTTTAATGTGATAGACAGTTCAAAGGCAGAGTGTAAACTGTGCAAAGTTAAAAATTTCATATCGCGCAGCTTTTTGTCTAATTAAAATTTGTTTTTGTATTTTAGAATTTATTTTTGTAGCACTCTGTTCTATGTTGAGTATATCAATAAATCCATATAAATAATAAACATTTGAAATATAATAAATTAATTTAAGCAACAAAAAATCTGAGGAGCCACTTGGGAGCCGAAAGAGCTGGAATTCCCATCACTAGTGTGTAAGGCCAATTCGAGGTATATATGTGTGTGAGATCTTGAACTAGGTAGCAAACTTTAATACTTTTATGGTACTGGCCTCTGCTCATCAGTGAATCCATTCACCTCAATGTCCAATGGGATGTAGTGTAGTGTGACAGAGAGCATGTTAGACGGCATGGTGTTGTTTACAGACCAACAGCTAAAAGGAGAGAAACACCAAAGTTGGTGATGGATTGTTGCCAGACCCAGGGTAGCTGGTCTTTAGCACAAACAGTAAGAGGTCTCACTCTGCCACTATTTCCCACTACCATAAATGTCCCCCACACAGTCATTTCCTTCTTTCAGTTTTTTCTAGATTTAGACTAGATGTATTGCTGCCATACTGTTTTGTTATTAATATTTGTTTGACAGTTATTTATATTTTTTTATTGTCCAATTCTGTACAAATATTTAGTTTTATATCATTATTTTAGTCCAGTTATCCAGCGGTTTCTCCAGCTGCTTCAGGTCTTTGAACAGCTTCCTCAGAATCAAGTATGTTTTCATATACGAGGAATTTGCCTTTGTACATGGGTGCATAAGAATCACAAACAAGTGTAGAAAAAATAGAAATAAAGATAAAAGGATAAAAATAGAGACAAAAAAAAGGTGGGAGGGGTCAGCTACAATCTTACCTCCACACCTCAAGGTCCTAGAGGCGTACAGGTCTTGGGGGGATGGCAAACTGCAGACGATCACCTTCTCTGTGGAACGATTGATACGCTGTAGTCCGCCCTTGACCGCGGCAGTGGCAGCAGCGTACCAGCTGATAATGGAGGACGTGAGGATGGACTGAGAGGATGGCAGTGTAGAAGTGCACCATCATCGTCTTGGGCAGGTCCTGGGTTATGATAGTACCCAGGAAGCGGTGAGGCTTGGTTCTTCCTGAAGTCAACATCTCCATCTTCTCTTCTCCCTGTACACAACAGCTGCACCTCCAGTCACCAGATGGTCAACCCCCCCAGGAGCCTGACAGACTGCTGACTAGAGGTGTAGCTGTTTGGTACAGGGAGAGGAGTGAGCTGGGCAAGCCTGTCCTGTGGCAGAGCTGGGATGATGGTGTTAAAAGCAGAGCTGAAGTCCGCAAACAGGATCCTGGCATAGGTTCCTGGAGCGTCCTAGATGCTAGATGATAAAGTGCAGGGCCATGTTTACTGCATTGTCTACAAACCTGTTGGCTCTGTAGGCAAACTGCAGGGGGTCCAGGAGTGGGTCCGTTATGATTTCAAGGTGGGAAAGCACAAGGCGCTCAAAAGACTTAATGACCAAAGATGTGTCTTTTTTGGGGATGGGGATGATGGTGGAGGCTTTGAAGCAGGCCAGCACATGACAACCTCCAGTGAGGTTTTGAAGATGTCCATGAACACTGGAGACAGCTGATCAGCACAGTGCTTCAGGGTGGATGGAGAGACAGAGTCTGGTCTGGCTGCTTTGCTGGGGTTATACCTCTTAAAGAGCCTGTTTATGTCCCTATCCTGGAGGCAGAGAATCGTCAATGTGGTGGAGGAAGGAGTGGCTCAGAGTTGTGGAGAGGGCCAGGCTCCTGCTGAGCTGGGTGTGGGGGAGTTGATGAGATGGAGCTGGTGGAGGAGAGATGGTATTAGGGCTGTCCCTTTGTCTTTTAAAACGACAGTAGAATTCATTCAGTTTGTTTGCCAGATGCAAGTCAGTGATGGAGTAGGGGGTATTGTTGTGTAACTTCTCTCACCACCTTGCTAAACTTTGGCTGTGAACCAGGGTCTGTCATTGTTAAAACTCACCCTGGCACATGATGGTATACAGCAGTCCTCCCAGAAGCTGATGTATGATGTCACAGCACTGTGTGTCCTGTATGTTGGCATGTCGTGGAATGTAAACACAGACCAGAATAAATGAAAAAAACTCATGGGGGAAGTAGAAAGGTTTGCAGTTCATTCCAGATTAGGAGAGCAGTGCTGCAGGATCACTGTCACATCATTCGACCATTCACTTGGGGGGGGTAAAGACAGAAGGACAGAGACAAAGGTGCAAAGCAACAACAATAGCAACAACTATACTGATAGAAATGACTGATGATGATTATGATGATGATTATGATAATGATGAAGATGATGAATGAATATGAAGAAGATGATGACGGCGACAGCCACAACGATCAGGAACGATAAACAATCATGATAGTAATAATAATAATGATTGTAATACCACTACTACTACTAATAATAATAATAATAATAATGATAATAACAATAATATCAGTAATATTAGCAGTGGGAGTCAAGCAGGACCATGGCAGCAGGCACCACCAGGCAGTCAAGGCTTCATGACTCATCTGAGCCAGCCCTAACTATAAGCTTTATCAAAGAGGAACGTCTTAAACCTACTCTTAAATGTGGAGCCAGCCTAGAAGTAACAAATGCACCGACTAGTTTTTCTCCATCTGTCTGTGACAGAATGTATCAGATTTTTTGCAATGTTACGTCAGTCTGCTTTATGTGGGAGTTAAAGGACATAGCCTGCTCAAGATTCCTGAACGTGGTGCTGGAGGCCAAGGTAATACCATCTAGAGTAACTATATCTTTAGACAGTGAGTTTTGGATGTATTTGGGGCCAAGTAAAAGAACTTCAGTTTTGTCTGAGTTTAACAACAGAAAATTGCCAGACATCCAGGTTTTTATGTCCTTAAGACATGCTTGTAATTTAGATAATTGATTGGTTTCATCAGGCTTGATTGATAGATATAACTGGGTATCATCTGCATAACAATGAAAGTTAATGGAGTGATTCCTAATAATTTTGCCTAAGGGAACAGAATTGGTCCAAACACAGAACATTGTGAAACTCCATGACTTATTTTAGTCTTCATGGAGGATTCATTGTTAACATGTGCAAACTTATAAATAGGACTTAAACCTGCTTAATGCGGTTCATTTAATGCCAATTAGATGCTCAAGATTTCTGTAATAGAATATGATGGTGTCAAATGCTGCACTAAGATCTAACAATACAAGTACAGAGACAAGTCCATTGTCTGAAGCAATTAGAAGGTCATTAACTTTCACCAGTGCTGTCTGTGTGCTGTGATGTACTCTTAATCCTGACTGAAAAAAGCTGTTGTTATGTAGAAAGTCACACGACAATTTGGTGACTACTTTCTTGAGAATTTTAGAGAGAAAAGGAAAGGTTAGAAATGGGTCTATAGTTGGCTAAAACCCCTGGGTCAAGAGTGGGCTTATTAAGAAGGGGTTTAATTACTACTATTTAAAAGGACTGTGGTACATAGCCTAAAATAAAGAAAGGCTGATCATATCCAGTAAAGAAGAAGAAAAGAAAAGCAGTCTAAATATATATATATATATATATACATATATATATATATATATATATATATATATATATAGTTGTTAAAATTTGTGTATTTGGTGAGGGCAGTTGGTGATTAATTTTGTCACTAATAGTAATAATTTTATCATTAAGGAAGCTCATAAAGTCGTATGGTTCAATAGAGCTGTGACTCTCTGTCAGCCTGGCTACGAACCTGGGGCTGTTCTTATTAGTGTTGAATAATAGGCTGCTCTGGCATTATGGAGAGTCTTTCTATATGTTTCAAGACTATCTTGCCAGATTAAACGTGATTCTTCTAATTTGGAAGAGCGCCATTTCCTTTCAGATTTCTGCGCTTTTTGCTTTAATTGGTGGGTTTAGTGGTTGTACCACAGTTCTAGCCTGCTGTGTTTTAATATTTTCCTGTTAATAGGGGCAATATAATCTAGTGTTGTTCGCAGTGAGCCTGCAGCACTATTGACAAGATGATCAATTTGGGAGGGACTAAGGTTATTATAGGAATCCTCTATTTAGGGCTGCTCGATTATGGAAAAAATCATAATCATGATTATTTGGGTCAAGATTTAAATCACGATTATTCAAACGATTATTTTTTTAAACTTCAGAAACATGCTGCATTTAGTGGACATTTGTCAAAAACACTTTGCAAGGAAGTCCTCAGTTACACTTTCCTTTCCCCATAAACATTTGTAAGTCCCTGCGTTACCTGTTCAAACGAAAACAACGTGACAGGAGAAGACTGCAACTAGTGTCGCAACCACCGGCGCAAGTATAAATAGTTAAGGCGCTCCCGTGACTTCACATTGTCGTGCGACAGGTTGGGAACGGCGAGTATACCGAGCGCATGACTCATGTGCAGTGCATACTGTGGGGGAGGGACGGAAATACGCATGCGCGAAATACGCAGACTGTGGCTGTGTCCCAATTCAGGGGCTGCATCCCTGAATTGGGACACAGCTTTTTCCTGTACAACGTTTCACAACAGAAAATAAAAAAAAAGAATAAAAATTAATTAATAAAAAAATAACTAATAAAATCGTTTCCCCCCGATTTTATTAGTTTTGAGATCGTTTGGCCCCAAAATCGTAATCATGATAAAATGACGATTAATTGAGCAGCCTTACCTCTATTATATTATATATATAGATTTCTGTGTCATGATTCCCTCTGAAATGGAAGCCCACCAGCTGCAGAGTCCAGTATCAATCCACACAGCCACGTCTCTGTGAAGTACAAGAAAAGTCTCCCCTTTCCCCACCAGTAGCTGGTCCAATGTATTTTCAATTTTATAAAATTGGTATCGAAAAAATAAATCAGTGGAGAGGAGATCAGTGCCAGCCCTAGTGTGATCTTAGATTAACAGATAGATTAATAGGTTTAGTTGGCTGCATGCAAAGACTGTGTCTGCGTGGAGAATAAAATTTAACTAACATCACCTTAGTGGTATAGCAAATAAGGTATATTCTGCCCAGTACAAGGATTCAAGGCATGTATATGTGGTGGTGGTGGTGGTGACAACAATGGCTGTCTTTGTCATGGCATTCTTCTGCTGTCTTTTGTTTGTCCTCTCCATCTCCAGCAAACAGACCCCATCCCTGTACAGCTGTCACCAATGGTATGGTCCAGAGCAGCCTGCTCCAGCTCATGTCGTCTAATTGCGCACTTCTTCAAGGCGTTGTTCATCTGGTCCTTGTAGCACTTCTTTGACCTGACAGCTGTTCAATAGTGAAGGCAGGTGGAGTGGGTGCGATACTGGTAATCCATTGGCAGACCACTTCCATCTTGGTAGTGTCATCCTGCTGTACATCCTTACTGCCACAGCAGGGACGTTCTGAAGATCCTCCGGTGTGTGGGACACAAAAACATAGTGGTCTGCATACTACAGCTTCAGAACCCACTCTCTACAGAGTTTGGAGGTTGCAAGGAGTGTCCTGATTTTAAAGAGGTTTCAATCTTATCTGAAGTCCACTGCTGTCTTCAATCTCATTGTGGAGAAGCTTGGTGACGCATAGAAGGAAGATGTTAAAGATCACTGGTGCCAGCACACACCCCTGCCTCACCCCTGTGTGTCTAAGGAAAGGCTTGCACTCTTGTCCACCTATGGTCACCCAAGCAGTCATCCCACTCTGCAAGATTGTTGATTTCCCACTTCATATTTCCCAATATGAAGTGTAATCATGGTTCCAATTCTGGGCGATGATGGTGGTGTCATCTGCAAACTTCACAACAGACTTGTCTCCATTTCAGGGAATGTAGTCATGTGTGTACAGCATGAACAGGAGGGGACCTAGCACACAGACCTCTACGGTGTAGAGCGGAGGAGGTGTAGGGTCTGTTGGTGAGCAAGTCCAATATCCAGTTGCAGAGTCAGGTACTCAGGTCCAGAGTGCCGGGTTTACAAATCACTTTCTGTATTAAATGTAAAGCAGAAATACAGATACAAACAGTATGTAATTTACATACTATTGGTTTCATACAAAGTCTTCGGACATCTTACGTAATGCTACATAATAATGATGATAATCATGTCAAGTTGATCAGCATATATCATAGCTCGGTAGTACTGGTATTCGGTCAGTGGGGCAGCTGTGGCTCAGAGGTAGAGCGGGTTGTCCACTACCACCGCTTGGTAGTTCGATCCCCGGCTCCTCTTGCTGCATTTCGAAGTGTCCTTGAGCAAGACACTGAACCCCAAATTGCTCCCGATGCTGTGCATTGTAAATGGGGTGAGTGTGGCATGTAGTGTACAGCGCATTTACCATTTACCCTCAAAATGACCAAGTTTGGTACTCTACCCTAATACTCAGCTATATGTGGAGAGGATGGCTTGGATTATGAGGCAGTGAAAGTGGCTGTGTTAAGGTATATCAGTTGGTCTCTAAAGCTGATCAGCAGAAGTTCCAACATTTGGGTGCTGAACAAATCAATGCAAAGTTTGTCTGTGATATGAATTCCCCTTTTCACTGTTGGTGCTCAGCTGTTTAAATTGATACTTTTGTGGGCCTGTGTGAGCTGATCGTGTTGGAACAGTTTTAAAACTCTATCCCTCAAAAGATTGTAATGTTTGTAAATGAGAAAAAGCCCTCCACTGCACTGAAAGCAGCAGAATTGTCTGATGATTTTGTATTGACACATAAGGGCAGCTTTAAATGCTCTGGGTGTGGTTGGAAAGGTGCGGATGTCAGTGGGGTTAACTCCTGTTGTGGTGCGAAATATGAGAAAAAGCCTGGTCCCTTGTGTAAACCTGTATTAGTGGGTGACCTAAGGGCACAAGGCTATTAAGGTCAAAAGTTAAGTATCATTTACCATCACATGCTCCAGCTATGCTACAGTTTCAGAGAAGAGACTACAAAGGCTATATCTTCTAAAGACTACATCTACAGAGGTAGCAGGTCTGCCATGTTGAACTGTCATGTTTCAACAGTACCTCAAAACGGACAAATCAGCACTGGCTGTAGATAGGTTCTTTCACATTTTTCACAAGTTTTGCCACCACCATAGTTTCTTGGCCACCGTATTTTCCCCTACACCTTGGAAGGCTGAACTATAGCTCAGAATACATTCAAAGGGTTGCAATGTGCAACTTCACTGCTAGATGCCTCTGAATTCTACACTCAATTCCCAGGACTTTCCTGCTACCTTAACCATATTGGTGACATAAAACTCTGCTTCACTTTGCCTCTGCACTATGCTTTGCACCCAGTGCGTACAGCTCTAACACTGTTCACATGTAGAGAGCTGGACAGTGGCTGGATTTGGCACTAGAGAAAGCCGAAGAATTAATTAGATAATTTACTGTTGGTGGTCTATAACAGTGGATAGTAATGAAATACTTCAGCAGCAGTCACTAAATACAAAGAATTACAATTTGCTGCTGACAGATAACTTGAAGTTTATCACCACTGAACTACATTTTTCTAGTGGCCCAAGTGAAAAGTTATGCAAATCTCCAGTGTTAATGAATTGTTGTGATTGCATCCTATATCAGTTATGACTTTTTAAAAGATTATTATTGTATAGGGCGTCCGTGGTTCAGAGGCAGAGAGGGTTGTCCACTAGTTGGAAGGTTGTTGGTTCGATCCCCGGCTCCTCCCGCCACATGTCGAAGTGTCCTTGAGCAAGATACTGAACCCAAAATTGCTCCCGATGCTGTGCATAGGTGTGTGAATGCGTTAGTTTCTGATCGATGGCCTTTGCCATCACTCAGTGAATGTGTGTGAAAGGGTGAATGTGGCACGTAGTGTAAAATTCCTTTGAGTGGAATGGCTATGAAAACAAACTGATGGCATGCAAAATAAAAAAATTCCTAAGTGAAAAAAATAAAAATCTAAGTCACAGTACACATCATAAAACACACTTTATTCAAGTGCGTCGGCTCAGTATGTGTACTATGCCACTGAATGTATGTTGCTGAGCAGTGGCTCTCATTCTTTGGAAGCAGAGTATTAATTTAGCAAAATGACATAAATCACCCAAAAAAAAAAACAACCAGCCATTTATAATCCCTGATATATTTGTCAAATCATCCAACCCTTGTGAGAATCTAATTCCATTTCCCATTTGTGGTGATGTAGTTTTATGGATTGATATTGCATGTTTCTGCCAAAAAAAACTACACAAGCTAAATATTATAATCAACACTCTATATTTTTTAAAATGCTGCCTCCTGTATGTGGACCTCCTTAAGTCTTTCTGGCATATGTGGTATTTATTGAGTCGTTGTTTTGCTCCACCTTGATTGATTCAGCTGTTTTAGCTGAGCAGTGACGTTACTGGCTGACACATTGCCTCACACATCCCCACCTGGTACTGGCTGCAACATTAGCCTCTACTTTTAACAACTTGCAAAAACTTGTACTTTGTCAGTATGAATCAACCATTGTCACCCAGACAATGAAGTTACTAAATGACAGAACAAGTTTTGTAGCCCCAGTGATCTTTTTGCTCTTAAGGTTAATGTTAAACACTTTCTACATGAGGCATTTTTAAAACTAACACAGTATAGCCATCGTCAATATTACTAATCTGGCCCTGATGTTTTGGGGAAGTTGGCAAAAAGTAATTTTTCTGAAAATAATTCCCCTGGGACATACTATCAAAATATGCTACTTGGAAATATCTAAGTGGATGGAAGCATGTGGATATTTTGTGAAATTTAAAATCTATCAAGGCAAGAAATGGGATTGGCCGAATGTGTGTCAGAAAAAATTGTTTAATAGAAAGAACAAAACAGAAGCATGACACACAAGCTCACAATCTCTGGACAAAAACGCATAACTTTAACTACTTTAAGACTGAGAATGATTACTTGATGAGATGGATACCATTTGAGATGTTTGCTAGTTGGCAGCTGTATGTGTGTGTGTGTGTGATTCATGCATGTGTATTGCAGTCCCCTAGCTTACTAAGCCCTAAAAACAACAGTCCATCATGGCCAACGGGATTTGAGCTTTGGAGCCTGCCCCTGATGATGTGCTGATGTGCGTGTTTTGATGAAGCACATTCTCCAGTTGAAAGAATCACTAGCTGGAGACACACACACACACACACACACACACACACACACACACACACACACACACACAGGCACACACACACACACCCAGTTCATTGACACCTCCCCTTAATCCTGCACCAGCCAGTGCTGCTTGATGCTGACTCCCTTTTGGTTTAGCCTGAATTTACTGAATTTGCTTTATCAAAATCAACAATATGTTAGTCCTTCTCCCAATACTTTCTGACTTCCCTATCCTGTCTAAAAACAGCTCACACACATACTTTATATAGTTTAATTTGTAATAACAGCTCAGTTCATTCCTGAAAATAACTAGCGTGTGTGTATTATTTTTTGGACAACAATGGCACAGAGGAACATTTCTTTTTTTTTCTTTTTTTTGTCAGGCCGCCATTGTAACGTTCATCAGATGACTGGAAACTACATGTGGGATGAAGCCTCCAACAAGGAGTTTCTGATTGGGACCAATCTTGACAGCCGGTTGCCTCTTTGGTGGGATGGATCAGAGCCATTATGGGTCACCCTGCAGAAGCTGGGAAGGAAAGTTTTCATGTACTACTGGCCTGGTGAGCACATTAATTGTTAACCTGAACACTCAACTGTTGTTGTAAGTAAGTAAAGCTTTATTTATATAGCACTTTTTAAAACACACAGTTGCAAAGTGCTTCACAAACAAACAAATAATATAAACACACACATAAACATGTATATGTATGCATATATATATATATATATATATATATATATATATATATATATATATAGCATATATACATATAGATATGCACATACACAATCATATACATATAAATACTAACATATGGAAGAATAAAACAAAAAGAAAAGAATAGCAAATCTGATTGATTGGGGAAGATGACTCCTCGGTGTTGGGGCTAAAACAGGCAGGGTCACCTACATGTATGGGTGTAATTTTGCAAACTGCAGGCAGGTTGACTGGCTATTTTACAGCTTTTCTACACAGGAAGTGTTTCACTTGTGTCTTTTTGTTGTCTTTCTCATGCAATTCTGATAGAACAGATAAACTTCTATTTTAATCAGTACAGCTGTCTGTATAGGTCATGTAACCACCTGTGTTGTATTTGTGCTATGCACACGTAAATGCAAACCAAAGGGTGTTTTTATACTTCAAGTCATACAAATAACTTGAAATACAAAGCTTAAAAGTCTTACACCATCTGGGAGGAGGGACAAAACAAATATGGGCAACTGTAAGTTAATGTCAAAGTGTCTATCAGTTCGTTATGTTATCAGTAGCACGACGACTTGGCTGGAATTTAGTCTATTTAAAAGCTAAATAATGTTATTGTAAGATAAAAGCAAAGGTAAGAAGGAAGGTTATCTAACAGTCGTTTGTAGTTTAATCTAAGGCAGTAAATTTCATGGACTCATGGAGTACAAAGAGTCCAACCTGATGTGAAATAATGATACACACTGATCACAACACATCTGTGCCTTGTGCTCTGCTTTGCTGGAAACGTAAGCTAAATTCAGAGAGAAACAAATAAAAACATCAGGTGACATCAAACTCTTTCTGAACTTACTAACTTTTGCTTAGACCCCTTTGTCTTCACACATACTGTAAAACTTTATGTTTGTAGTTGTGAGAAAATAAAGGCATGCAGCAGCAAGCTTTATGAATGAAGATTTATTAACAACCACCAAGTCAGCCTCCCAATCACAAATGCCCAATGATAATGTTAAAAGCTAGAGTAAGAACTGACTTCAATGTCCCTTTGCTACTATTTGCAATGTGTAATAATTAGAACTGTCTGTAAAGGATGGAGTAATCTCACGTGTGTGTGTTTCTTCAGGCTGCGAGGTGGAGATTCTTGGTGTCCGTCCATCATTTTGTGAGGAATATGTCTACAACCCATCAGAGAAAAACCTCACAGACTCAATAGAGAATGCTCTCAACGTCCTGAGGTAATAAAAATTACCTTCACTTGTTATGTACCCTGTGATGTCCTCTGATGCATGGCTTACTTTTAGTTTTGAACTGGGAAAACCAAGCAGCATAAGACAGACCTTTTATACTGTAGCCACACATATTAATTATTTAACCTCAGAGAGCTGTGATCTCATTCAGCCCAGGTCAATTCAGTTTACTTTTTTTTTTTTAACTTCTTTTATTTCCAGGTGCAGTCATATATATTCACACGTTCAAGGATACAACACAGGTGTAAATGGGGTAGAGGTAGTCCATGGATTTTGGCATCCTAACAATGTCTAGATAGAGTCCATATTTGAAAGTTGGCAGTGATATTCATTCATTGAGCAAGAGGATGAACTTACAATATACATACATTCATCATTCATAATTGAATGGCAGGAGAAAAAAAAACAGTCACATCAACAATCATATCAATCAATAAAATATGAGATAATTGGGGACCATTTATTCAGGAATACATCAGTTTTCAAGTGTAACCTTGTAGTTATATTTTCCATGTAGTAAACATCCTTAACTTTCTCTCTCCATTGTGTTACTGCGGGGGGCTGCGGCCTCCGCCAGGAGATTGTAATCATCTTCTTAGCTATTAGAAGGACTCTCAGCAATATCGATTATTGTTTTCTAGATCTTCTGGCAATATTCCTAACACAAAACAAGAGGGTTCTAAGGGAAGATCTACATTTAAACATTTTTTTATTTCATTTTGTATGGTAGCCAATATCTTAACAGTTTCGGACAATCCCAGAATGTATGTGTGTGGTCTCCCACCAGGCCACAGATTATCCACAAATTTTGATGTGACGACAGGAGTCCTGAAAAACCTCATCTTAATTTTCCATTCAAATTCCTTCCAGATAGGGCTATTTGTAACTTTGTGATCCTCTCTGCATGACAATTCACAGCTGTTATCTGGAATTATGGTGTTAATTTCCAGTTCCCATTTTTCTTTAATATCCAAACTATTATCTGTTAGTTGTTCTTGTAGTATCTTATATATGTGTGATATAACCTTCTTTTTAATAGACCCTTTAATTATTAAAATAAAGAAGTGTTCTATATTAGAGGGTAAAGTGCATAGTTTCTCCCATTCTTTGTGTTTCTGTAAATTGTGTCTCAGTTAGAGATATTTAAAAAAAAATCATGGGCTGGAAGGTTATTTTTATGTCGGAGCTGCTCATAAGACATCAGGACTCCTCCGTCAAATAATTGGTCCAACATAACTAACCATTCCGCTCCCATTTCTTGAACCTGGTTCCTAATTTAGATGGAAAAAAGTCTGTATTTTGTGTAATTTTCATTGCTCTAGATATTGACACCGGAAGTCTTAATTTCTTCTTCACATTGGACCATATTCTTAAAGTGGTTTTTACCCACTGATGATCAATTTTATTTATTTTCCAAGTGTCTTGACTCATAAATGGAATTGTGTCTAGGGGCAAGTTTAGGCAGTCATTTTGTTCTATCCCAACCCATATCACCTATCAGTTTGCCATAGTTGGCTATGTACAACTGTGATGCGTTATGATGATACCTATGTATCTAAACCCTTGATTAGACCAGTGGAATTTAATACCGCCTGTTAATTGTGCAGGCCAGTGCCCTACCAGCATCATTGCCTCTGACTTTGATTGATTAATTTTATAGCCTGAGATCTCTCCATATTGCTTTAAATTTCTCATTAATGCTGGGACAGAGGAAACTGGATCACTAATATATGTAAATATGTCATCTGCATAGAGATACATTTTGTGTTCTATTTGACCTTGATCTTTTATGCCTTTAATATAACAGGAGAGATGTGATCTCTTTTTCTAGTTCCTGTCAGTATTCGTGCTGCAGCGTTCTGAATTAATTGGAGCGTTTTAATGGACTTATTGGGGCAACCTGATAATAAGGAGTTGCAGTAATCCAGCCTTGAAGTAACAAATGCATGGATTAGTTTTTCTGCATCTGTCTGTGATAGGATGTGTCTAATTTTTGTAATATTACGTAAATGAAAGAAGGCAGTCCTAGAGGTCTGCTTTATGTGGGAGTTAAATGACAAATCCTGATCAAAGATAACTCCAAGATTCCTGACAGTGGTGCTAGAGGCCAAGTTAATGCCATCTAGAGTAACTATATCTTCAGACAGTGAGTCTCTAAGGTTTTTGGGGCCAAGAACAAGAATTTGGTTTTTTTCTGAGTTTAACATCAGAAAATTGCAGGTCATCCAGGATTTTATGTCCTTGAGACATGTTTGTAATTTAGATAATTGATTAATTTCATCGGGCTTGATTGATAGATATAACTGCGTATCATCTGCATAACAGTGAAAGTTAATGGAGTGATTCCTCATAATGTTGCCTAAAGTGAGCATATATAAAGTAAATAGTATTGGTCCAAGTACAGAACCTTGTGGAACTCCATGACTAACTGTATTATTTATTGAAGATTCATCGTTAACATGTACAAACTGCGAGCGATCTGATATATATGACTTCAACCAGCTTAGTGCGGTTCCTTTAATGCCAATTTGATGCTCAAGTCTCTGTAAAAGAATATTATGGTCAATGGTATCAAATGCAGCACTAAGATCTAATAATACAAGTACAGAGACAAGTCCATTGTCAGAAGCAATCAGAAGGTCATTATTAACTTTAACCAGAGCTGTCTCTGTGCTGTGATGAACTCTAAATCCTGACTGAAAATCCTCAAATAAACTATTGTTATGTAGAAAGTCACACAACTCTTTGGCGACTACTTTCTCCAGAATCTTAGAGAGGAAGGGGAGGTTAGAAATCGGTCTATAGTTGGCTAAAGCCCCTGGGTCAAGAGTGGGCTTTTTAAGAAGGGGTTTAATTACAGCTACTTTAAAGGACTGTGGTACATATCCTGATAATAAAGAAAGATTAATCATATCCAGTAAAGAAGTGCCAATTAAGGGAACAACTTCTTTAAGCAGCCTAGTTGGGATCGGGTCTAATAGACAGGTTGATGGCTTCGATGAAGAAATGATTGAAGTTAACTGATGAAGATCGATAGCAGAAAAACAGTCTAAATATGTATCTAAGTTTACATTGGCAGAAGTCCCTGAACTTGGAGAGCCACTGATAACTGTTGATGGCAGTTGGTGATTAATTTTCTCTCTAATAGTAATAATTTTATTATAGAAGAAGCTCATGAAGTCATTGCTACTTAAGTTTATGGGGATATGTGGCTCAATAGAGCTGTGACTCTCTGTCAGCCTGGCTACAGTGCTGAAGGGGAACCTAGGGTTATTCTTATTTTCTTCTAGTAGTGCTGAGTAATTGGCTCCTCTGGCATTACGGAGGGCCTTTCTATACGTTTTAAGATTATCATGCCAAATTGAGCGATATTCTGGTAATTTGGAAGAGCGCCATTTCCTTTCAGATTTCCTAGCTATTTGTTTTAACTGGCAGGTTTGGTGGTTGTACCAAGGTGCTAGTCTCCTATGTTTTAATAATTTCCTTTTTATAGGAGCGATAGAGTCTAATGTTGATCGTAGTGAGCCTGCAGCACTATCGACAAGATTATCAATTTCAGAGGGACTAAAGTCGTTATAGGACTCTGTTAAATTCAGACATGGCATTGAATTAAACACTGAAGGAATCTCCTCCCTAAATTTAGCTACAGCACTGTCAGATAGACATCTGCTGTAGGAAGTTTTGCCTAATGGCTTATAATCTAATAGTATGAATTCAAAGGTTATTAAATAATGGTCAGATAGGAAAGGATTATGTGGGAAGACTATTAAATGTTCAATATCAATGCCATATGATAGAACAAGGTCAAGAGTGTGATTAAAACAATGAGTTGGTTTATTTACACTCTGACAGAAGCCAATTGAGTCTATTAATGATATAAATGCGTTACTAAGGCTGTCATTGTTAACATCCACATGAATATTAAAATCACCTACAATAATTACTTTATCTGATTTAAGGACTAAACTTGATAAAAACTCTGAGAATTCAGATATAAAATCAGAGTACGGTCCAGGAGCGCGGTACACTATAACAAATAGAACTGGCTGCAGTGTTTTCCAGTTTGGGTGAGAAAGACTAAGAACAAGGCTTTCAAATGAATTATAATTTAGTTTAGGTTTAGGGTCCATTAAAACGCTCGAATCATATATGGCTGCTACTCCACCTCCTCGGCCAGTGCCTCGAGGAATGTGAGTATTAATATGACTGGGGGGGGTGGATTCATTTAGGCTAACATACTCCTCGTGGGACAACCAGGTCTCAGTAAGACAAAGTAAATCAATATCATAATCTGATATTAATTCATTCACTAAATGCCAACAATGGTAGCAGTAGATACCTAAATGTGTGTGTGTGTGTGTGTGTGTGTGTGTGTGTGTGTGTGTGTGTGTGTGTGTGTGTGTGTGTATGGTGTATGTGTCTGTGTGTAGATCAGGCCAAGCAGGCATGGCAGCAATATATTATGAGAAAATAGATGTGGAGGGCCATCACTTCGGTCCAGACTCTCATCAGGTCAGAACAGCTGTGCGGCAACTGGATCTCGCCATGCAGACACTCAACAGCAAAATTAAAGTTAGTAATATCAGTACTATTCTTATTACAATTACAGCTATGATTTGTCATTGTAGTTTATTATTCATCTGTTTTTGTGGCTTGTGATTTTCTTGTAGGAGAAGAACATGGTGAACCAGCTGAACATTGTGCTATTTTCAGACCACGGTATGACAAAGATCCAGTGGATGGAGAAAGTAATAGAGCTGGACAAACTTATCAACATGTCGGACATTGTCAAGATGATGGACAGAGGACCAGTGGTCAGTCTGTGGCCCAAAGATAACAAGTATCAAGAGGTGAGAACAGAATCAGTTTTTTCTACCCTCCCATTGTGCTCTTTGTGAAGTCAGAGAAGAATGAGTGATTATAAAATGAATCATGAAGAAATTGAGATAGTAAAGACAGCTGAAAAACATCTATGTCAGGGTTGAGGAATGCTTAAAGTATATGATTTCCCAAACTGTCTCCTACTCAAATCTGATCAATCAACTAATCATACCCATATTATGTCGCATATCTCTGGTACTTTTAAAAAAAATTAAGTTTAGAAGTAAAAGCACTCTGTTGCCTTGGGTTGGCTATGTTCATAGCTGGGAAGGATCATGTGTGTAGGTGCTATGATAAATCACAGTGGTACCATTTGTTGGTACAGCAGAGGTTTAAAGGCGCACCAAACTATATTGGAGCAATCAATCAAATTTAGGCTATCAAAGTTTATTAATTATCAAAAGATAATAGAAAATACTACCCTTAAATAAGGGAAACAATAGCCAATAATTGATTGATTCAGTGTCATAAAATACACTGAACTACTAATTTAGAAATCGGATTATTAATTAAATGAATGACTATAACCAAAATCACAATTAATAGTTAAAGTGGAAGTATTTGAAAGTCTGCATAGAAGAGGCTGGTATCACCCACTCTTAATATAGGCCAGCATGTATAAACACAAGGATTTATTGAAGAAATAAAAAGCAAAACAGGGAAACACACAATTTACAATCTAACTAAAAGGAACTAAGCCAAAGAAAAAGGTGTGTGTGTGTGTGTGTGTGTGTGTGTGTGTGTGTGTGTGTGTGTGTGTGTGTGTGTGTGTGTGTCCTTTGCCCTCGACCAGATGTTTCAGCTGAGCATGAAACACGTGTTGGTTAGAGACAAAGAGCATGGAAGAGTGGTTTGACTTCCCTCTCCTCATGTGTGTGCTGAAGTTGTGCTGAATTTAGGTGTATGTGTGGGTGTGTGTGTGGTCTGAGAGTTATTTGCATGCAAAGACTGTCTGTGTGAAGCATAACATTAAACTAATATCACGATAGCACTGTCTTAAAGAATACAGTTACTGCAGTAACCTACCTTTATCAGATCAGCATGACAACAACATAACCTGAATAAAACATATCAGTACAGTAACATTAACAGTAATTAACAGTCCTTGCTTAGCTGTTAAGCCTGTTGAAAACTAATCTAAAACTGTTTATGCCCAGTACGTTACCAACAGTCTATGAAAGGAGGGAGAAAGAAGAGTTGCCGCTGGAGCAGAAGTAATACAGTTACTGCCTTTCTCCGTGAGCTGCTTGGGAAATTCAGGTTCACTGCTTCCAGTCATGTATTGATTGATTACATCAGCACCCAGGTAACATTTTGTTTGGGGTTGATCTAAAACAACTGGTTACCTCAGGCTTGTTGTTGAAAAAAACAATTTCATGTTTAAAGGTCCCATTTGACCCTACATGTCCTTGTTGCTACTCTGGATGGTGGGGGCAGAGTTTGAACCTCTTGGTCTTACACACTCCCACTGAAAATCCTTAGTAGCAGGTGAGAAGCAGATGGTTACTCTATGTGGATCACTACAAAGGCAGTAAGCTGAGACAGGGACGAGGGGAATATACAGTATACAGTCTAGACCTGCTCTTTTTTGAAAAGTGTCCTGAGATACGTTCTGTTATGAATTGGCGCTATACAAATAAAATTGAATTGAATTGAATTGAATTATATTTAAGGCTAGATGTCACACAGATATGGTAGATATGGTGGGTCGTGACTGGTAACTGGATAGATGGTGTGCAGTTTGGGTTGTGGGTTTCGGGTAAGTGAATATGCGGTGTCCTGTTTGGATAGTTACTGGACAGGTAAGAATGTGCAAAAATAATGCCCAAGGGATGTGCGTGAATGTAAAGCATGGATTCAGGTGAGTTAGTACTTTCCTATGTAACTTTAATGTGTGTAGTATAAGAGTGTTAGTGGGGGTCGAATGCCTTATTGATGAGGCCAGCTGCAGATAGGAATTAAAAGTTCAGTTTGGCGCACAAACGCTGGCTTGATATGGCCATTCTGTAAGGTAAACTGAGGAAAACATCCCCCAGGACAGATGCACAGCAGCTTTGATTAACCTAAAGTAGCTTTGAGACTTTTTGAAATGTTTGTAGATTATTTCAGGGTGTCCTCGATGAAGTCTGTAGCTGAAAGAATGCAAAAGTAGTAGTCTTTTAAAGTGGAGAGGATTTGAAGATTATTTCATTTACAAATTTACAGGAATTACTAGTGCTGTAAAGCGACTTTTGTAGTAACACTGTGTGTGTGTGTGTGTGTGTGTGTGTGTGTGTGTGTGTGTGTGTGTTATGCCAGCTGTATGCCGCATTGTCCCAGGTCCCTAACATGTGTGTCTATGCCAGACAAGAGATCCCTGAACGTTTCCATTTCAAAAGGGGGAAGTTTGTTTCCCCCCTGACACTGGTGGCTGAGCCAGGCTGGTTTATCGCTGAGGTAACAGTTTTCACTTGTATCAACACATTAACTAGGACAAAGTGTGCTTGTCTTTACCTGACTGATTTTCTTACTCTGAGCAACTGCATTTGAAGTGAATGCTAAGATATGAGTGGACGCACAGATTTGCTCAGGGTGCCGTGTTTCAGCAATTTCATTTGACAGTATCATCTAGTTGTAGTTAGTAGTTGAGTTATCTGTATTATTTACTGTCGATTTAGTATCCATTTTGGTCCTTATCAGCAAATTGCCCTATAGATGTTGAAACATTCCCTGATTTTGAGCACCTCAGGGACTATCTACATGTGCAGCAATGCGTCAGCAAAGACGTATATAAATAGATGTACACAATGCTTGATTTGAAATACATAAAACTTTTTGAGTGAATGTAAACTCACTCAAGCTTGATAGTTCTTTCTTGACCTTGGAAACAACAGTTGACAAAACAATCTCAATTTCAATTGTATCATGTGGATTATTATTGGTGCAGCCATAAAAAATCCATAAAACCTTACGGCATTCTTTGTTCTATCTTGTTCAAATTGTGTTTCCAGAACAAGGCTAAACTCCCATACTGGAAAAATGACTCTGGGGAACCCTCAGCATGGCAAAATGGCTGGCATGGTTACGACAATGAGTTCCTCGACATGAGAGGTTTCTTCTTGGCGACAGGACCTGGTAACAAAACAAATCATGTTTAATCTGGGTATTTTTACGCATGTTATCTATCAAGCAACACTCTACTTCACAACTGTGTCTGTGAGTCTTTTCCTGTGATCCACTGTGTCTAAAGCAAGGTGTACCATGTCAGTGGAAAGATGCTACAGTGAGTTCCTAGAAATCTAGATGTGACTCAGAACCCAAGTTGAGCTTGGTTTTTTGAGGCAGACAGAGTGTGAACTGTACAGTATCAGTATATCATCATAGTCAGTATCGTCTCTAGTTTGTGGTGAAGATCAATATTTTAAATTATAATATAAGATTATTCATTTGAGATCTAATTATGTTTACTTAATTTCATCCAGACTTCAAGCGGAATGTTCGGGTGGCTCCAATTCGAGCGGTGGACGTCTATAACGTGATGTGCTGGACGTTAGGAGTGGAACCTTTGCCCAATAATGGGTCCTGGTCTCGGGTAGAGTACCTCCTGAGTGGCTCTGATGATCCACCCCAGCCTACAACCCTCTGGTCCTGCTGTATGGGTTTGTTAGTAATATTGCTGGCACTATGGGACTAAAACATTTCACACTTTAGTGTTTGTGGAATGTGATGGTAGCAAGAAATGATCTGCTTTAATTGGTTATGACATTAAATCATGCAGCAAATAATGCATCTGAAAGGAAGGGAAAGGAAATTAAACTGACTGAAAAATTTTACTTTGAAATGGTTCAAGGACTTTGAGGACCAAGAACTTCAAGGCCTAAAGAATTTGCCAGGACCTCATCCCAACTTCCTAAATGGACTCGGGTAAAAATATCATCCAACATGCCCACAACACCTGGAAAGCACCTTTTCTTTTCCTTCTCCTGCTCTCCATGTCTGATGAAAATGTGTTTCAGGTGGTAAATGTCCTGTAAAAATCTGTGAAAATGAGCATTTTCACTGTTTTGGCTTAGTCCATGTTTTCGTCCTCAATTTCTCTTGATAACCATTTTATTGTTAGATTGCATTAATTATGTATTTAGGGTTTCTTGTGCTTTACAGTTTATTATAGATTTCTGAGTTTCCTGGAAACAAATAATTTTAAAGTAATTACAGGGAAATAGGAATAGAACTACTCCATTAAAACTCAACTTATCAATTGATTATTTATCAATTATTGGACACATTCATCTCCATATATGATGAATGTATGACAGTTTTGCATGTTCAGCTGACCTGTGACTAAAAACTCTTTAGGTTTCACTAACAATTAATCAGTTAATTTAAAGTGAATAATTTAGCAGTCTAGTTTATAGAGTATTTCTTTTCAGATACTGGGTTCTTCTAAAATCTTGTAAATTCAGTCTTTTTGATGGATGAATGTAACTAAGATTCTTGTTTTGATCTGGTTTTAAATTCAGCTATAACATCTTTGTGTTGCATCCAGGACCTTGTATGACACAGTTTTGGAAAAGTTCTATAAATAAATTTGCTTGGATTCTGAAAACATGACTCTGTGTGAAATAGCTGTCAATTGTCAATGGGATTAAACCACTCTGGGTTTTTGCTATTAGCATTTCAATTCAATTCAATTCAATTCAATTCAATTCAGTTTTATTTGTATAGCGCCAATTCATAACAGAAGTTATCTCAGGACACTTTTCAAATAGAGCAGGTTTAGACCGAACTCCTTATAACATTTACAGAGACCCAACAGTACCACCATGAGCAAGCACTTGGCGACGGAGGCAAGGAAAAACTTCCTGTTAAGAGGCAGAAACCTAGGAGAAGATCCTCCGGCTCTAGGTGGGTGGTCGTCTGTCTCGACCAGTTGGGGTGAGAGAGAGAGAAAGAGAGAGAGACCGAGACAGACAGACAGACAGGTGCACAGCAACAACAGTAGCAACAACTACACGAATAGTAGTGACTGATGATGATGAACATGACAACAGCAACGATGGGGGACAATGAGCAGTGACAACAGCAACAACAGTAACCGTAGCAATAATAATACTTATAATAATAATAATAACACTAATATCAGTGATATTCAAGCAGGACCATGGTAGGAGGCTCTACCAGGATCCATGAGAACCTGCGAGACGAGAAAGCACAAGAACTCCGGGGAAGAAGTAAAGTCTAGGCCTATAGCAGCATAACTAAGGGATGGTTCAGGACTCACCTGAGCCAACCCTAACTATAAGCTTTATCAAACAGGAACGTCTTTAGCCTACTCTTAAATGTGGAGAGGGTGTCTGCCTCCTGAATCACAACTTGAAGCTGGTTCCACAGGAGAGGAGCTTGGTAACTGAAGGCTCTGGCTCCTGTTCTACTTTTTGAGACTATAGGAACCACAAGTAGCCCTGCATTCAGAGAACGCAGTGTTCTAGTGGGGTAATAGAGTACTATGAGCTCTTTAAGATATGAAGGGGCCTGACCATGAAGAGCTTTATAGGTGAGGAGGAGGATTTTAAATTCTATTCTAAATTTTACAGGGAGCCAGTGCAGAGAAGCTAGTACAGGAGAGATGTGATCTCTTTTTCCTAGTACTAGTGCTGCAGCGTTTTTAATTAATTGGAGTGTCTTAATGGACTTATTGGGGCAACCTGATAATAAAGAGTTGCAGTAATCCAGCCTGGAAGTAACAAATGCATGGATTAGTTTTTCTGCATCTGTCTGTGATAGGATGTGTCTAATCTTTGTAATATTACGTAAATGAAAGAAGGCAGTCCTAGAGGTCTGCTTTGTGTGGGAATTAAATGACAAATCCTGATCAAAGATAACTCCAAGATTCCTGACAGTGGTGCTAGAGGCCAAGGTAATGCCATCTAGAGTAACTATATCTTTAGACAGTGAGTTTAACATCAGAAAATTGCAGCTCCTCCAGGATTTTATGTGCTTAAGACATGATCGATGATATAACTTTGTATCATCTGCATAGCAATGAAAGTTAATGGAGTGATTCCTAATAATGTTGCCTAAAGGGAGCATATATAAAGTAAATAGTATTGGTCCAAGTACAGAACCTTGTGGAACTCCATGACTAACTGTAGTATTTATTGAAGATTCATCGTTAACATGTACAAACTGCGAACGATCTGATAAGTATGACTTAAACCAGCTTAGTGCGGTTCCTTTAATGCCAATTTGATCCTCAAGTCTCTGTGAAAGAATATTATGGTCAATGGTGTCAAATGCAGCACTAAGATCTAATAATGCAAGTACAGAGACAAGTCCATTGCCTGAAGCAGTCAAAAGGTCATTATTAACTTTAACCAGAGCTGTCTCTGTGCTGTGATGAACTCTAAATCCTGACTGAAAATCCTCAAATAAACTATTGTTATGTAGAAAGTCACACAACTCTTTGGCGACTACTTTCTCCAGAATCTTAGAGAGAAAGGGGAGGTTAGAAATCGGTCTATAATTGGCTAAAATCCCTGGGTCAAGAGTGGGCTTTTTAAGAAGGGGTTTAATTACAGCTACTTTAAAGGACTGTGGTACATATCCTGATAATAAAGAAAGATTAATCATATCTAGTAAAGAAGTGCCAACTAAGGGTACGACTTCTTCAAGCAGCCTAGTTGGGATCGGGTCTAACAGACAGGTTGATGGCTTCGTTGAAGAAGTTAACTGATGAAGATTGATGGCAGAAAAACATTCTAAATATATATTTGAGTTTACATTAGTTCTTGAATTCGGTGAGCCAGTGATACCTGTTGAGGGCAATTGGTGACTAATTTTCTCTCTAATAGTAATAATTTTATTATCAAAGAAGCTCATGAAGTCATTGCTACTTAAGTTTATGGGGATATGTGGCTCAATAGAGCTGTGACTCTCTGTCAGTCTGGCTACAGTGCTGTAAGTGTTGTTCTTATTTTCTTCTGTTAGTGCTGAATAATAGGCTCCTCTGGCATTACGGAGGGCCTTTCTATAAGTTTTAAGATTATCATGCCAAACTGAGCGATATTCTAATAATTTCGAAGAGCGCCATTTCCTTTCCGATTTCCTTGTTTTTTGCTTTAATTGGCGGATTTGGTGGTTGTACCACAGTGCTAGTTTCCTATGTTTTAATATTTTCCTTTTTATAGGAGCGATAGAATCTAATGTTGATCGTAGTGAGCCTGCAGCATTATCAACAAGATTATCAATTTCGGAGGGATTCAAGTTGTTATAGGATGTTATATTCAGACATGGCATTGAATTAAACACTGATGGAATCTCCTCCTTAAATTTAGCTACAGCACTGTCAGATAGACATCTGCTGTAGGAAGTTTTGCCTAATGGCTTATAATCTAATAATAGAAATTCAAAAGTTATTAAATAATGGTCAGATAGGAAAGGATTGTGTGGGAAGACTATTAAAATTAAAATTTCAGTTAGAGACACTCAAGCAATTGACCATTTATAGAAGTTTTTATACAGTTAATTTGGTGAAAGGGCTCTGACATTTGAGGAAGCTGTCAATGAAAGTGAGCAGTGGTGAGGATTGTGCACTAGCGCTTATACCTCTCACTAAACATAAATGGCTGAGCAAATGTTTTATCTTTAGCTTACATTTATATGGTTATATGAAATTTCATAAATAAAACAACTTGGCTTGGGATTTTATTACAAGCCTGCTGTGTATGTGTTCATAAATGTAAAATATGTGTTCCCTGCTGCACAAGACACTCTTCACCACAGTTTATAGTACACAATGTAATAGGGAAGAGAAAAAGTGGGGTCAACCAAGTGTTAAAATCGGCGGCTGTGGCTCAGAGGCAGAGCGGGTCGTCCACTAATCGGAAAGTTGTTGGTTCGATCTCCGGCTCTTCCCGCCACATTTCAAAGTATCCCTGAGCAAGATACTGAACCCAGAATTGCTCCTGATGCTGTGCATCGGTATGTGAATGTGTATGAATGTGTTTGATGGGCTTTGCCATCACTGAGTGAATGTGTGTGAAAGGGCGAATGTGGCATGTAATGTCAAAGCGCTGTGAGTGGTCAGAAGATTAGAAAGGCACTATACAAGAACAGGTCCATTTACCATTTACCATTAAAATGCAACACTAAAGTTGATGATTAAGGTTGCTTCTTGAACTTAATAGGAGTGATACATATTTAACATAAATGAAAAATATCAGTACCACCTCAATATAATGCAGGCCGGTACCAGCTACTAATTGCAGGCTCCAAAATGATCACAGAGTTGTTTAACAACAACTGGACATTATTACTTAACAAAGAAATGGTTTCTGCAGGACTCTTCCTTTGGATTACAGTAGATTATACAGGTATATAATCATGTAACTAGGATAAATAAAGTCCATAAAACCTCATAGAATTTTCTCCGAGCTGTACAAATATAAAAGAAAACATGACGCCAAGTGATTCCCTATGAAATAATTATATTTAATGCTGAAGATATTTTGGTATACTATAGGTGGTGATCTGCTTGCTAGTGAAGTCATATTAAACTGTACATTATAATTCCCATTTCACCTAGTATACTACTGCTACGATAGCAAGCATAAACACAATCAAGTAACTGCTTGCACATTTGCTAACATCAGTTATTTTGTGTCTATTAGCTGTTCCCTCTTTAAACCTGCAGTGTCCATTTGGGGACAGTGCACGCAAGCTGTGAACACACGCATTTACATGTGCCCTTTCAAGTTGATATGGTGAACTTACAGTGTGTAGATGCTTTACACATCATTTATCTGGCGGTGTGTTTGTGTCCATACCAACTCCTGAGCGAAATATCTGGCTCTTTATCTTGTTCAACTATGTTCACCAGCTAGTCTCTAGGATTTTATTAGCATCCCCATTAGAAGATGCAGAACATTGATGCATAAATGTCACCAGAAATCTCTACACAGTTCCTAAATCTAAAGCAACACACTGTATTAGACAGATAGATATTCCTTTATTTGTCCCACAATGGGGAAATTCCAATTTCCAAAATATTGTATTGAGCCATGGTTGCATGGAACTCACTTCCTGCTCCAATAGCATAAAGTAGGCTTTAAAAATAAGTGAACACCTTATAGCCCTAGACCTGTAATCTAATTTTGTACTTTTTTCTTTCTTTTTGAAGAGAAATAACAATATGTATATAAATATCTTGTCAGATTTCACATTGTATGCACAGTCAGTGCTAATGAATTCAGTGTAAATTAAAAATAATAATTTTTCTGATTTTAATATATGGTGTTTTGTATGTGTCTTATCTGTTCTTCTTTTTTCTTTTTTTATTCTTTCTGTTTTGTGGGGACCCCAGGAAGAGTGGCTGATAGCATTAGCTAATGAGGATTGCAATAAAATTAAAACATTAGCTACTCTTCCTGGGACAACACAAAAAAAGATGACAACAGATAATAAACCAATATACAAAATCTAACTGTGTCTTTGCTGCTGAGAAGGCAGTACTTCAGGGGTTTCAGGTATGGAAAGAGTACTAGAATACTATACTCAATTAACTACCGTTACTTTAAATACATTTTACTCAAAAGTAAACACTTGTGTGTACTCAGGTAAAAGTAAAAAGTAAATCAGTTAAAGTACTTATGATACCACTCTTAAAACAAAGAACACCTTTAGGCTACAAAATCAACTAGATTAAATGTCAACATCATGCCACGAGCCCTTATGTAATGTTAATTCCATTTCTATAGATGAACTTTGGAGAGAGAGAGAGAGAGAGAGAGAGAGAGAGAGAGAGAGACATCATGATGAACATGAAGAAGATGATGACGATGAGGAACAACAATGATGGGGGACAATGAGCAGTGATTATAGTAATAATAGTATCTGTAGTAATAATAATAGTAATTAAAGCTGCAAGCAGCGTTGGGCGGGACCTCGCACTCCACGCAACTCGGGGCGTGCTGCGGCCGCGTTGCGTGCCATTGTTACACGTGCGGACCAAAACATGAAATATCACGTAAATCAGCTCAAAATCGCAATGCAGCGCTTACTGAAATGCCAAAAATGATATCACAGTGTGACATTCGTTCAAAATGGCCAACTTTGACGGCACGCCACGGACAGTATATATATATATATATAGCACAACTTGTAATCAGCAACATTATTCAAGAGTACTGTCAAGTTTTGAAGCAGATCTGATAAATTCCCTAGGAGTTTGTTTGTTCAAATGCAAGGCGAAAATTCACCGAAAATGACCACGGACTTAAAAATGGCCAACTTTGACGGCACGCCACGGACATGCCCTTCAACGTACAGTTACAAATTGAACAGCGTTCATTCAGCACTTTTGAAGCAGATCTGATAAATTCCCTAGGAGGAGTTTGTTCAAATACAAGCCCAAAAAGTCAAAATGACCACAAAATTATGAAAATTAAAAATTGAAATTGCAGACTTCCTGTGGGTTTTGGGGCATGGATCCAAGAGGCTTTTCTGCTTCTTTTATCATGATACACATGCGTAGCAATTTTCGTACATGTGGGCCTTACGTGTCTTGGTGGCTTAGACGTTTGGCGGCGCCCGTGCACGGGGACAATGTCATATCGGTATTTTAGCTACGTTTGAATTTTGTGCAAATTTTCATGCCATTTTGAGCATGTTGCGGGGGCCAAATATGCGGTCGAAGTCCCAGAGGTATAATAATAATTCCTAGAGGAACAATAGGGTCCTTGCACTTGTTAGTGCTCGGTCCCTAATAATAATAACAATGGCTACAGGCCTGAAGTTATGGAGAGCGCTGGGATGTCTTTTTTTGGGAACAGGAACAGGAACTACTGGATATTGTTGACCAGTCCTTTTAGACTCACAGGACTCGTATATACCTGGTCTTTCACAGGATTCAACTACCCGGTCTTTTCCTTTAATGGCCATTTTCTGTTTCCTGTATCTGTTATCTGAAAATCTTGACCTTTAGAAGAGCTAGTCAGATTCTAAGGCTAGGAAGAGGCAAGCAAATAAAAAAATAGAGAAATAGTTCTCTGATATCACTTGGTTAGTAAGTCTGCTAAATGTGGATATTCTTCATCAAGTCTTTCCAATCAGAATGATACGTGATACCTGACTGGTTGCACTACTGTCTTGAACACATTGCATTTGTAGAGATCTCCCTTTTGACCTCTGGATCACCATCAGTTGTGGACTACATCCATTTTCATACAATATAAAAAAAGGCATTGAGACTAGGGATGCCAACAAGCTGAGCAAGCTGGTGAGGAAGGCCAGCTCAGCAGTGGGAATGGAGTTGGACAGTGTGGAGGCTGTGATGGAGAAGAGGATGAAAGGGAAGCTGAGAGGGGTTATCTTAAGGACATAAAATCCTGGATGAGCTGCAATTTTCTGATGTTAAACTCAGAAAAAAACGAAATTCTTGTTCTTGGCCCCAAAAACCTTAGAGACTCACTGTCTAAAGATATAGTTACTCTAGATGGCATTACCTTGGCCTCTAGCACCACTGTCAGGAATCATGGAGTTATCTTTGATCGGGATTTGTCATTTAACTCCCACATAAAGCAGACCTCCAGGACTGCCTTCTTTCATTTACTTAATATTACAAAAATTAGACACATCCTATCACAGACGCAGAAAAACTAATCCATGCATTTGTTACTTCTAGGCTGGATTACTGCAACTCTTTATTATCAGGTTGCCCCAATAAGTCCATTAAAATGCTCCAATTAATTCAGAACGCTGCAGCACGAGTATTGACAGGAACTAGAAAAAGAGATCACATCTCTCCTGTACTAGCTACTCTGCATTGGCTCCCTATAAAATGTAGAATTGAATTTAAAATCCTCCTCCTCACCTATAAAGCTCTTCATGGTCAGGCCCCTTCATATCTTAAAGAGCTCATAGTACCCTATTACCCCACTAGAACACTACGTTCTCTGAATGCTGGGCTACTTGTGGTTCCTATAGTCTCTAAAAGTAGAACAGGAGCCAGAGCCTTCAGTTACCAAGCTCCTCTCCTGTGGAACCAGCTTCCAGTTGTGGTTCGGGAGGCAGACACCCTCACCACATTCAAGAGTAGGCTTAAGACATTCCTCTTTGATAAAGCTTATAGTTAGGGCTGGATCAGGTGAGTCCTGAACCATCCCTTAGTTATGCTGCTATAGGCCTAGACTATCGGGGGATTTCCCATGGTGCACTGAGCTACTCTCTTCCTCTCTCTTTCTGCACTCATTCATTTCCCTTTAATGCATGTTACTTACTCCACTTCTTCCCCGGAGTTCTTGTGCTTTCTCGTCTCGCAGGTTCTCATGGATCCTGGTGGAGCCTCCTGCCATGGTCCTGCTTGACTGCCATTGCCAATACTGTTGTTGCTGTGCACCTGTCTGTCTGTCTGTCGCTCTCTCTCTCTCTCTCTCTCTCTCTCTCTCTCTCTCTCTCTCTCTCTCACCCCAACTGGTCGAGACAGACGACCACCCACCTAGAGCCGGAGGATCTGTCCTAGGTTTCTGCCTTTTAACAGGCAGTTTTTCCTTGCCCTTGTCGCCAAGTGCTTGCTCATGGTGGTACTGTTGGGTCTCTGTAATTAATGTTAAAGAGTTCGGTCTTGACCTGCTCTATTTGAAAAGTGTCCTGAGATAACTTCTGTTATGAATTGGCGCTATACAAATAAAATTGAATTGAATTGAATTGAATAGATCACATCTCTCTTGTACTAGCTTCTCTGCACTGGCTCCCTGTAAAATGTAGAATAGAATTTAAAATCCTCCTCCTCACCTATAAAGCTCTTCATGGTCAGGCCCCTTCATATCTCAAAGAGCTCATAGTACCCTATTACCCCTCTAGTACACTACGTTCTCTGAATGCTGGGCTACTTGTGGTTCCTATAGTCTCTAAAAGTAGAACAGGAGCCAGAGCCTTCAGTTTCCAAGCTCCTCTCCTGTGGAACCAGCTTCCAGCTGTGGTTTGGGAGGCAGACACCCTCTCCACATTCAAGAGTAGGCTTAAGATGTTCCTTTAATAAAGCTTATAGTTAGGTCTGGATCAGGTGAGTCCTGAACCAACCCTTAGTTATGCTGCTATAGGCCTAGACTATCGGGGGATTTCCCATGGTGCACTGAGCTCCTCTCTTCCTTTTTCTTTCTGCACTCATTCAGGTCCCATTAATGCATGTTACTAACTTCACTTCTTCCCCGGAGTTCTTGTGCTTTCTCGTCTCGCAGGTTCTTATCGATCCTGGTGGAGCCTCCTGCCATGGTCCTGCTAGATTGCCATTGCCAATACTGTTGTTGCTGTGCACCTGTCTCTCTGTCTGTCTCTCTCTCTCTCTCACCCCAACTGGACAGACGACCACCCACCTAGAGCCGAAGGATCTGTCCTAGGTTTCAGGCAGTTTTTCCTTGTCCTTGTCGCCAAGTGCTTGCTCATGGTGGTACTGTTGGGTCTCTGTAAATAATGTTATAAAAAAATTTGGTCTAGACCTGCTCTATTTGAAAAGTGTCCTGAGATAACTTCTGTTATGAATTGCCGCTATACAAATAAAATTGAATTGAATTGAATTGAAAGCCATCATAGACAACCCCTCTCATCCTCTCTACACTGAACTCAGGCAGCTCAGGAGCACTTTCAGCCACAGACTGACCCAGCCCCGAGCCTCAAAGCGGTTTGGAGGCTCATTTGTACCATCAGCCATCAGACTCCACAACGCCACAGCACCCAGTTCCTCCAACCCCCGCAGACTAAGACTGGTTTAAACTCTAACCTACAACGCACAAACTTTTTGCAACATCTATATTTAATTTCAACATGTACAGTTTTAGTTTTAGTCAAGCTGCTCAATATTTGAACATCATTACTACTTGAATATGCATAGTGTATACTTTCATTTATAGTCTTATATTTTCTATTACATTTTGTAATAATTTATTTTGTGATTTTACTTTGTGATATCTTGTTGTACCTCCACTTTTGTACTCCCTTTTGCACTTCATTGGCCTATGCTGCTGTGTCAATCTTGAATTTCTCTTAAGGGGGATCAATAAAGGAACATCTTATCTTATCTTATCTTAGAGATGTCTGCAGTGTGGGGTATATTAGAGAGGAATAGGCCTGTGCAGGGTTGGGTTGGGGAAAGCAAAGATATATCTCATTTTTGTAGGGATCTGATTTACTCTCCTTACACAAAAGAAATGACTTGTATTTTCTGAGTAGAATGTTGATTGAAATAAATGGAAAGTGATTTGTGGGTAGAAGTAAGTTTTTGGAGGGATCTCACAGAAAGACAATGGGAAGTTATTTGAGTGGAAGGTCAGAGAATGAGTTAACCAACCATGTTAAACATGTAGTATGATAGTTGGTATCAAGAACATAAAATTGGTTGCAAAACAAAAAAAGATATTAAAAAAAGAAAATGTGGAAAAACAAAAAGAAATTAAAGAAAAAAATGGCATCACAGCTTGACATTCGATTCAAGCTGGTCAACTTTGACGGAAAGCCACGGACACACCCTTCAACGTACAGTCACAAATACCACAACTTTAATCAGCAATGTTTTTTTGACCGTATCCAATAATTCGGAATAAATAAATAAAAAGGAGGAGTTCGTTCAAATACAAGGCAAAAAGTTTGCAGAAAGTGAAAATGAAAATGAAAATTTTCTGGGGGGCGGGGCTTAGCTTAGTAGTATCTCATTACACAGACAGAGCAAGGAGGAGAAAAATGGCAGAGAAACCCACGTAACTTAAGGGCCTGTCCTCACGAATACGTTTTTCTCGATTCCGGATAAATACTTTATCGTAAAGGCCTTGCGTCCAGACGGATACGGCGTTTTCTGTATTTATTGGAAACGGGTCCCAGAGTGGGAAAATCCGAAAACGGCGGATTAGTGTATTGGTGTGGCGGCATCACAGCACCACATACAGCCCTGGCATATGTACTACAGCGTTTTGGGTCGTTTCAGTGAATCCTTGTGGTCGCAGATATTTCTGGAGACGACGCCATGTTTACGGAGATTTTTTTCGAAACGACATCGTATTGGGTGAGGCCGCGTATTCGTGAGGACAGGCCCTAAGAGAAAAGTTTGGCTATGCTGTAATTAACCTTTGCAGTACATTCTTTTCAGTTCAATATTTGTTTGCACTTATCTATGCATTGTTGTCAGCTCCTACTATACTACACTGTAAAACCTGAAGGAAGTTCAACCTAAACTTTTCAAGGAAACTGATTTCCTTACCATTTAAGTTTATGAACTCAAAACAATTTAATCATATGAAATACTTAATTTGAGTAAAATTAACTTGTTAAGGTTACTGGGTTAATTAATTAAATTTGAATTACATTCAGTTATATTACCCTCATATACAGTATTTCTCCAAACTTATTAGGGACCGAGCCAGTGTCAACACTGGGAGGACCCTATTGTAATTGCTCAGTTTATTAGGGACCGGGCCAGCGACCGCTGGAAGGTCCCTGTTGAAATTGGTCTGTTTCTTATTATTATTATTCAGAATGTTGACAGCGTTTTTGACCCCCTGAACTTATTCCTCGCATGAATTTTATTTGGCAAATTTGTCAGGCCTGGTTAAAATGTTGAAATGCTATGCGTCGCTTTGGGGTAGACCACTAGGTGGCGCTACTATTAAGAAAAGTATGTTTAGGCTAATAACTCCCGCATCATTTGTCTCACATTCAATATCAATATCCACGCGTTCGGTGAATGGAGCTGAATCTCCCTATATAGGCCACGCCCACTTCCGCCTAGATTTTTTTTCGCTGGAGCGCAAAATGTCCAAGTTTTCGGGATCCATCAATGCGCTTTTGTCCGATTTGCACGAAATTTTGCACGTAGCATCTGGAGACCGTCCTGGCAAAAAAAGTAATTTAAAGTATTTTGATATTTCAAAAAATAAGGAAGTTATAAAATTAGCACTTCCTGTTGATTTTCGTCAAAAAAGGAAGTGGGGTATTTCTCTACATTGGTATGTCCGATTTACACCAACCGTGGGTCAATAGTTCCTTATGTCTTCATTATGTATAGTGCACAATTGCAGGTCATCAACACAAGGTGGCGCCCTTTAAAATGAAGAAGTTTATATCTCTGCATCGGCAAGTGTGATTAAAATGAAACTTGGTATGATGCTTGCCCATGGCTCCCTGAGGGTCCCCTAAAAATAAGGTGACCAGATTTCCGAAATGAAAATCGGGGACATTTTTAGCGCGGTGGTCAAAATCGTTAATTGTTATCGTTATGAAATGAATAACAGGGGCAATTACATGTAAATGTGTTTTGACAAAGCAAATGAGTAGCCAATAAGAAGTTACCCTTAATCCTTCCAAACTGTTAACCAATATGAAGAACTTGGATTCTGATTTGACTCTGATTCTTCTTCTTCTTATTATCATTTATAGTTTTTTTTTTTTTTTAGCTATTTCAATCAACTCACGGGAGCTTGTCAACATGTGCACACTTCCACTCGTGACTTCAGCCATATTTCACAGCAAAGCATTACATGAGAGGATTTACACTTATGCTGTGCACTCCTTGTGATAGAAAGTCAGAACAAACTCTGAGTGCAACCTGCAACGTGTGCTTCCCCCTGTAAGGACGGTGCCCCTAAAATAAAATAAAAAAGGAGGCGCTCTCCAGCTGGCTCCCCCGTCACTCACCTGCAGCTGCACAGACGAGCAGAGGAGCGCTCTGCTGTTCTGGCGTGGATGTGCCGCAGCACAGCGCGCGTGTGTTTTATAAAAAAAAAAGCAAACAAAAAGAGACCAGCCGGTCGACACAAGCCATTTACTGCGCACGTAACGTCAGCACGTTAGTTAAACTGGTTTAACCGTATGGTTTAACCATAATAACTGGAGTGTGCATCCATACGCAACTTTTTTTCTCCCCCATTCAAATCGGGGACAGCTTTAACCGGGGACAGGTCGGCCAAATTGGGGACTGTCCCCGAAAATCGGGGACGTCTGGTCACCCTACCTACAAAGGAAAAAAAAATAACACCACTAGGTGGTGCTCTGGTGGCAGGGTAAATCACTCAGCAGAGACCGTAATAGTTATGAATGTGAAATTCACAGGACACGTGTGTAGACTGGTGCCTGTAGCTCACATACCAAAAATCATGTTTGTAGCGCCCCCTACAGTATTTCAACGAAGCAGCCCTAGGCAGGTGTAACTTACCCAAACCTACAGAAAAGCCTCTTGGACCTATGCCCCAAAACCCACAGGAAGTCGGCTATTTTGATTTTCATTTTAACTCTTGGCGGCCATTTTGTTTGTCATTTTCACATTTTCGCCTTGTATTTGAACGAACTCCTCCTAGGGAATTTATCGGATCTGCTTCAAAATTGGTCAGTACAGTCAAAAAATGTTGCTGACTGAACGCCGTGGTATTTGTGCCTGTACGTTGAAGGGAGTGTCCGTGGCTTGCCGTCAAAGTTGGCCATTTTGAATTCCGTAGTCTTGTATTTAAATGAACGAACTCCTATGGAATTTACCGGATCTGCTTCAAAACTGGACAGTACACTTGAAAAATGTGATCGCAAAAGTTGGCCATTTTGAATTCTGTTGTCATTTTCTGTGAATTATTGCCTTGTATTTGAACAAACTCCTCATAGGGGACTTATCTTTTTCTCTCTCATTTTTATTGAATTTTAATCACAAATACAGAAATGTTCATACAATGTACATTTCTTTTTTTCTAAGTGATAAAATACTAACACCTTCCACTCCCACTAGCCACTTCTACCAACCATATTCCCTACGGAGTATTGTTCCTGGAGTATTGTAGGAAACCGCTGGAAGTTAAGTATTATATATAATTGCAAGATAAATAGGGGACTTATCAAATCTACTTAAAAATTGGACAGTACAAGCAACCCTTTGCCTAACATAGGTGGGAGTACTACAGGAACTCGTAGTATCAGTAGGGGAGCTAATGGATGTGGTAGAAGTAGCGGGGGTGGTGAGAATAGCGCTGGGACCAGCGTTAGTGTTCATTCTTTCTACCACGCCGGTCACAGTGCGTCCATGCGCGGCAGTGGTGCAGCCATCCGATGCGGATGTGTACCTGTCCATTTGTTAGGCTATGTGGTGGGGTCTCAATATTGTTCATATTGTCTCTGTACTGTGCCTTGCAATGAGAGGTTCCACACTCTACAAATACTACAAACTTTTATCTGGATAGATCAGATTAGGCCTCTGCAGCTAAAAGACGCCTACTGTTATTATTATTATCATATTATAATGATAATAATAATAATAATAATAATAATAATGAAGAAGAGAATAAAAAAGAAAAGAAAAAGTGTCCTCAATGGGGGGGTGGTAGTGGGTAAAAAATCATAAAAAACGCCTACTGTTTACATGAGCTTTGTGGTAGTAATAGTTCTAGTTTACGACTGTTGGCTTACAATTTACTTTTCCCTGTTCATTTGATATGTGGACAACGTAACAAATAGATGGAGGGGGGTGAATCTGATGAAATAAGTTCAAGTCTCTTTCAAAATATCAGGTATTTCATGGAAATTATATTATCCAATATGGCCGTCACCATATGACGTCATAATATGCAAATTAGATGGGAAAATTGACTACATAGATAAACTTTAGGTCATTCTCAATATTTGTCTCATTTACACTTTGTCTCTATCTCAAAGCACTTTCAAGCGAGAGCCTCCTGAAATTTAGATGTCAAAATCTAGTATTTTTCAAAATAAAACCCGGGGCCTAAAGGGTTAATTTAAACTTGTTTCTACACTGCTGGCTTTGCTTGGAGAGAATGGAGTGCCATACACAGGGTATGTAATTTGTGATAATTCTTCAATTATTGAATGTGCTGCCCTGCTTGAGGGTCCACCCTGGCAAAAGGCAAAACTGTTAACATTTACACAGATTCCAGAAATGCTTTTGGATGTTTAAATAACTTTGGCAAAATCATGGGCAAACAAAGGATTCATCATATCCTCTGGGACACCGGTTAAACATGAGAATCGCTGTTGTTAAATGTGATGTGTAACCCTCTTTTACAAGGCAGGGTTTTGGCCGACCATGCAACTGCCAAAAATGGCATTCCTTAACATATAAAACCCTGTCCCTGTCACGACTGAAGTATGGACTAGAACCCAATTACACAACTCAGACAAAAGTATCAAAATAAAGTTTTATTAACAAATAAACACTCTTGCGAGGAAATACTAGGACTAAAACAAACAGAAAAGCACTCTTTCGAGGTGTTGCTATGACTAAGAAAACAAACAGATGATCACGAGCAAACAAAGTAACAAAACAACAAGACCTGACAATTGGACATGGATCAATAAAGCGCTGGTTCTCTGGTGCATGGGACAAGATGAACTGGCACAGGACAAAGGGAGACACGGACTATAATATATATTTATTACACACAGTAAGGGCACAGGTGAAACAATCAGGGCGGAGACAGGTAATCCCAGGAGCGGGAAAAGAGACAAAGGGAGAAAGTAAAGCTGGTGACAAGAGACAGACAGGAAGTAGAACCAAAATAAAACAGGAAATTACAAGACAACATAGACACGGGACAAAACAGAATAAATAAACTTAACAAAGTTTCCTGGACATGACAGTACCCCCCCCCCTCTAGGGACGGCTCCTGACGGACCAGGAACCTGAGGATGACGGTTGGGGAAGTCTCTGATGAGGGCTGGGTCCATAATAAAGCTTGAGCGTACCCAAGAGCGTTCTTCCGGGCCATAGCCTGCCAGTCCACCAGATACTGGCGTCCTCTTCCACGGTTACGAACTGCTAAGAGTCTCTTAACTGAGAAGACTGGACCACCGTCGACCATTCGGGGGGTGGAGGAGGTACGGCTGAGGGAACCATGGGACTCTCCTTAACCGGTTTGAGCTTGCCAACATGAAAAGTAGGATGCACCCTCAGGGACCTGGGAAGGCGCAGACGGACAGAGACAGGATTAATCACTTTGGACACAGGGAATGGACCCACAAACCTGGGAGCCAACTTCCGGGAGACGACATGGAGTGGCAAATCCCGTGTTGAAAGCCAGACTTTCTGGCCTGGCTGGTATGCAGGAGCAGGTCGGCGCCTCCGATCTGCAGCCTTCTTCATGCGGTCCGCACTACGCAGGAGGACCCTACGAGCAGCTGTCCAGATGCGGTGGCAATGCCGGACCATGGTATGGGCAGACAGGATGATGACCTCTTTCTCTGTCTCTGGAAACAAGGGAGGTTGGTAGCCAAAGACACACTGGAATGGAGTCAGCCCTGTGGCTGCAGTGGGAAGAGAATTGTGGGCGTATTCCACCCAAGTCAGGTGCTTGCTCCAGGACGCTGGGTTCTGAGATACCAGGCAACGGAGGCAAGTCTCCAGTTCCTGGTTGAGCCGCTCAGTTTGTCCATTGGACTCAGGGTGGTATCCAGACGAGAGGCTGACGGTGGCACCGGTCAAGCTGCAGAATTCCTTCCAGAACTGAGAGATGAATTGGGGCCCTCGGTCTGACACAATGTCTTTAGGAAAGCCATGGATGCAAAAGACATTTAACATGATTTCTGCCGTCTCTTTGGCGGACGGCAGTTTTGGCAAGGCAATAAAATGAGTCATCTTAGAGAATCTGTCTACCACTGTAAGAACAGTGGTGTTACCTTGGGAGACTGGGAGCCCTGTGACAAAGTCCAATGAAATCTCAGCCCATGGTCGACTGGGTATCGGGAGAGGTTGCAGCAGTCCCATCCGAGCATGGGAGGAGGTCTTGTTCCTGGCACAGACAGGACACGCCTCAACATACTCCCGGACCTCACGTTCCATGGAGGGCCACCAGAACCTTTGTTGGATGGCGTACATCGTTCTCTTGATTCCCGGATGGCAGGTAAGCCGAGAGGTGTGAGCCCAGTGAATCACCTGTGGACGCAAAGCAACAGGGACAAACAGGGGATTTGCCAGACAACCACTAGGTGTAGGGTTCTCACCATTAGCCCGCTTCACCTCTGATTCTATCTGCCATGTTACTGCTCCTACCACATATACCACATATAGTTAAATGTATCCCTGGGGCCAGAGCGGGCGACATTGAATCAAATTTAAAACTGCTGGCTAAAGGTAAACGTAAATACAGTAAGATTGTTATCCACGTCGGCGGTAATGACACCCGTTTACGCCAATCGGAGGTCACTAAGATTAATGTGGAGTCGGTGTGTAATTATGCTAAGACAATGTCGGACTCCGTAGTTTTCTCTGGACCCCTGCCCAATGTGACCAGTGATGACATGTATAGCCGCATGTCGTCATTCCACCGCTGGCTGTCGAGGTGGTGTCCAGAAAACGATGTGGGCTTCATTGATAACTGGAAGCCTTTTTGGGGAAAACCTGGTCTGATTAGGAGAGACGGCATCCATCCCACTTTGGATGGAGTGGCTCTCTTATCTAGAAATATGGCGAAGTTTATTTCTAAAACCTGACAGTCCAGAGTTAGGACCAGGAAGCAGAGCTGCTGTCTTACACACTTCTCTGCGCTTTCTTTAGAACAGTCACCCACCCAAAACCCCATAGAGACTGTGTCTGTCCCCCGACCACCTAAATTATTTAAAGAAATACAAACAAGAGGAGTTCAACATAAAAATCTAATAAAAATTAAAACTAACTCCTCAGTAGCACAAAATAAGAGAATGAAATGTGGGCTGTTAAATATCAGGTCTCTGTCCTCTAAAGCTGTTTTAGTGAATGAATTAATATCAGACTATGATATTGATTTACTTTATCTTACTGAGACCTGGTTGTCCCACGAGGAGTATGTTAGCCTAAATGAATCCACCCCCCCCAGTCATATTAATACTCACATTCCTCGAGGCACTGGCCGAGGAGGTGGAGTGGCAGCCATATATGATTCGAGCGTTTTAATGGACCCTAAACCTAAACTAAATTATAATTCATTTGAAAGTCTTGTTCTTAGTCTTTCTCACCCATCCTGGAAAACACTGCAGCCAGTTCTATTTGTTATAGTGTACCGCGCTCCTGGACCGTACTCTGATTTTATATCTGAATTCTCAGAGTTTTTATCAAGTTTAGTCCTTAAATCAGATAAAGTAATTATTGTAGGTGATTTTAATATTCATGTGGATGTTGACAATGACAGCCTTAGTAATGTATTTATATCATTAATAGACTCAATTGGCTTCTGTCAGAGTGTAAATAAACCAACTCATTGTTTTAATCACACTCTTGACCTTGTTTTATCATATGGCATTGATATTGAACATTTAATAGTCTTCCCACATAATCCTTTCCTATCTGACCATTATTTAATAACTTTTGAATTCATACTATTAGATTATAAGCCATTAGGCAAAACTTCCTACAGCAGATGTCTATCTGACAGTGCTGTAGCTAAATTTAAGGAGGAGATTCCTTCAGTGTTTAATTCAATGCCATGTCTGAATTTAACAGAGTCCTATAACGACTTTAGTCCCTCTGAAATTGATAATCTTGTCGATAGTGCTACAGGCTCACTACGATCCACATTAGACTGTATCGCTCCTATAAAAAGGAAATTATTAAAACATAGGAGACTAGCACCTTGGTATAACCACCAAACCTGCCAGTTAAAACAAATAGCTAGGAAATCTGAAAGAAAATGGCGCTCTTCCAAATTATCAGAATATCGCTCAAATTGGCAAGATAATCTTAAAATTTATAGAAAGGCCCTCCGTAATGCCAGAGGAGCCTATTACTCAGCACTAATAGAAGAAAATAAGAATAACCCTAGGTTCCTCTTCAGCACTGTAGCCAGGCTGACAGAGAGTCACAGCTCTATTGAGCCACATATCCCCATAAACTTAAGTAGCAATGACTTCATGAGCTTCTTCTATAATAAAATTATTACTATTAGAGAAAAAATTAATCACCAACTGCCATCAACAGTTACCAGTGGCTCTCCAAGTTCAGGGACTTCTGTCAATGTAAACTTAGATATATATTTAGACTGTTTTTCTGCTATCGATCTTCATCAGTTAACTTCAATAATTTCTTCATCGTAGTCATCAACCTGTCTATTAGACCCGATCCCAACTAGGCTGCTTAAAGAAGTTGTTCCCTTAATTGGCACTTCTTTACTGGATATGATTAATCTTTCTTTATTATCAGGATATGTACCACAGTCCTTTAAAGTAGCTGTAATTAAACCCCTTCTTAAAAAGTCCACTCTTGACCCAGGGGTTTTAGCCAACTATAGACTGATTTCTAACCTCCCCTTCCTCTCTAAGATTCTGGAGAAAGTAGTCGCCAAAGAGTTGTGTGAATTTCTACATAACAATAGTTTATTTGAGGATTTTCAGTCAGGATTTTGAATTCATCATAGCACAGAGACAGCTCTGGTTAAAGTTAATAATGACCTTCTGACTGCTTCTGACAATGGACTTGTCTCTGTACTTGTATTATTAGATCTTAGTGCTGCATTTGACACCATTGACCATAATATTCTTTTGGGGAGACTTGAGCATCAAATTGGCATTAAAGGAACCGCACTAAGCTGGTTTAAGTCATATTTATCAGATCGCTCGCAGTTTGTACATGTTAACGATGAATCTTCAATAAATATTACAGTTAGTCATGGAGTTCCACAAGGTTCTGTACTTGGACCAATACTATTTACTTTATATATGCTCCCTTTAGGCAACATTATTAGGAATCACTCCATTAACTTTCACTGTTATGCAGATGATACGCAGTTATATCTATCAATCAAACCCAATGAAATTAATCAATTATCTAAATTACAAACATGTCTTACGGACATAAAATCCTGGATGACCTGCAATTTTCTGATGTTAAACTCAGAAAAAAACGAAATTCTTGTTCTTGGCCCCAAAAACCTTAGAGACTCACTGTCTAAAGATATAGTTACTCTAGATGGCATTAACTTGGCCTCTAGCACCACTGTCAGGAATCTTGGAGTTATCTTTGATCAGGATTTGTCATTTAACTCCAACATAAAGCAGACCTCTAGGACTGCCTTCTTTCATTTACGTAATATTAGAAAAATTAGACACATCCTATCACAGACAGATGCAGAAAAACTAATCCATGCATTTGTTACTTCAAGGCTGGATTACTGCAACTCTTTATTATCAGGTTGCCCCAATAAGTCCATTAAAACGCTCCAATTAATTCAGAACGCTGCAGCACGAGTACTGACAGGAACTAGAAAAAGAGATCACATCTCTCCTGTACTAGCTTCTCTGCATTGGCTCCCTGTAAAATGTAGAATTGAATTTAAAATCCTCTTCCTCACCTATAAAGCTCTTCATGGTCAGGCCCCTTCATATCTTAAAGAGCTCATAGTACCCTATTACCCCTCTAGAATACGACGTTCTCTGAATGCTGGGCTACTTGTGGTTCCTATAGTCTCTAAAAGTAGAACAGGAGCCAGAGCCTTCAGTTACCAAGCTCCTCTCCTGTGGAACCAGCTTCCAGTTGTGGTTCGGGAGGCAGACACCCTCACCACATTCAAGAGTAGGCTTAAGACATTCCTCTTTGATAAAGCTTATAGTTAGGGCTGGATCAGGTGAGTCCTGAACCATCCCTTAGTTATGCTGCTATAGGCCTAGACTATCGGGGGATTTCCCATGGTGCACTGAGCTCCTCCCTTCCTCTCTCTTTCTGCACTCATTCATGTCCCATTAATGCATGTTACTAACTTCACTTCTTCCCCGGAGTTCTTGTGCTTTCTCATCTCGCAGGTTCTCATGGATCCTGGTGGAGCCTCCTGCCATGGTCCTGCTTGACTGCCATTGCCAATACTGTTGTTGCTGTGCACCTGTCTGTCTGTCTGTCTGTGTGTGTGTGTCTCTCTCTCTCTCTCTCTCTCTCTCTCTCTCTCTCCACCCCAACTGGTCGAGACAGACGACCACCCACCTAGAGCCGAAGGATCTGTCCTAGGTTTCTGCCTTTTAACAGGCAGTTTTTCCTTGCCCTTGTCGCCAAGTGCTTGCTCATGGTGGTACTGTTGGGTCTCTGTAATTAATGTTAAAGAGTTCGGTCTAGACCTGCTCTATTTGAAAAGTGTCCTGAGATAACTTCTGTTATGAATTGGCGCTATACAAATAAAATTGAATTGAATTGAATTGAATTGAATGGAGCTTGAGGAGACGTGAGAACATGAAGAGGAGAAGCTATTGCGCTGAAGTTTCTGATAAACCGCCTGTAGAAGTTAGCAAAGCCCAGAAATTGCTGGACCTTCTTGCGGTTATCAGGTGTAGGCCACTGAGCCACAGCGCTAACTTCAGCCGGGTCCATTTGTATCTGACCAGGGGCTATGATGAAGCCCAGGAAAGACACAGATTTGGCATGAAATTCACTTTTTTCTGCTTTAACATAAAGCTGGTTCTGCAGCAGGCGCTGGAGAACCTGGCGGACATGATCAACATGAGAATCTTTATCTGGGGAGAAGATCAGGATGTCATCCAAATATACAAACACAAACTGGTTGAGGAATTCCCTCAGTACGTCATTGATTAAGGCCTGAAATATTGCAGGAGCATTGGTCAGTCCAAATGGCATTACCAGGTATTCATAATGCCTTGAAGGAGTGTTAAAACCAGTCTTCCACTCATCCCCCTCTCTAATGCGGACCAGGTGATATGCGTTTCTCAGGTAAAGCTTTGTAAAAATCTTGGCCTGTTGCAGTTGTTCAAAGGCAGATGACATGAGAGGCAGAGGGTACTGATTCTTAATGGTAATGTCATTTAGAGGTCCATAGTCAATACAGGGTCTCAGGGAACCATCTTTTTTACCCACAAAGAAAAACCCTGCCCCTGCTGGGGAGGATGAGGGGCGGATGAGTCCTGTTTTTAAGGACACCTCAATATACTCAGTCATAGCTACCTTCTCAGGGCCCGAAATGGAATATAACCTCCCCTTTGGAATCGATGCCCCTGGGATAAGTTCAATAGGACAGTCATAAGGTCGATGGGGTGGTAGAGACATGCTCCTACCCCAGGCCTTCCCCATCCCATAACTTTCCGTGAACACCAGTCAATGTGGGGGTTATGTCTATTGAGCCAGGGGAACCCCAGGATCAGAGGGTGTTCATTCAATTCAATTGCACTCTGAACATCAGTTCATGGTGATCCTCAATGGTCACTTCTACTGGCTCAGTTACATGGGTTACTTTAAAAATGAAGCTGCCATCTAAGGCACTAGCCTCCAAGGGCAGTGATAAAGGTTCAGTCTTAACATTTAGCTTGTGAGCAAAATCCCAATCCATGAAGCTTTCATCTGCCCCAGAGTCAATTAATACTCCCAGAGAAACCATAATGTCATTGTGTTTTACCTGGATGTCAGTCAGGGAGTGGGAGGGGCTGTCAGAGGTGGAGGAGTGACTCACCCGGAATCCTTTCTCCAGCTGGTGGGCTCTCCCTTTGACTGGGCATGCTGCCAGCAGATGTCCCAGTTGTCCACAATAGAAGCACCTCCCTTCCTGTAGGCGGCGTCGTCGCTCCTCTGCAGACAACTTGGCCCTTCCTAGCTGCATGGGCTCCTCCAAGTAGCTGGGGGGTGTTGCTCTCCTCGGGACTGGTGATGACGAACGGATAGAATCCCTCCATCCGTGTGAGGCAGGCGAAGGACGACCTCTGGCGTGGTCCAGGAAAACTGTAGCTTGGGACTTGTCTCTCTTCTGCTCTGTCAGGCGATGGTCAGTTCTGACCGCTAATGCAATCAGAGAGTCAAGATCCTCAGGCAGATCGAGAGGAACCAACAAATCTTGTATGGAATCAGCAAGTCCTTTGATAAAAGCATCATACAGTGCTGTGGAATTCCATCCGCTATCTGTGGCTAAGGTGCGGAAGCGGATGGCATAATCAGAAACAGAGTCCTTGCCTTGCCTGATGCTGCTCAGCTTGCGTGCCGTTTCTCTGCCTGACGTGGTAGGGTCGAAAACTCTCCTCAACGCCTCTATGAACCAATCCCCGGATTGACAGATCGGTGATCCACGGGACCATTCTGCCGTAGCCCAATCCCGTGCTCTCCCAGTGAGATGGGAGATCATGAAAGCCACCTTGGATTTTTCTGTGGGGAAGGCTGATGGCAATTGTTCATAGTGCATTTCACAGTCCACAATGAATGAACGGCATTCTCCAGACTCACCAGAAAATTTTTCGGGTGGAGCAAGACGAGGAGTCGGGGCGTGGGTAGCCGGAACTGGTGGTGCTGCGGCGGTCGCCGGGGAAGGCGTGGCTGAGGGGTTCTTGGTCAGGTGAGCAAGCACCTGCTCAATCTGGGTTGTCAAGATAGTCACTTGGGCGGTCATGCCAGACCTAAATTCTTCTTGACTGCCTGCCAGCATTCTCACTCCTTGTTGCAGGGCGGACATCTGGTCCTCCTGCAGATTAAGGCGGGCGCCTTGTGAGCGTATGTCTGCCGACAGGTGGTCTGAGCTGGTTGGGTTCATGCTGGCCAGTTCGTTCTGTCACGACCGAACTATGGACTAGAACCCAATTGCACAACTCAGACAAAAGTATCAAAATAAAGTTTTATTAACAAAACAATAAACACTCTTGCGAGGAAATACTAGGACTAAAACAAACAGAAAATCACTCTTGTGAGGAAATGCTATGGCTAAGAAAACAAACAGAAAAGCACTCTTTCGAGGTGTTGCTATGACTAAGAAAACAAACAGAAGATCACGAGCAAACAAAGTAACAAAACAACAAGACCTGACAATTGGACATGGATCAATAAAGCGCTGGTTCTCTGGTGCATGGGACAAGACGAACTGGCACAGGACAAAGGGGTGTGTATATATACACACACACAGTAAGGGCACAGGTGAAACAATCAGGGCGGAGACAGGTAATCCCAGGAGCGGGAAAAGAGACAAAGGGAGAAAGTAAAGCTGGTGACAAGAGACAGACAGGAAGTAGAACCAAAATAAAACAGGAAATTACAAGACAACATAGACACGTGACAAAACAGAATAAATAAACTTAACAAAGTTTCCTGGACATGACAGTCCCTCATACCCTCTGACGACCTTTCGTCCCCTAATGATGTGGTTCTCTTATAGGAGACTATCACTGTAAGGTGTGGATTTACCATGGATGTAAATATGATATGTAAATATAATTTGTGGGTCCACAATGACGGCCGCATTATGGCTCCCAGCTCCCTGGACCCATGGATAGCTCACATGTCACGTGGTTTGTCACATGTGAGCAAAGGGGGATGTGTCAGATGTATCAGATAGTGTGTAAAAATTACATACAGTGTCTGCACATCCTCCCCTACAGGGACCTTTTGAAGCTTTACAAATTGTATGCAAAATGTATGGATATTAAATGTTTTTATGTGTTTTCAAACTAGCCTGAAGCCTCGACTTGCAAGAAGGCTGACATTTTTTTTAACGAAGACACCTACTGCTTTTCAACTACAACTCTCAAACAATACCCCCATATAGTTTTTGACCGTGTAAAGTTCAGCTTTAATTGTTTTATTGACACATGATTTATTTTGTTATAATTTAAGAAATAAATGGATTGATATATGCAGCTTTTGAAAACACTAGATGACAATGAAGCACGCAGTAAAGCCAGCTGCAAGGACAAGTACAGAACAGACCAAATGGTAAATGGATCTTCCGACCACTCAAAGCGCTTTTACACTATGTGCCACATTCACGCTTCCGCACACATGCATTCAGTGATGGCAAAGGCCATCGAACAGAAACTTACGCATTCACAGCAATTTGGGGTTCAGTATCTTGCTCAAGGATATTTTGACATGGGGCGGGAGGAGCTGGGGATTGAACCAACAACCTTCCAATTAGGGAACGACCCGCTCTGCCTCTGCCATAGCCGCCAGGTGTCAGCAATAGGCCTGCACTGTTCAGACCAAAGATTTGCAACAAGACTTGCAATTACTTGCAATTAGAAGAGACGGTGTATCATCTTCATAGCAACAACTCTCTGTACTTCCATTCTAACTGCTGGCTTTCAGGTGTTTTTGTAGCTGGATATAATTAATAGCATTCTAAAATATAAAATGAGGATAGTGAGTTACTTGTTACAGATGCATTTTATCGATGAAACAATAAAAACAAATTGATGACGTGATTCTCTATTTACTCTGTTTAAAATTAACATTTCGACCAGCTTACAGTCTGTAACTGACTTGACCAGATGTTTTTTTCGCAAAATAAGCCGGCTGTTGAAACAGGGGACATCCCTTATATTCTAAAACCAGGCATTGGAGATTTGACAAGTTGAGTTGCACAGAACATTTTGTCTGAATCCCTGTGAACTGGGCTTTTGTCCTGACTACAGAAAAAAACAAACAGCATGTCTAGTCATTCTAAAAAGAGGGGGGAAAATAGGGAAATTTGCAGTAAAGAACAACATAACACAACATAACCTAGATATTTGATGTCACACACAGAGATCAGCTTGCGGTATGTAACTTTATTGGGAAGGCAAGTTACAGGGAAGGAAGAAGTGTGAAGAAGTGTGTGTGTGTGTGTGTGTGTGTGTGTGTGTGTGTGTGTGTGTGTGTGTGTGTGTGTGTCTTAGGGAGGGCATTGCCCTTCTCTTTCCACTTTCACATTCTTCTTTTGTTGTCTGTAGGGAAAAAAATAATACATGGCATTACAGCACTGTGGTTTGGCTTATGTATTTGTGTGCATATGGCAATGCTTATGGTTGTGTTATTATTTGCAAATGTTCGTGGAGAATCCATACTAATGACTGAAAAGTCTGAGTATTTAGCAACAAGAGCTGAACAAAAACAGACAATTCTTCAGTTCCACCTTTCACTTGGCTGCCTTTTTTAATGTAAATGATAAATGGACTGTACTTATATAGTGCCTTTCTAGTCTTTCGACCACTCAATGCGCTGTACACTACATTCCACACTCACCCCATTCACACACATTCATACACTGATGGCAGTGGCTGCCATCCAAGGTGCCAACTGCTCACCAGAGCTAATCATTCATACACACTGCACAGCATTGGGAGAAATTTGAGGTTCAGTGTCTTGCTCAAGGACACTTCGACATGCAGAGAGAGGAGCCAGGGATGGACCCACTCTACATCTGAGCCACAGCCGCCTTCTTCTGCGGCTTCTGCTACGCTCCTGGGGTCAGATGTATAAATCATGCGGACAAATAAAGTGTGCTTAATCCACTTTCCACACCACTTTTACACCATGTGTACCCCACATAGTCCTTTGAGTCTTATAGTGTGATGATGCAAGTTGGCACAAAAGGGAAAAATAAAAGTGTGAATTTGAGTTACACTTTATTTAGAGCTTTTGGTCTTTCACTACACTGTGTTAGGATGCAATCTGTATTTAATTTATTTATTATTTATTTCTGTTTAAATAAAACTTCACTAACATAGGGGATGTGTGTGATTAAATTTTTTTTTCTATTGAGTAAATTTTTGTCACTACATTATAATAATAATGATAATAATCTTTATATAAATAATTAAATAAACACACAATCTTTAAAAAACAGACATTATTATCCTGCATTGTGGAATAAGATAAGGTTTAAGTTCTATTTATCAGATCAACCTCACTTTGTACATGTTAACAATGAATCTTCCATGCACACAAGTTAGTTACAGGGTTCCACAAGGTTCTGTGCTTCCATTCACCTTATATATTCTTCCTTTAGGCAATATTACTAGGAAACATTCCACGTACTTTCACTGTTACACAGATGATACCCAATTATATCCATCGATCAAACTGAATGAATACAATCAGTAAGCTTAATTACAAACATGCCTTGAGGACATAAAAACCTGGATGGCAAAATTGAAGTTCCTGTATTTGGCCTCAACTGCCTTCGAAACACACTATCTAAAGATTTAGCTACTCTAGATGGCATTAAGGAATCTTGGAGATATCTTTGATCAGGATAGGTCCTTTATCTTCCACATAAAAAAAAACGTCCTTTATCCTGCCTTTATTCACCTACGTAACATTGCAAAAACAGACATATGCTGTCACAAAAAGATTCAGAAAAACTTTTCCATGCGTTTGTTACTTCTAGGCTGGATTACAATTACAACTCCTTATTAAAGCTGCAAGCAGCGATTAACGGGCCCTTGCACTCCACTGTAATGGTAGATTCAGTTTCTTTGTTTCAGCCACTGGAGATGCCCAACCTCCCCCTTCCTAACACAAGATGCCAGGTCCTTTTATGTTTTGTAGATTGTGATGTCTGGACTTGGCCTTACACCTGAATGCAAGATCCTGCAGGACACCTCATATGTAAAACACACCAGTAGGGGGCCTGCCCCAATGTCTGCAGTGGGCAGAGGGGTGTAGAAGCACTTCCTGGAGGGCCAGACCCCTACAGCAGACAAAGGTGTGTGAAAGAGGTGGTCCTCAGGTATAAATGTTTAGATCTCCCCATGTTCGGGGTCTTTCTTCATCTTTGACCGCTCGTGTGTTGATTGACCTTTTCTTTGCAAAGAAAATAAACTTGTCGGCCGGCAGAAGTTCTCTATTTCATTCTTCACCAGCAGCAGAGAAATTTCCACAACAATTTGGTGTCAGAAGTGGGATCCCTCGAGCGATCGTCTGGGACGGGACGCGGACAGTGACAGGCCATCCTGGAAGAAAAACTTTTCAGCCTCCAACCTCAAAATCCTCTTCTGAGAAGGGAGGACTGATCGCAAATGTCCCAGATCGTCGCCGCTGGGATTTCCACAAACGCAATTCGACGAAATTCATCTGGTGAGCACTGAAATATTGACATTTAAATTTCTTTTCTTTAAATTTTGGGTTTAAAATTGGCTAAATATTTCCGTTTCTCACATATCCACAATCGATCTGCTTTTTGTTGCTTGTAGCCTTAAACGAAGTAGCCAGGTCTTTGTTGCTTGTTCCTTAAACGAAGCAATCAGGTTTTTAAATCACTTGTAACCATAAACGAAGTGATTTGCTTTTTTTCACTTGTAGCACAGACAAAGTGATCAGGTCTTTGTTGCCTTAAACAGGTCTTTGTTGCTTGTTCCTTAAACGAAGTAACCAGGTCTTTGTTACTTGTTCCTTAAACGAAGTGACCAGGTCTTTATCACTTGTTCCTTAAACGAAGTGACCCTTTACAGAGACGTCTGTATTGTAATAGTTGTGCACGACCTCCATTTGGAATGGGGAGTAAAAGCTCTGGAGGTTGGACCTCCGGAGGGGGCGATTGTGGATGTTATGAGAAGGAAATATGGGGATAAAAGTTTAAAATATTTAAATGTCTGGACAGCTGAGTTTGGATTCCCAATAGGGGGATCCCTCAGTTTTGTTTTTATTTTTTTTATTTTATTTTAAAAACATATCGATATTAGAAGAAAAACTGAAGGGAAAAGAACAAAAAATGAGAAGGAAAAATAAGGTTTCTGTAAGAAAATTAGAAAATATGGAAGGTCAAAAAGAATGTTTTCAGATGTGGAAAGGGGAAGCAGAGACACGAGATAGGAAAAGAATGCTGAAACAACTCCCTTTTCCATGTGAAAAAGTTGAAACCAATGAAAAGCAAATTTCACACACAAAGAATACCAGACTTGCAGACTTCTTCTTTGTTTCCACAGTTGGCGGTTTTGAAGCTGGATCCAGACCTTGACGGCAACCCACCTATTCATCCTTCAGCTCCACCACCATACAACACAGTGACACCCAGCAAAAGAAGGGAAGCAGACTCCGCCATGCCACAACAAAAAACAAGTTCAGGAGCAGCTCACTGTGCCCCTGATGTGTCCGTTCCACCACAGAACCCTACAACCAACCCCCCTTCTCCAATAGCACATAGACTGTGTCATCCAAATCAAGATGCAACCTTCAACATGCCCATGGTTGAAATATCTGGACCAGAAGGTGCAACGTTGATTTTCCGCCCATGGACTTCTGCTGACATCACAGCAGCCTCACAACATCTGCCCAACCCAACAACATCAGAGGTATTCAACACCTACATACCTGGATTAAACAATATTCCAGATGTGTGGAAAATTCATCTTTGTAACTGTTTGTTACGCGGACTAAAACCAGACATTGCCTCAGCTGTTAAAAGTTCCTGCATTGGATGTAATGATGCACGCCTGTCCAAACTTTGCAAACACGCCATAAATGCCCATGACCAAATATTCTCAAAAAAAAAAAAAAAAAAAAAAAAAGAAGAGACAACACAGAAAGAGCTTCACATGGCAGCAATAACCATGTATAACACAATCCGAGAACATGGACAACCAGATCATACACATAGAGGAAAAGATAACCAACACAGGCACTGGAAAGATAAAATTCCAAAGAATGTTTGTTTCCTGTGTGGTCAACATGGACATTGGAAACGCGAGTGTCCCAAAAATACCTCATCGACCCCGGTGGACAAGTCGGACTGAAAATGGGAAAGGGTTGTCGGAGAGGGATGGACTCCTGCTGACAAGCCAAACCAACTTGTGAGATCGAGAGAAGGTACTGCACCACACTCACACACACATACTGAGCAGATTAATACACAATCTATAGAGAATTCAGACAACAGATATACAATTGCTCTAACATATGTTCAGTACACATCTGATCATTTCAAGAGGTTTCCACAACATACATTGACCATTGCAGAACAAAATGTTGCATTCTTAGTTGACTCAGGAGCCACACATTCTGTGATAAAAGCTTTAGAACTCACTACAAAACCAAAAATGAGTGGAGATTATGTGTACTCTGTTGGTTCATCAGGTCAAACAATTAGAGAGAACATTACTGTCCCACTCAAATGTGCGGATGGGCCAGATATAAGCTTCAAACATGCATTCTTGCTCTCAAAAGTCTGTCCCATTAACCTGATGGGCAGGGACTTGATGTGCAAATTAGGCCTTTGTCTGATCTCAAACCCAGAAGGTGTCAAAGTTCACAGACTATCTGATCTGGAGCCAAATTTTTCACACTCTTTTGTTCACCACATCCCAGAACTACAATATGCATATCTATGGAAATTGCAACCATCAACTGCCTCTGAGCTTGTTACTTAAGCTAGAAAAACAGTTTTAACAGCTACAATAGATTTCATGACACCAGAGGATCTGCATTGTACCTCTCATGTGTCACCAGGACCTGATGAGCCATATGAGGAAGGTTGGTTGAGAGAGAGATTCGATAAACTCACACTGACACACATTTATTGGACACAACATAAGTGCGCTATATCAGTCTCTCTCACACCAGCTCAATGTGATGTGTACACCATAGACCATTCAGTCCCACACATCACACTTGCAAAACACACATCAGATAATTGGGAAGATTTGGGACCTTTTATAAAATCATGTCAGCGCGCAGCCGATTGGCAAGAAACATCTGATCGATCTATTTTTTTTTCACCAACACTGCAGTGTTACTCTAAGAGTTTACCATCTTTTGTGCACACTCAAAGAACAATCCAGCTGGTACCTAAAAGCACTTCTAAAAAAAAAATGTTTTTTTTCTCTTTTTGTCCGAAGAACAAGCAACAGCTATTACAGCCCTACAGGAGGTCCTTAAGACACTGTGGGCTGTTAGTAAGTATGATGTTGGCCTCATCAAAGACTGTGAACCCGTTGTCATTACTCCAAAATCAGACTTTAGACCTTGCAAGACTCAATATCCACTTAAACAAGAAGCCATCAATGGTATAACACCAGTCTTTGAGTCTGAAAGCAGCAGGAGTAATTATTCCCTGTGATGATTCTCCAGTGCGCACACCTTTGTTTCCTGTCAAGAAAATCAGAGATAAGGATCAACCAACGGAATGGTGTTTTGTTCAGGATCTGCAAGCAGTAAACGCAGCAGTCCAACCCAGAACACCAAATGCTCCAAATCCTTATACCATCTTGTCTCAGGTTCCATCTAATGCAAAATTCTTTTCAGTGGTGGATCTTTCTAATGCTTTCTTCAGCGTTCCAGTTCATCCAAAAAGTCAATTCTGGTTTGCTTTCAACTTCAATGGGCGAGGCTACACATTCACTCGCCTATGCCAAGGTTACTGTGAATGTCCCACTATTTACAATGAGGCTCTCAGGCAAAGCCTTGAATCCCTTGTTCTCTCCCCAGGCTCTGCTTTGTTACAGTACGTTGATGACCTCATGATCTGCAGTCCAACCAAAGAGCAATGTGAAGCCGGTCACGTCATCACTTCTGCAATTCAGAATCTTCCACAACCCATCACAAAAAAACAGATGATGTCATTTCTTGGTATGTGCTCTTATTGTAGACAATTCATTTCAAACTATGCCATTCTTGAAGCTCCACTCTCCTCCCTCATTCATGGCAAAGGTCTACAATCACAAGATAAGATCACATGGACTCTTGAAGCAGAACAGTCTTTCACTGAACTAAAACTTGCCTTACAGACTACCCCAACTTTGGGTCTACCTGATCCTACCAAACCTTTCACCCAAACGGTAGATGAGAAAAATGGATACATGATTTCTGTGTTGTTGCAGGATCACGGAAATAAACTATGCCCTGTAGCTTATTTTTCCTCAAGACTAGATCCCGTGGCTGCAGGCCTCCCAAGATGTCTCAGAGCTGTGGCCGCTGCTGAAAAGGCAATCATGGCCTCCAGAGACATTGTGAGCTATTCTGATGTAACTCTCCTGGTTCCACATGCTGTGTCCATGATTTTACTTGAACAAAAAACTTCTCATCTCTCCACAGCACGATGGCTAAGATACAACACTGTGCTTTTAGAAATGCCTAACATCACTGTAAAAAGATGCAATGTTTTAAACCCTGCCACTCTTTTTCCCACACCTGACGATGGACAAGAACATAACTGTGTTGCTGTCCTCCAACAGGTCTGCTCACCAAGACCGGATCTACAAGAAACTCCATTAACTAACCCTGATTTGGTTGTTTTTGTAGATTGATCCACTTCCCGCGACCCACAAACTGGTCGCAACAGAGTTGGATTTGCTGTTGTCACTAATCATAAAACTCTTGTCTCAGGTTCACTCCCCTCTCACTATTCTGCACAAGCAGCAGAACTCACAGCATTGACAGAGGCATGTAAGCTGGCAAGCAACAAGACTGTAACTATCTACACCGACTCTAGATATGCTTTTGGTGTTGTACATGATTTTGGTACAGACAATTCTTAAAATCTGACGGGAAACCCATTCTTCATCATGACAAGGTTGCAGCTCTTCTAGATGCCATTTTGCTCCCAACCTCAATTGCTGTTTGTAAATGCCTTGCCCATACTAACAACTCAGATTCTGTCTCTCTAGGGAACGCAAGAGCTGATACTGCTGCAAAAAGAACTGCACTCCAACCCACAATCCTTGATCCTTTGTTTGTCTCAACTCCGGTCTCTATTCCAAGTTCTCTTACAGCGATGCAGTCCTTTGCCACACCACAAGAAAAGACGTTGTGGAGACGCTGCAGTGCCACACAGAAAGAAGCAGTGTGGCGGGGACCCGATAACAAACCCTGCCTGCCCAAACATTTCTTTCCTCACTTTGCAAAATTGACACATGGATTGGACCATGTGTCAAAATGTTGGATGCCATAACTCAACACTGGTTCACCAAAGGTTTTTCAGTTCATGCGCAGAAGTTTTGTCAATCGTGTATGGTTTGTGCAACACATAACGCAGGTAAAACCAAAACAATCACACACGCCGCACACCCACCACCAGATAGACCATTCGAACATTTGATGATGGATTTCATAGAACTTTCGCCAGCAGAAGGGAAGAAATACTGCTTGGTGATGGTTGACATGTGGTCAAAATGGGTTGAAGCATTCCCAGCAAGACACCAAAGCAGCTAAGTGGTAGCAAAAGCTCTGTTAACAGAAATCATTCCCAGATGGGGAATACCAACTAAACTGAGCAGTGATAATGGCGCACACTTTTTCAATTCTGCAATAACCCAAATCAGTGATTTTCTTGCCATTGACCTCAGACGACATTGTGCATATCACCCTGCCAGTGGAGGTGCAGTTGAACGAGAAAATGGCACTCTGAAATCAAAACTAGCAAAGTGCTGTGAGGAAACGGGGCTGCCATGGACAAAGGCCCTGCCGATTGTTTTGATGCACATAAGAATGAGAAAAAGATCCAGAGTGAACATGAGCCCCTTTGAAATTCTTTTTGGCAGACCTCCATCTCTAGGAGTGGAGCCTGTAACCAGACCACTCCCCTCCACTGGCCTATGTGACGATGACATGTTACAATACTGCAAAAATGTATCTTCCACTCTCTCTCAAATCTCTCAGCAGGGGAAATCAGCCCTTCCACTACCAGCTTCCACATTACGGTGATGTGGTGATGAAGGACTTCAGAAGTAAGCACTGGCACTCCAAACGGTGGTGAGGTCCATTCCAGGTGCTCCTGACAACACATACTGCTGTGAAGATAGCTGAGAGAGCAACGTGGGTACACGCCAACCACTGCAGGAAGGTCCCTGAACCAACAGAGGAATTCAGCTGTCAACCTGAACGACGCAAGGACAGACAACGTGGAGACGGACAACGCGAGGACGAACAAGTGCAAGGAGAGGACGACACGAGGAATAACTCCATAACTTCAACAACCACCAACTAGATGTCAGGATTAACAACGCAAACCTTTACCAATAGACTACACCATGCACCACCTGATCCTGATCCTATTATATTGGACGATGCTGACAGAGGCCTACACCTACAAACCTGCCAAGACCTTCACTCTGACAGCAGGACAAAATGCAACCTTCACCTATTTAACAATGGCAATCAAAATCCAGCCTTATTTCACATTTCTGATCCCCATCATTACCCCAGCTCAGATTATGACTCTGATGATGACATTTTGTAAATAATGTTAATGTTTTTGCTTTTGTTCTTTTCTTTCTTTTGTTCCTTCCTCTTCTAAACAACTGCCATGATGATACATTTTAAAATCTGTGTGAATTGATGTGTCGGATAATTAAGTTGTGACTATATACTTTATTTTATTCTTATTCTTTTGTTTTGTTTTGTTTTTTTTCCTGCTAGTGATTAATGAATAATCAAAAGGGGGAATTGTAATGGTAGATTCAGTTTCTTTGTTTCAGCCACTGGAGATGCACAACCTCCCCCTTCCTAACACAAGATGCCAGGTCCTTTTATGTTTTGTAGATTGTGATGTCTGGACTTGGCCTTACCCCTGAATGCAAGATCCTGCAGGACACCTCATATGTAAAACACACCAGTAGGGGGTCTGCCCCAATGTCTGCAGTGGGCAGAGGGGTGTGGAAGCACTTCCTGGAGGGCCAGACCCCTACAGCAGACAAAGGTGTGTGAAAGAGGTGGTCCTCAGGTATAAATGTTTAGATCTCCCCATGTTCGGGGTCTTTCTTCATCTTTGACCGCTCGTGTGTTGATTGACCTTTTCTTTGCAAAGAAAATAAACTTGTCGGCCGGCAGAAGTTCTCTATTTCATTCTTCACCAGCAGCAGAGAAATTTCCACAACACCACGCAACTCGGGGTGTGCTGCGGCCGCATAACGTGTTGGCGTAACACGTGCGGACCACAACTTGAAAACTTCACGTAAATCAGATCAAAATCGCCACGCAGTGCTTACTTCCTGTTTCCAGTAGGTGGCACTATCACTATATCTGAATATTGTCATGTAGACGTGTTCAGGGAGGGACTTTCATCAAACGTGAAGTTTCATTGAGATTGGACCATGCACACTGAAGTTATGAGGACATGATCAGGGTGGGACTGTTATAGAATATGTGAAGTTTAGTGGAGATTGGACTGTACACTGTACACTGACCAATTATGAAGTTGATCCGATAAATTCCCTAGAAGGAGTTCGTTCAAATACAACGAGAAAAATCACAGAAAATGACCCCCAAATTAAAAATGGCCAACTTCGTGTTTTGTCTGGGTAATGGGCCCAAGAGGCTTTTTTGCTTGTCCCATCATGATACATAGGCGTACCAATTTTCGTACGTGTCTTGGGGGCTGATTTTGGGACGCCAACCTACGGGACCAAAACAATATGTTAGCATTCGCCATGACTGAATTTTGTGCAAAGTTTCATGAGTTTTCAGGCATGTTTAGCCCCCCAAAAAGTGTTCAAATGTTAACACAAAAGCTGATGGCAACGTGGTTCCACGAAAATACTTCACAAGATATCATCGTCTTCATCCTAAGGGACTGCTGACAGAATTTCAGCTGGATCTGGTCAATCTGCTGGAAGTTATAAATAAAAGTATAAAAATTACATTTCCTTTCACCACTTCAGATGTGTTCAGGGCGGGACTCTTATCAGACAAGTGAAGTTTGGAGCTGAATTTCAGTTGGATCTGATCATCCTCCTAGGAGTAGAACATGGAAGTATAAAAAATGACACTTCTTTTCACCACTAGGTCGCGCTCTCATTATTACTCAATATTATCACATCACATTATCAAATGTGAAGTTTCACTGTGATTAGATCATGTACACTGAAGTGATGACAACTTGCATACACATGCGTACCAATTGTTGTACATGTCCGCGTAACAGGACACTAGGGCTGTTACTTTGAAAGTTTGTAGGGGGCGCTATCGAGCCATTTTGAGGCACCCACATCAAAGACCCAGATGAAATGTAAAATGCTGGGATGTGTGTACCAAGTTTCATGAATTGTTGAGCCTGTTTAGCCCCCGCAAAATAGATCAAATGTTAAAACAACAAGTTGATGCTCGCTCGATCGCTATGGCAACACGGTTCAATAAAAATTCATAAGGTTAATAAGATGTCATTGTCAACAGTCTAATCATCTTCTGACCAAATTTCAGCTGGATGTGGTTAATCTGCTAGAAGAAATACATAAAAGTGTAACAAAGTCCACCACAAGGTGGCGCTACCACTTTTACTGAATATTATCAGTGTGTTCAGGGCGGGAATCTTATCAGACACTTGAAGTTTGGTGCCGAATGGACGATGTACACTCAAGTTATAGCAAATTCATGTGCGTCCACGTTTGACGCCATGCTGCAGACAACTCACCACATTTATCTCATATCATCAACATTATGGTTTGCATTTTCTGACCAAATTTCAGCTGGATCTGACTTAATCTGATCTGATCTAACCTGCTAGGAGTAGAACATGAAAGTATAAAACATGATATTTCTTGTTGCCACTAGGTGGCGCTATGAGTATATCTGAATATTGTCATATAGATGTGTTCGGGGCGGGACTTTTATCAGACGTGAAGTTTTGTTGAGATCGGTACATGTATGCTGAAGTTATGACAACTTCCTTTTTCATGGCGAGTCGCAAAAGTCATAAAACTCCTGGCACAGCGTTACTCTCTCTCTCTCTCTCTCTCTCTCTCTCTCTCTCTCTCTTCGCTCATCTCCCTCACGCCACTCTCTCGCTCACTTCGCTTGCCCACACTGGGTGATTTTTGGACCTTGATACAGCAGGGCCCGACACCGACGCACGACAAAGTTACTGAAAAGTACTTTTTTTAATATATAGTGCTTTAGTGTACTTTTTGTTGCTCACATCGACAAATGACAAACTTTAAGCAAGTGTGAAGCTATGGATGCACACTTGTTTTTTGAATCTTTTGGTGCGCCGTCGGGAGACCCACTCAACCATGGCTCCTTTGTTTACACCCAGGATCAGCTGTTAGCCCTGTGCCACACACCCCTTCGCTGCGCAGAGCGGCTGGAGATCCCCGGGGAGATACAGCGAAGGAGGAGAGGATGCAGAGCGGGAGTAAAGTGCAGACAGCGGAAAAGACGATATAAACCATGTTTACCCTCTGTCATCATGGTGAACATAACATCTCTCCCCAACAAGATAGAAGAACTAACGGTGCTAACCCGGCTGCAGAGGGAGTATCAGGAATGCAGCTTCATGTGCTACACAGATACATTGCTGAGTGAACTTTCTCCTGACTCACACATCACCCTGGATGGATTTCAAGTTGTACGGGCGGACAGGAAAGCAACGGAGAGCGGTAAAAAGAAAGGAGGAGGAATCGCTGGGTTTGTGAATGAAAGATGGTGCCACCAGGCACACATCAGTGTTAAGGAGCAACTCTGCACCAGAGACTTGGAGCTGTTAGCGGTTAGCATGCGGCCGTACTACCTTCCGAGAGAGTTTTCACATGTTATTGCTGTAACTGTGTACATCCCTCCCTCGGCTGTCGCTGCTGCAGCTACAGATCAGATCCACACTGTCGTCTCCCAGCTTCAAAACTAGCACCCCCAATCCCTCCTCCTCATCTCCGGTGACTTCAACCATGTTTCCCTGTCCTCTGCTCTCCCCACCTTCACCCAGTACGGTGGTCACTCAGATCACAACCTTGTCCATCTGATCACAGACTACACCCCTGTGGTGAATAAACAACCACCTGAGAAGAGGCCTGTGAAGGAGTGGTCTGAGGAGACCAGTGCTTGGCTCAGAGACTGCTTCGAGACAACGGACTGGGAGGCACTCTGCATCCCCCATGGAAATTACATTGACAGTATGACCCACTGCATTATGGACTATATTAATTTCTGTGTGGAGAACACTGTGCCCTCCTAGTTGGTACGGTGTTTTCCCAACAACAAACCCTCGGTGAACTCCGAGATTAAGGCCCTGCTGAATGAGAAGAAGAGGGTCTTTAGATCAGGGGACAAAGAGGAGCTGCGCAGAGTCCAGAAGGAACTCCGGCAAAAGATCAGGAAGGGAAAGGACAGCGACAGGAAGAAACTGGAGAAGCGGCTGGAACAGAACAATGCCAGGGATGTCTGGAGAGGGCTGCAGAACATCTCAGGCCATGGAAAAGGATTGGGAAGAAACCAAACAAGCGGGGATAAGGACTGGGCAGATGAAGTTAATATGTTTTTTAACAGATTTGATTCTGCCTCCTCTCCCTCCCTCACCCACCCTGCTCCCACTTCACAACTTCCCTGGCAAGCTCCCCCTGCCCCTCCACTACTCAGCCTGCCATCTTCAACACCTGACCTCCACCAGTCCACCCCCCCTCACCAGTTCACCACCCCCCTCTCACTCCTCCTGAGACTTTCACCACCCACCATACCCCCAACCAAGTCATCCTCCACCCCCCTCTCCATAACAGTTGATCAGGTGAAGTGTCAACCTAAGAAGATCGAGGCAAGGAAGGCCCCGGGCCCGGATGGCATCAGCCCAAGACTGCTTAAAGATTGTGCAGACCAGCTCTGTGGTGTGGTCATGCGCTTGTTCAATCTGAGCCTGAGTCTGGAGAAAGTCCCAGCCCTGTGGAAGACCTCCTGTGTGGTCCCGTTACCGAAGACACCGCGCCCCAAGGAGCCTAACCACTTCAGACCTGTTGCCTTGATCTCTCACCTGATGAAGACCATGGAGAGGATCATCCTGAGACACCTGTGATCCCTGGTGGGCACACAGCTGGACCCCCCGCAGTTTTGCTGCAGTAAGTAATCTACCTGCTACACAGATCCCTGCTACACCTGGAGGACAGCGGGAGCACGGTGAGGGTCATGTTTTTTTACTTCTCCAGTGCTTTCAACACTATCCAGCCGTCACTGCTCAGAGTGAAGATGGAAAGTGTGGGAGTGGACCAACAACTAGCTGCATGGACAATAGATTATGTCAACAACAGACCACAGTATGTGAGGCTCCAACACTGTGTGTCTGACATTGTGCTCTGCAACACAGGTGCCCCTCGGTACGGTGCTCTCTCCCTTCCTCTTCACCCTTTACACCTCGGACTTTACCCACAATTCCACACTCTGCCATATCCAGAAGTTCTCAGATGACACAGCCATTGTTGGATGTGTTTCTGAGGGGAACGAACTGGAATACAGGACTGTTATCAGTGACTTTGTCAGCTGGTGTGAGCTCAACCAGCTTCAGCTAAACACGAGCAAGACGAAGGAGATGATCGTTAACTTCAGGAGGAAAACATCCCACTTCACCCCGGTGAACATCCAGGGATTGGACATTGAGGTGGTAGATAATTATAAATTCCTGGGTGTTCACCTCAATAAAAACCTGGACTGGACTGGAGTGACAACACCCATGCTCTCTACAAGTAGGGCCAGATTCGCCTCCACCTGCTGAGGAGACTGAGGTCCTTCGGAGTAAGCAGGGCTCTCCTTAAGACTTTTTATGACTCTGTGGTTGCTTCAGCCATCTTCTATGCTGTGGTCTGCTGGAGAGGGGGCAGTACGGACAGGGACAGACTGATCAGGAGAGCAAGCTCTGTCCTGGACTGTCCTCTGGACTCCATTGAGGAAGTGGGTGAAAGGAGGATGTTAGTGAAGTTGACATCCATCATGGACAACACCTCTCACCCCCCTACATGACACTGTGGGGTCCATGAGTAGCTCCTTCAGCAGCAGACTGTTACCCCACGGTGTAAGAAGGAGAGGTTCCACAGGTCTTTCATCCCTGCTGCTGTCAGACTCTACAACACCTGATCAATGTTGTAGTTTCTGTTTTTTCAAATTACCACCATACCATAGCTTTACCACTTTATCATAGTTTTTTATATATGTATTTATTTATTTCACATAATTGCTGCTGTGACATGGGAATTTCCCCGTTGTAGGATTAATAAAGTGATACAATACAATACCTACACTTCTGTAACTCAAATTGCTGAAAAAGTTCATGCTGGTTCTGATAGAAAGGTGTCAGAACCCAGTACTTGGCAGTTTGTTGCATATGGGGCTGCATAGCCACAGACTAGTCTGGGTGCCCAAGTGATCATAATGTTAGGGCTAATCAGTGTAGTTAGGGCTGTCTCAGGTAACTCCTGAACCATTACATAGTTATGCTACTATAGGCCTAGACTGCTATGACCATTCATTTCCCATTAATGCATGTTACTAACTTGTTACTATCTGGAGTTTCTGCTCCGGGTCGTAACTTCACTTCTCTAGTCTCACAGGTTCCCATGGATCATGGTTGCAACTGCTGCCAGGGGCCTGTTTGAGGGCCACTGCTATTATTAGTCATATTTCAATTAATTTATGTTATTTTTTACTATTGTTGCTGTGCATCTCTGCTTCACTCTCTTTTACAGAATCTATGCCTGTGTACTGTGAAATGCTGACTAAATGGTAAATGGACTGTACTTATATAGCGCCTTTCTAGTCTTCCAACCACTTATAAACACTACATGCCACCCTCCCCCTTTCACACCCATTCATACATGGATGGCAAAGGCCATCACAAGGGAAACAAATTCACATTTATACACCAACACACAGCATCAAGAGCCATCTGGGGTTCAGTATCTGGCTCTAGGACACATTGACATGCTGCAGGAGGAACCGGGGATCAAACCGCCAACCTTCTGATTAGTGGACGACCACCTCTACCCCCTGAGCCACAGTAAACTCTAGTGAACACAAAAGTGCTTAGAATTTGTTTTGCACTCTCTTGAATCTATATTGTTGTCAATATATTTCCATAATTCTTGTACACATTCACAAATCTGAGCACACACTTTCAGATTGAGTTACAGTTTCACAGCACTCCACAAACATTTGCAAATAATATTGCTACAATAATAACCACACTTGCATGTGTTTGTGTGTGCATGTTACATGCCTGTTCTGCTGGCAGAGAACACACTCGGTGCCATAGGTTATTCCATCACTGCCACATACTGGATCATACTGCTTGGTGCAGGTTCCTCCTTCATACTTCTCACAGTCCAGCTGGACACAGACAGACAGACAGTCTCATGATTTCAGGCATTTCGGTTAGCTTTACAGTTCGATTTTAATTATTATATTGTGAAAAAACTGTACTTCTTGTACTTGTTTAACAGGCATTTTGTGTTGTGCTCAAAATTGCTGTTGTCAGATTCAGAGGCAAACATTTCTACAGTTTACATCCTCTAACTGACTAGCAGCCAATGCAGAGAGTTTAGAGCTCTCTTTTTTGTTCCAGTTCAAACCCTGGGAGTTGTATTCAGTATGAGCTGTGACTGATTTATAGACATTTTGGAGCTACCCATAAACAAAGTATTGCAGGAGTTGAGCCAACTTGTAGTAGTTAGTTTGTTTATTCAGAAATTCTCATTGACATCAAGATCCACTTTGGATTGAGAGAGCTGACAACAAAATACATACTCTAGAGTCAGTTGCCAACTTATTTGGTAGGGCTAAAACCAATTCAGTCTAATACAGTCATGCAATAAAGCCTTCTTTTATGTAGGTCATAATATTAGGAATTTGTTGAAACTGTATAACAGTAATGATAATAATAACTTTATTTAATTTAATTTAATTCAATTCAATTTTATTTTTATAGCGCCAATTCATAACAGAAGTTATCTCAAGACACTTTTCAAATAGAGCAGGTCTAGACCGAACTCTTTATAACATTATTTACAGAGACCCAACAGTACCACCATGAGCAAGAACTTGGCAACGGGGGCAAGGAAAAACTGCCTTTTAAGAGGCAGAAACTGAGGACAGACCCTTCGGCTCTAGGTGGGTGGTCGTCTGCCTCGACCAGTTGGGGTGAGAGAGAGAGAGAGAGAGAGAGAGAGAGAGAGATAGATAGAGAGAGAGAGACAGACAGACAGAGAGACAGGTGCACAGCAACAACAGTAGCCACAACTACACTAATAGAAGAAGATGATGACGACGACGATAACAACAATGATTAGCACTTTTCAAAACAGTTACAAAGTGCTTTACAGAGCAAGATAAAATAATAATAACTTTATTTATATAACAACTTTCAAAAACAAAGTAAGAAAGTGCTTACAGTAAAAAGAAAAAGAAAAGCAATGAGCTCTAGGACTTAAGATGAAAACAGGATAAAATAATTTAATAGATTACAGCAAAAAACCCATTGGTTAAGAAAAAGCCAAATAATAATGTGGGAGATACATGTTTTAGATGGGGTATTAAATGTTTTCAGTTTGTTAAGGGGGGTTAGTGATTTTTATGGTAGCAGGACGTCTGGTAAGAATCTGTTCATAGTCACACAGTCAGATCACAGGACCATTTGTGTTGAATACCTAAAACCTTCACATGCGATTTACAGCGATACTGTAAATAGGAAGTCTGGAACATCTATGCTGGGGTCTTCTCTCCATGCTCCATGTAATAAAGTGATTCATCACACTTGCAGTCAGAAAAAGCCTGTTCAGAAATCTGGTGGGGATGATATCTAATTGACAGGTGGATGAGGTGGTGGGAAGTTAAGAGCTCTAATTCCCACAGCCTCAAAAGTAATTATAGACTTAATTTAAATCAACACCTAAGTGAGCATTATAACGTTCGTAAAGGGAGGATTTATGCAGGACTGTTGTATTAGACTGCAGTAGTTTTAGTTACTTGAAAAATGCCAGATATTTTTCAAAATATCAATAACTTTAACATCCTTTTGTTCAAGTCAGTGGTGGACTATCTGAGGGGCAGGGGGCAAAAAGATAAAAAGTAGCTGCATGCGGTGGGACACCAGCACTTGGAAAGTTGTGATGTCTGACTGAAATGTTTAATGAGTTCATGAGTTTTATAGGACACTCCAAGCAAATCCTCCCAGTCCACTCTGAAAGGAAGCAAATAAGCATATTTTCTAAAATGTTAAACTATTCTTTGTTTTCTAATCCACAATACCGGACTAAATTTATTTTTGGATGAGGCAAAAACATTGTAAGTTGTAATACGCAACAGTTAAAGATGAGTTTTTAAATTGCTAAATTAAAGACATAACACTGTAAAATTCTGCAGCCGTGATACCAGTTTACAGTAAACTCAGCAAAACACCCTTTTTATTTTTTTTCAATCAGTAAACCTCACTTAACCATACTTAAAATAAAATCACAGAATCAGATCACTCACTTCTCTGGGTTCAGCCAGAGCCTCTTGGTCTGGTACTCCAGACATCTCATCACTGTCTGGAGCTGCAGTCTCATCCTCCAGGGAAGTGACTAAACACACACAAACACACACACACACACACACACACACACACACACGTTTGCACTTCTATACTTACTTACACTAAAAGATTCCCTGGACCCTAACCATTACACCATCAAATATCTAACCCCAACCCTTATCGTAGTCTTACACTAACCTAATTCTGACCTTAACCTTAAAACCAAGTGTAAACCCTCAAACAGCCATTTGCAGTGTTCCGCTTTATTCTGTCTTGTTTTGTTATGCTGTGTCTCATTATTAGAACATCCTGTATTATAATAAAATTACACTAGGAACAAGTGAAAGATTTCTACATTTTCAGCTGACTATTTTTGATTTAAGGGAGTGAGAATAAATGACTTGTTAAGATTATTACTTTATGCTGTTAATGAACTCACCAGAGACAGAGAGCAGCAGGACAGAACAGAGCAACACAGTCAGCTTCATGACTTCCAGTGTGTGTACAGGTTTCTGTGGCCAACAGGTGTTTGTTTCACACATTATGTTCTCCTTTTATACACAACACGTCAAGCTGGCAGTAGCTGTCCTCTGATTGGCTGACTGGCCAGGTGATACCAGATCATCTGGGCCACAAGATTACATAACTGGACCAAAAGAATAACAGCCTGGAAAAACAAATATCCAGTTACAGCTGCAGGGAGGAATATAGTGGCCAGGCTGATGTTTGGACCTACATACTGTCAATGGTCTAGACTGAGAGAGAACTGTACTGTAGAGTTATAGCACTTAACCCCTTACAATCAACATGGGACCTAGAAACTGCCTCTGAAGCTGCTATTCTGGCAGATGAATATGTGTTGGCGCATAAAGGAAAATCTGGAACAAACGTTTTTTTAGATAATGCTAATGCTAAAGCTAATGGTCATTCTGCTAAATTTTCTTGGTCTGAATCTTCAAAGATAAATCATGGTCCACGTTCAGGTGGTTTTGGTAAAGTCTGCAATTACTGCCATGAGTGAGGACATTGGAAAGCAGAGTGCCCTGCACTGAAAAGCAGGGTAAATCGCACAGGTGACAATCATGTTAAACCAGTTGCTCTCAGTTAAGAAAATTCCAGTTGTCAGAGGCAAGTTGGCAGTTGAACCAGAAACTGAGAAATATTCTGGTTTTCGAAGTTATCGTGACTGATGGGTGTGTGTCTCTCACTGTTAGCGATGTTAAAGTGCCTGTAAAAATTCTATGAGACACAGGAGCAAAGAATTAATTTATTCTAGCTTCTGTGCTTGTCTTTTCTCAAGATAGAGATACTGGTGAATGTGTGTTGGTACGGGGAATGGGTTTAACTCCTCTATATGTTCCTGTGGTCTTGTGGATGGTGATGAAGAATTTACAAATGTAAATTCAGATATATATTGAGACTGTCTTTCATCGAGCTGCATCAACTAACTTCAAATCTCTACATCTACATCAACCTGTCTGTTAGACCCCATCCCAACTAGGCTGCTTAAAGAAGTCTTACCCTTAGTTGGCACTTCTTTACTTGATATGATCAATCTTTCTTTATTGTCAGGATATGTACCACATGCCTTTAAAGTAGCTGTAATTAAACCCCTTCTTAAAAAGCTCACTCTTGACCCAGGGGTTTTAGCTAACTATAGACCTATTTCTAACCTCCGCCAAAGTAGCCGCCAAACAGTTGTGTGACTAGCAACAGCTTATTTGAGGATTTTCAGTCAGGATTTAGAGTTCATCACAGCACAGAGACAGCACTGATTAAAGTTAATAACAACCTTTTAATTGCTTCCGACAATGGACTTGTCTCTGTATGTTGTGTCTTGTCAGGTTTGTTGAGTTTAGTCATGTTCATGTTACATTTTTTTACAACCGCTAACATCTTTTTGTCCAATCTGTAGTCACATTTTCAAAACTCTAAACACAGTTAGCCATCTGTCTGTTCATACCATACAATTAACACAATTCATGTTGTTTCCACAGAATATGCAGTCAATTAACCCATTTCTACAATGCTACGTTTTTCTTTTCGTTCAAGCTCACCCAATACCAAAACTATGGATGTTTTTTGTATTATTTACAAATGCTTACACACAACATGTCAGAAATAAAGACCTTATGATCAAAACCTTCAATATTGCATAAAGCCTCTACTTCTGCAACAAAAGAAGTTCAAAATATATATTGAAACAGCTGATAAGCACTTCTTAATGAACATATCAATGAAACATTGAGAAATAGCTGATTTATTGTAATTTGGGTAAAATAGATCAACCACAGCTAATTCCAATCTCAATCAGAGACATAGCCAGGTGTGGAAGTTATTTTATGCGGATACAGAACAACACAGATGAGGAGAGAAAGAAAGAAAGAATAATGTCTGAACAAGGAAGACGAATAGTTGGGCCTGGGAATGGAAGAGGGAGAGGAAGGTGTCTCTGTACTTGTATTATTAGATCTTAGTGCTGCATTTGACACCATTGACCATAATATTCTTTTACAGAGACTTGAGCATCAAATTGGCATTAAAGGAACCGCACTAAGCTGGTTTAAGTCATATTTATCAGATCGCTCGCAGTTTGTACATGTTAACGATGAATCTTCAATAAATACTACAGTTAGTCATGGAGTTCCACAAGGTTCTGTACTTGGACCAATACTATTTACTTTATATATGCTCCCTTTAGGCAACATTATTAGGAATCACTCCATTAACTTTCACTGTTATGCAGATGATACGCAGTTATATCTATCAATCAAGCCCAATGAAATTAATCAATTATCTAAATTACAAACATGTCTTAAGGACATAAAATCCTGGATGACCTGCAATTTTCTGATGTTAAACTCAGAAAAAAACGAAATTCTTGTTCTTGGCCCCAAAAACCTTAGAGACTCACTGTCTAAAGATATAGTTACTCTAGATGGCATTAACTTGGCCTCTAGCACCACTGTCAGGAATCTTGGAGTTATCTTTTTTGTCATTTGTCATTTAACTCCCACATAAAGCAGACCTCTAGGACTGCCTTCTTTCATTTACGTAATATTAGAAAAATTAGACACATCCTATCACAGACAGATGCAGAAAAACTAATCCATGCATTTGTTACTTCAAGGCTGGATTACTGCAACTCTTTATTATCAGGTTGCCCCAATAAGTCCATTAAAACGCTCCAATTAATTCAGAACGCTGCAGCACGAGTACTGACAGGAACTAGAAAAAGAGATCACATCTCTCCTGTACTAGCTTCTCTGCATTGGCTCCCTGTAAAATGTAGAATAGAATTTAAAATCCTCCTCCTCACCTATAAAGCTCTTCATGGTCAGGCCCCTTCATATCTTAAAGAGCTCATAGTACCCTATTACCCCTCTAGAACACTATGTTCTCTGAATGCTGGGCTACTTGTGGTTCCTATAGTCTCTAAAAGTAGAACAGGAGCCAGAGCCTTCAGCTACCAAGCTCCTCTCCTGTGGAACCAGCTTCCATTTGTGGTTCGGGAGGCAGACACCCTCACCACATTCAAGAGTAGGCTTAAGACATTCCTCTTTGATAAAGCTTATAGTTAGGGCTGGATCAGGTGAGTCCTGAACCATCCCTTAGTTATGCTGCTATAGGCCTAGACTATCAGGGATTTCCCATGATGCACTGAGCTCCTCCCTTCCTCTCTCTTTCTGCACTCATTCATGTCCCATTAATGCATGTTACTAACTTCACTTCTTCCCCGGAGTTCTTGTGCTTTCTCGTCTCGCAGGTTCTTGTCGATCCTGAAGGAGCCTCCTGCCATGGTCCTGCTAGATTGCCATTGCCAATACTGTTGTTGCTGTGCACCTGTCTGTCTGTCTCTCGCTCTCTCTCTCTCTGCCTCTCTCTCTCTCTCTCACCCCAACTGGTCGAGACAGACGACCACCCACTTAGAGCCAGAGGATCTGTCCTAGGTTTCTGCCTTTTAACAGGCAGTTTTTCCTTGCCCTTGTCGCCAAGTGCTTGCTCATGGTGGTACTGTTGGGTCTCTGTAATTAATGTTTTAAAGAGTTCGGTCTAGACCTGCTCTATTTGAAAAGTGTCCTGAGATATCTTCTGTTATGAATTGGCGCTATACAAATAAAATTGAATTGAATTGAATTGATCAAGAATTAAAAATTAAGAAAAGAAAGGTATATGCCTGTTTCGTTGACTTCAAAAAAGCCTTTGATTCCATCTGGCACGAGGGCCTTTTCTATAGACTACTTGAAAGTGGCATTGGAGGAAAAACATATGATCTGATTAAGAACATGTATACAAAAAGTGAATGTGCCGTAAAGATTGGAAACAAACAAACAGCGTTCTTCTCCCAGGGCCGGGGAGTGAGGCAGGGATGCAATCTCAAGCCAGTTCTCTTCAATCTATATATCAATGAATTAGCGAACCAACTAAAGCGTTCCAAGGCACCTGGCCTCACCCTGAACGACACAGAGATCAGAGGTCTGCTATATGCAGATGACTTAGTATTGCTTTCACCTACTAAAGAAGGTTTGCAGCAGCACCTTAATCTCCTGCAGAGATTTTGTCAGATCTGGGCCCTGACAGTAAACACAGCAAAGAATAAGATACCACTAAAATACAACATACAAAAAACTACACTTATCTTGGCCTCAACATTACATACACAGGAAACCTCAACATGGCTGTGAAAGATCTGAGGGACAAAGCAAGGAGAGCTTTCTATGCAGTAAAGAGAAACATTAAAATCTATATTCCAATCAAAATCTGGCTTAAAATTTTCCAATTTGTACTAGAACCAATGATTCTATATGGCAGCGAAATTTGGGGACCAAAACTAAATAATGAATTTGACAAATGGGACAAAACAATCATAGAATCTTTCCACACCGAGTTCTGTAAGAGCATCTGCAGGTGCAGAGAAAAACACCAAATAATCTGTGCAGAGCAGAACTCGGCCAATACCCCCTCCTACTAAAAATACAGAAAAGATCAATTAAATTTTATTTAAAATCAGTTAACCCCCAGACATACCATCACAAAGCCCTAACATACCAGGAGCTGAAACCAGAGAAGAGTCCCCTCAGCCAGTTGGTCCTGAGGCTCTCTGCAGTAACATGTCCCCAACAGCCTCAGGACAGCAACACCAACTCAATCAGACCAAACCAAATTATCAACAAGCAAAAAGAAAAATATATTGAATACTGGAAAGCAACGACCAAAACACAAAGTAAATTACAATGTTATCTGACCCTAAAAAGAGAATTCAAACTGGCAAATTACCTGATCACATAAATAATGTCCTAAATTAAGAAAAATGCTGACAATGTACAGACTGAGTGAACACAGCCTGGCCATAGAAACGGGTCGCCACAGACAGAACTGGCTACCAGAAGAGGAGAGACTCTGCTCCCAGTGTGACAGAGGATAGGTAGAGACAGAGCTGCACTTTCTAATCTCATGCCCTAAATTCAAAACTTTAAGAGAAAAACAATTCGCAAACATTTCCCAAATATACCCCGAATTCGAATTATTATCAGACACACAGAAACTCCCCTATTTACTGGGAGAAATGCCAAAAAGTAAAATTATTGCAGCAAAATATGTCTCCTCATGCCACGAACTGAGGACGACCAGTGGAAACTCAGATAAATGTATATAATAATTGATTGTTTTAGTTGTAGTTGTTTTTGTTGCTGTTGTTTTTTAATACACACACACACACACACACATTTTAATTTTAATATATTTTAATATTATATATATTATATTTAATAATTTGTTATTACTGTTATATTGACAACAGACTACTTGTTTTAACTGTAGTCTGTTACTTTACTACTGTTTTAATTGATTGTAATTAATTACTAATTGACTGAGATTGATTGATTGTGACTGTGATTGTGATTGAGTCAATCATAGTTACAGTATTACCAACAGTATAGATTATTGATTATTATTAATTTATTGTAAATATTGTTTTCCTTTATTGTTATTATTATTGTTTTTAATTGCAAACGCTTGCTTTGGCAATATGTACAGTGTTACGTCATGCCAATAAAGCCATTTGAATTGAAAAATTTAATTGAATTGAGAGAGAGAGAGAGAGAGAGAGAGAGAGAGAGAGAGAGAGAGACAGAGAGAGATATTATACAAATAAAGTTTAATTGAAATCGTATTGTTTATTTGCATTTACTTAATTTAATTGAGTTTACAATTCTCAGACTATGTGGTCTCCCTCAATTTGTTACCAATTACCAATTTCATATGTAGTTTATAGCTTTTAAATGTGTTTTCAGGTTTGTGATTAACAGTGTTTTTATTATTTTAAATTTTTTTAAATTAACTTTTATTTATTATGTGTGTATTTGTTGACCAGTGAGCTGCTGTTTACAGTTTTGTTTACAGGATTAAATATAGCATTCTTTACAATAAACTTACTGAATCACTGTAGTTTGATTTTCCTTCCTATTACATTTCATATGTGTTGTGAAAGGTGGATCAGCAGTAGGTGGTGCCAGTGGACAGAGGGCTGGCAGCATCTCAGTTTGTAGGGACTTATCTCTGGGAAGTGGAGGGTAGTCGGCTCAGGTCCACAAAAGACCAGAGTATGCAGTATGGACTGGTAACTGGAGAGGTGCCATGTCCTCAAACTAATCTGTACTACACTGTACAAAAGTGTACCTCTAAGATTAGAGTAGTGTCATTTTTACAGCGGTTTGATTTTATTGTTGCTTCCCTATATTGCATTTTATTTAAACAATTTAATTCGTAATATTTGCTAGATTTTCGCTTATAGCTGTGCGTTTTTGTGAAAAAAATTACAAATTTAATTAATATAAATATATGACAATATAATAAACATTTTTCGGGGAGGTTAGGGACATTTGGAACATAAAACATCAATTTTCATTTAAATCAGAGTCAGCACTGGCATATGACAGTAAGAATCACCACTATGCCATTTATAAGTGGTATGCTGTACCATGCCAGTAAAACAACTGTGGCATACCAGTGGCAGCATAAAAGTTAAACGCTAGCAGTTGAATTGAATGTCATTCTCCAGAGAGGGGATGAAAAAAAACGTGTGTTTTAGTTGATAGGATGCTATTCAGTAATTTAGGCCAGAATACTGAAATGGGGTTGAATGGAGAGATAAAGAGGAGGACACAGAAATAAAAACAATAGTCTGTCTTTCACCTTAAAAGGTAAACATTAAGTATGGATAGATATGGAAATTATTGCAGGATCATAAAAGAGTTAGTTAAGTTTAGAAAGTAGTTTCAGTGACAATGTGAGAGGGTAGAAGCAAAACAAAATATATACAGGCATTACTGAATAACTCAGCGTGTGACGTTCAGTAAAGTTATGGGCTAAACAAGAAAGTAAGACTTTTCTTTTTGGTTACTGTGGTGCCTAAATGTATAAATATATAAACGTATATGTTAAATGGTAAATGGTAAATGGACCTGTACTTGTATAGCGGCCTTCTAGCCTTCCGACCACTCAAAGCGCTTTTACACTACGTGCTACATTCACCCTTTCACACACATTTACTCAGTGATGGCAAAGCCCATCAAACAGAAACTAATGCATTCATACACATTCATACACCGATGCACAGCATCGGGAGCAATTTGGGGTTCAGTATCTTGCTCAAGCTAAAAGGCCACCCACGTTACACCCTTGCCAACATAAATCCGCATATTCCACTTAAACTTCATACCACTAGCACTGCAAGGGACACTCTACTCTATATGTACTCTATGTTTTTGAGAGACCAACGAACGGGGCATTTCTAGATAATATGAATTGTTGTTTGTTTGTTTGTTAGTTTTTTAGAGGTCCAGTGTGTTACATTTAGGAGGATATATTGGCAGAAATTGAATGTAATATTCATAACTATGTTTTCATTAATGTAGAATCACCTGGAAATACGAATTTTGTTTTTGTTACTTTAGAATGAGACCTTTTTTTCTAAAGAGTCAGCCATGTTGAACCGCAATGTTGAACAAAACACTGGCTCTATATAGGGATGGTTCACATTTTTCATGCATTTTGTGCTCAGCATAGTTTCTCTTTTGCACTATGAAGAGGGGGGTATAGCAAGAAAATTGCTATCTGCAATTATCTACTACTAATAGATCTACTAGATGCCACTAATATTGTCAGTCTGACTGTGGCTTTAGGCCTTCTTTTTACTGACAACAGTTGCAACAAGAAAACACAGCCTCCTCATTTATTTCTAGTTGCACCTTGGAGAAGCTACAGTCTCCATTTACCTCCTCTGTATATTTTCAAATCTAAGAACTACTTTCAAATCTACTTAGTGAATAATTTATGGGCTGATTACAGTATTTTTATTCAATGTGTGTATAAAATCTAATACTTTTAGATTTTTTCCCCCTGGCAGTGTAGATAAGGCTTTAAAAGAGCATTATTCAGACCATTGGGAAATAAAATTTACAGACAAGAGACTCAAAAATCTGACCACAATCCTGGCTTTTGGCCTGCCCAAGCTTTGGCACCACCTTATATATTATATCATAATATATATTATATTATAAATATACTGTATTTGTATATGTATAAATCTAAAATACAGAACAATATACATATCTATTCCTCAAACTAGGCTATTTTGCTGACCGTAGCAACATAATGCAGCCTATTCCATGGCCATATTCAGATGTAATGGAAATATCATTCTCCCATTTCAGTGGGAGTAGTCTGTTTAGACTATGGCTTTGGGGGCCACAGTGGATGCCAAAAAATAAAAGTGAACCTGCGGTGAAAAGTGTGGTGGTCAGTGACATTCTGATTTTTTCACAGCGGATGAACAACCCTGCACTAATTGCCACAACGCCTGATTTGGTGAGAATATGGTAACACCCATAAACCACCTGTGGGTGCATTCAAGCAATCTGGGGTCAAACTTGACAAAAACCAACAACACAGACCTTATACAAATAATTACAGAGTGCCCAGTAGCTTCGATGGTTACTTCGTTTTTATATTTGAAATCTAGGTCAAAAAGACGCACAGGTGCACATTAGTTAAAAATCAAGATATATGCAATAGATTCAGCATAAATAAGCATTCTATTAATCAAAAGATATTAAATAATAAATGAATGTTTTTATTAACTTAACTTATATTAACGATTACATTTGCAGCTGTTGACTGGGTACATTGCCTGGATCATATAGAACAACAGTCCTTTTCCTTAATGTATCACATTTGCGGCGTTCAGGTATGGCATGAGTCTTGATTCTATTATTTCCCATAGCACCTGAAGGGGTCATGAGATGTCTAACCTTAGCTAATCGCCTCCAACGGAAACCAGCTGAGAGAAAGGGTAGAGAAGACAAGATGGCGGAGTGAGTGGGCTGCGCTTTGTACAGACGGTTGCGACCCTTGAAGTTTGTCGAAAACGCTCTTAAAGGACTGAAAATATTGAAGAAGCAACAACACCATCGGAAGTGTAATTAAACAGTCAGTTTTTGCCCCTCAACACGGAGGAGGTCCGGACATTTTTTCCGCGGCGGTCCTTGCGACAACGTTAGCTTGATGCTAACGTTAGCCAACGCTAGATTTCACTAGCTGCTACTTCGAGGTAGCTCGGTGGTTGTTGAAGGCCGTCAGCTTTTCGGATTTAGTTTTGGATGTAACGTTATATACTTCGATATTGACACGGCATTCCGTGAGGAGGTTTTTATTGAACGAAGATCCATTGTAGCCGGTAGCCTATGAATAAAGCGAATTACGACAGGAGTAATCTATTTTCCAACTTGCTTGTAACGTTGATGTTAGTTGTCGACAATATTGTGTGGAGTAACAGCTAACGTAAATCCATAATTACCCTCATCAACAACAATTGGACACAATTGCTGACAACTGGGCTGCCACACAGAATTTCCTAAAGATAATCAGGTGGCGATTGTCATTTGGTGGACACTATGGCAAGCAGCAGTGGCTCCAAAGCCGAATTCATAGTCGGTGGAAAATACAAGCTTGTCAGAAAAATTGGATCGGGATCTTTCGGTGACATATACCTGGCCATCAACATCACAAATGGAGAGGTAATTCACTTCATCATCGTCTAACGTTTCATTCGTCTATGTTATTGTGGAAAAGTTCGAAACCAATATTTGAGGCAGATTGCAACATAGCTTTTATAAGTTAGCCAGTCTAACGTCACAGTCATCAAGTTGTTAAATTGATTTGGCTAAAGCAGCTACACAATGTATTCATATGCATTGTCCAGCTAACCGCATGTGTCTAGGAATGTGTCGTTACTGTAACTCGCACAGTGACAACAGAGCTGTAAATATTAACGATATCTTTGTGTCATTTTCAGGAGGTAGCTGTAAAATTGGAGTCACAAAAAGCCAGACATCCACAGTTGTTATACGAAAGCAAGCTGTACAAAATCCTACAAGGTGGTGTCGGGATTCCACACATCAGGTAAAGGGAATTATTTTTACATCGTCCTGTGTAACTGGCAAATTGTTACTATATTTAATCGTTTGCCTGTATGAGTGTGGTAGAACTAAACTAAATGGTAGCAACCTTGTTTGCGACCAGGCCTTGTAATCTGCCTTATCTTACCTAGTCTATTCTAGCATCGATGTATTTGGTGCACACGCTTAAAATTGTTGATTTCACGTAACATCTTAGGTTGCTTTCTAACAGTCCTGTGTAGATCCCTTATGTGTACTTTTATCGTCAATTACAGTTGTCAGGGTTGAGGAAAAAGCAAGTATGTGGTTGGAAATGGCCGCTCCTCTTTTGTTGTGTAGCGCTCCCAACATGTCCTCCTCTGACTTGCCCTGCTAGAAAATGGCGGCGGAGCACAGAGGCGAAAACAACAATCCAAGCCCTACTGTAGAATCGTGTTTGACAGCTTGATTTCAGCCCTTACGTTGCCTTCCCTTACCCTCACCCTCGAACGGCTTACAATATGCTCAATATTTTTTCTTGTGTTTAAGTAAATATTAAGTGTGGAGTGCAGCGCAAATGGCAACGTTGGAGAGACACAAACTGTGCTTCAGTTCCACACTGTTGAATATAAACTGTGTACTAGTGTTCATAGTCTGCTGCTTTACCCTTTGTGTGTGTGTGTGTGTGTGTGTGTGTGTGTGTGTGTGTGTGCGCGCGCGTGCGTGCGTGCAGGCATATAAATTGACTTGTGGCTGCAGAATAGTAGTTGGGATTTTTGGATCCACATCTATTGGATAAAAGGAGAAGGATGTGTATGATTGATCATCGTTATACTAGATGTACCATAGTGGAAGTACAGTAAGCATATTCATTCTGTGTACACTGTAACATGGAAATAATATGTAAATGTTATGCAAGTGATAAGAGGTTATTTGCAATCAATGCAAGGTAATTTAGCAAAAAACGGATAATAGTTTATTGTACAATCATATGATGATGATTGTTTGTTATACACGTTTTGAGTGAGTGAGAATACATGAAGAGCTTAACGGTGCGTTTGCACACTTAAGACCAAGTCCACAGAAAAATCACTATCATTCAGTTTTTAATGTTTTTAAGAACATACATTTAAAACATTTGAAATTCTTCTGAAAACTGAAAACATTTTGTGTTAAGGTGCATGTTATAATTGCAACAGTACAGCATTGTTCAGTAGTATCATGGCTCAGTCAAATAAATCTGTGAAATAACTAATCACACACAAACTTTTTCTGTAGAATCAAGAGAAGTCTGTTTGTATTAGGCCTGGGCAACTAAACAATAGCAACGTGTATTGTCAGTAGATATTTCATCATTAGCAATAAGAAAACTGTTAAGTTGTCTTACTTAAATGCATGAAATTCATACCGGTCTCATAAATATCATATTCCTTGTTAGAGTGTGTTATGAGCTTGTCGTAAGTCATGTCCTACATTTTACATCTCAAGAAACAATACCCAGGCAGTCCGCAATGGATAACTACTCAGTAACAATGCTGATTCAAATTAAGGTGGTTAAATTCACTCCTCCTTCTACCTGGTCTTGGCAAAAATATATAAATTATCGATTTTCAGCTATGTCACCCTGCCCTAATTTCTACCTTTTTCTTTTTTTTTTTTTAATGAATACCATTTTATGGAAAAGTCAAGCATGTTTTATGGATCATCATAAATAGAGGTTCACACTTTTAAGAAGTGAAATGGGTCATCATGGCCCCTTTTGTTCTTGAGGAAAATATTCCTGTTACCCAGTGACTTTGTGTTACTATCTTAAAGTCGTACCAACCAACACTCTGAAAAGTGGCAACTCAGACTTCCTGCATTCCTCTCTGTGTGCTTCCACCCCCAATGAAAACTTGATCTCAGCCTGTTTAGCAAGTGTTGAGGCATTTTCAACATCTTCTTACAAATGGTGTTTGTCTACAATGTCCTGAAAATAGTACAAATCTGAGTAACTTCTGCAACACAATGGACAGAAGTGCTTGTGACAAATTGTAGTGGTCCACAGAAAATAGCAGTCAGTTGATATAGTATTTTGCATTAGTGTTAAATCACTATGTTGACATTGACAACCTTTTTAATATAGATAAATGTATTAGATTATATACTGTTCTCTTTGTGTTGGGAATAGTGCTGGGGGATGTGACCAAATATTTGTATGATATTTGTCTGTTTCACAACATCATTTTTTTTGCAAGACTGGCCCAATTTTATGGATTTTTAAACATAAAACTGTTTTTATTGTACAAACAGCAACATAGTAAAAACAGAACGTTTACATAAAACAATATAGTTTGACTGACATAAGTAGGGCTACCATACCGCGCTACGGAGAAGCCAACCGTTAGCCACCACCAAAACTGCATGTGACGCTACATCATGTTCAGTATTTGTTTTTCATGACAACAACCTCTGCCTCTCTCACGCTGGAAAAAACCTCTGGACTGCAAACACAAGCAGTTTTGTAGTAGAAAATGATGAATTTGTGTCAATCAATTTGTGTTCAACAGTGTTTTGGTCTAAGAAGTGACTGTGTTTAACTGGAGTCTTCACCAAATATGTTAATTAAAAGTTGTTTTTTTTGGCTGAAAGTCTGCAGTTAACAGGGTCAGAGACCAAGGAGGCAGGATAAGGGAGAGTACAGGTGATTAGCACAAGCAGGTACTGAGATTAAAAATTGTCCATTGTCCCACTTACAAAGTAATTAGCAAAAACAACAAATATGGCCATCATACTGCACTGTTGAGCCACCCTAAGTCACATAAGGGGGAAATTCCCTTAGACATAAAATAGTATTTAAGTATTCTCAAATGTTCTAAGAAACAAATTGTCATAAATTGCTTTGTACCATTGTGTTTTGCCCTGTTAAAGAGTTAGTTGTGGGTTATTGTTGTTTTATAATTGTTAATAAGAGGGAAAACAGTTAATTTTCCTTTTCAATACACGCTGTACATCTTGCCCCAACTGTAGCACTATTATATAGTATAAATTGTGTAGTATACTACTCTGTTAGGAAAAATAATCTGCCAATGTACATGTTAAAATGGCTGGCGGAGATAGAAAATACCAGCATTTGGTTGTTGATATTCCTTCCCTCTTGTATATATGGCTAAAATTTACAGTGTATAGTACAGCTGGCACATGCTTGAATAGCAACAATGTGAAGCCAGTAAGCCACGATGACTTGGTTGAAACATAAACTCTCACACCTTCACAAAATTACGCCTGGTGGTTAAGGTAACTTCTGTCATTCAACCCAGCAATGCTGGTGGGCATTGAAGAGAAAGAAGTGCCAGCAACTTGAAATACTTTAAGTATGCACCAGGAAGTAAGCTGTAATAATTGGTTGTAAAACACCGGTATGCCATTAGGCACCTGTTATTCCTGACCATAAATCAAATTTGGTTTCATAGGACAATATTAGCTGAAGATGGGAAAGCTGGTAATTTTCGTCATTGTTTTGTTCAACATTTCCTGCAGGTTTTGAAGCAAAGGACTGTTATTTAATCTTTCACTGGCAATACTAGTTTCTTGTTGCAGCAAAGTCTTGTTAGATCCTGTCCAACCAGCTGGCCCTGCTGCCCCTCCTCCACTCCTACTACAACAACTTGGCTTACCTTTTATACAGTCACCACCTATCATAGTTTCGGTCTTCCCCATTCTTGCGCAATTTTTTCACTCTGACTTAACCCTTTAGTGCAGTTTAAGAAACCAGTGGTGAATTAAAATGTTAATGTTATGAAGCTGAAAGAACCCTGGTTATTTATATGGTGTAATGCACCTTTTTTTTAAGTGTGTGTAGCCATATTTCCATTAAAAGTTACGGCTTGACTCTGAGCTGATTGTTATAGCAACACAGTTCGGGAAAATGAGACGCTAATAATAAATTACATAAAACCACCATAGCAACCTAATATGTATTTCGTTTTGCCCTACTGCCATTCCGTTTGACGGTCTTTGTTTTTCCCATGCTGTCCTGAAGGTGCTGTCCGACTGAGGTGGTACCAAAAATGTACCAGGTACAGTCCATAATGGAAAACTATAAAAAAGATCAAGTAGAGTCGAGTCGTACTATGCAGTGGAAAAGTAGTTGTTTCCAACACTTCAGCAGCCTTGGAAATTTAAATCTTTAAGATTTTTAAGGTAATAATTTTATCCAAATATTTATATAAAATATATTACACATTAGGGATGAAAATAGATGTGCTACATAAGACCAATTTACCTAATGTAGGCAAGTTAACACTAGCTTGAATTACACTTCCATTGGTTTTGTGTAATTCAAGCGGCCATTTATTGGTGGTCCCTAAGTGAAACCCCTGTAGTTAAGACTGGGGGATCATAGGTGAGCTAACCAGCCTCTTACTGCTAACACTGGCTACACCTCAGTAAGGAATGTTAACTTGGTGAATTTCTGCTTTCTAAAATGATGTGTCTACTCTGTTGCTCTAAAAGTAGGCTACAGAGGTTCAATATTAAGTCATATTTCCCCCCTGTTGCCAAATGTAAGGTACATGCACTTGGTATAAGCGCATCAAAGCAGTTGCTGATTAAAAAGCACAATCATTTTTACAAACTTTGTCTTTATGTCAGAATTTCCACAAAGGCCGTGGGCAATAATATCACAGCATCTCCCTGAATGGGCTGTGACATTCCTGTGGCTTGACAGCTATGAGGACATACTGTTAAATGGTAAATGTATCACTTGTAATAGCTAGTCTCACCCAGAGTTAAAGAATTAACCTTGTTTGTTTTTATTAGGACTTCTTGCAACAAATTCAGTTGTAGGCTCCAAATACTGTATTTCCATTTTATTGCTAATCGCAAGGTTGGTGGTTCGATCCCCGGCTCCTCTTACTGCTTACGAAGTGATACTGAATCCCAAATTGCTCCTTGCATGGCAGCCACTACTACTGTCTACTGGTAGACTGCGGACTGATCCCAAGTCGACCGCGAGGGGTGTGTGTTATATTTTGTATTAAATGTACACTACAGCTTATCATGAGTCCTTGCCTGCGCACCCTATCAGTCTCTTAAACACGTCCACAATAAAAGTATTAAAGAAAAGAGAAAAAGAAAAAAGTAGGTCACGTTTAAACTATGGTAGCGCGTGACATGCATGACAGGAAGTTGACAGCTGTCAACAGTAGCTAGAAGCTAGCGATCAGAGCGGTTACGCGCTCTTAAACGCAGGATACGCACTGCAGTTTTTCCGCAGTTTTGCACGAACGCCTTACTACAGTCGCTCCGTTTCTCTGGCTGCTCTGTGTCTGCGCTGCGGCTGCCCCCTCTCCCCCTCCCTCTCCTGTTGTTGCCTCAAGCATGCCACCGGCTTTGAGTGTGACCGGCTGATGACTGGCTGTTCTGCCTTAAGTTCCGCCTCTCTTGGTGTGTTAGATTCATCGTTCAGCTCGTGCTGTGAAGTCGGGAACTAGCTAGGTTCATAGTTCACATCGGCAAATATCCACCCAACTGTTTTGAGAGATCGCGTGATTTGATTTGTGATACACGCAGTGAGGGGGGAGCTCTGAGCCTCATTGTTAGTGAAACCGCGGGAGAAGAATTTATGCTTATTTACATCTCCCTTTTCCAGGTACTTTGAGTGTTTATGCTTACGAAGTTTTTAAATAAGCTTGTTATGTGTTTGGGAAGATGTTTGTTTTTGTTGACATGTCGAGTGTTTTTGGTATTATATTTTGTTTTTTAGGCGAATGCTAATAAGGATATTGTTCAGCAGCTAGCTAAATTCGGTTATGTATGTGGCATGCGATTTCACAGATACAATTTTTATTTTATTAGTCTTGTTTGTTACAATTTTTTTAAGTCCGTTTTTATTTCCTGTTGGTTTGTAGATGTGTTTGTTATTTTATACTGAGTGTGTTTTTATACTTTTCTAGTATCACTCATTTAAATGGGAAGCTTTTTATGTCTTGTATTTTATACCTTTTGTACCCTTCTGTCATTGTATTCATCGTTTTTATTGTTTGGTCAAAAAATATGAAAACATGTGAAGCCAACTTTATTGGGTTGGCAAAGTTGATGAGTTTGTATAAATGAATTAAAATAAAGAGGTTTGTGATGTCTAGTAGTTGTGTGACAACAAGAAAGTTGTGAGGTTAGTTGCTGCAGGCTGGAAACGATGTGTGTGGGTTTGCGATGTTGACACTGGACTGGTAGATCTCAGGTGGTTGGCTACTTGAAAAGTAGATCTTGGGTCAAAAAAGGTTGGGCACCCCTGACCTAGACTATGGCGCCCAGTGCGTTTTCTCTGCCATTAGTTTCATAACTAACTGAAAATATTTCTATACCTCTCTCTCACTCTGTTTTGTGCCGTTGCTTCAGCAAAACACCTCTCACTCACAGTACAAGTGTCTGTGATCAAATCTCTCTGTCCCTCCTGTACAGTCCAAAGTCACACTGCTCTGTAGAGACACACGGAGAAAGACCAGCCAACCAAACAATACTCAATTCCAGACAGTTTTGTTTTCTTTTATCATTGTTGTTAATCTTATTCACTTATTTCTCTGTATTTTAAATTTAATTTTCCCTGTTTTGGTTATGTTGTATGGCTGGCTGGGATGGGGGGTATTGTGTGTTGTGCTGTTCTTTGTTTAAACTCAATAAAATGTATTTAAAAAATAAAAACAGAATCGTGGGTGAAAGAAAAAAAAAAAAATCCCAAAAGCAAGTTGTTGTTTTTGTGTTCATTGTCAAAAAACAAAGTACGGCAGCATATATGATAGAATCAATAAAAAAGCGGTATTGATATATTTTCAATATCTTTTTGTATTGATTGGCTGAGAACACAATTGTAGGTTGTTTTTTTTTTTTCTTATTTATTTATTATAAAGACGGTGTCAGAATACTTTCACATCTGACTCGTGAAGGGTAGGGTAGGTAGGGCTGCACAATATGGTAAGAAATCATATTGCGATAATTTTTGACAGTACGATTGTGATAGAATTCAGAATTGGTGGAATGATCATTTTTGCATCACAATTTCCTGAGCTGTCCCCAACTAAAGATGGTCCTAGTCATTAGTTAAAGCCAATATTGGATTGGTCGTTTAATGTTTATGAATTCATTTTTCAATACCCAACAGTTAAAAACTAAAGCAAAACAATCAATTCCTTGTACTTCAACATACATTCCTTTAGGTATGTTTTTTCATAGGTTTTTAATCACTTAAAAATAATATTCTGTGTTTTTGTTACCTTAGAATTATTCGTTTTTATCTACAGACTCCATTGACCGCTTTCCGTGGAGTCTGCCACCCTAATAATATCACTATTGTGTCCCCAGGTGGTATGGCCAAGAGAAGGACTACAATGTCCTAGTCATGGATCTGCTTGGACCCAGTCTGGAGGACCTGTTTAACTTCTGCTCTCGCCGTTTCACCATGAAAACGGTCCTCATGCTGGCAGACCAGGTAGCTAACACTTGCACACACACTCACCTCCTATGTAATCTTTTGAAGCAGTGAACATGCCTGAGAAACACAGTTCTAACCTGTTGGCTTTGGTCTGTGTGGGATAAACATGATCTCTGCTTAGGTTAGGGTTCCCAGTTCCCTCACAGTCCAAAGACTAATAACATTAACCCTTTAGGCGCCGGGTTTAATTTTTAAAAATACTAGATTTTGACATCTAAATTTCAGAAGGCTCTGGCTTGAAAGTGGTTTGAGATAGAGACAAAGTGTAAATGAGACAAATATTGAGAATGACCTAAAGTTTATCTAGGGAGTAAATCTCCCCACCTAATTTGCATATTATGACGTCATATGGTGACGGCCATATTGGGTTATATAATTTCCATGAAATACCTGATATTTTGAAAGAGAGTTGAACCTATGTCATCAGATTCACCCCCTCCATCTATTTGTTATGTTGTCCACATATCAAATGAACAGGTTAAAGTAAATTGTAAGCCAACAGTCGTAAACTAGAACTATTACTACCACAAAACTCATGTAAACAGTAGGCGTTTTTTATGATTTTTTACCCACCACCACCCCCCCATTGGAGTACACTTTTTCTTTTCTTTTTCATTCTCTTCTTTATTATTATTATTATTATTATTATTATTATTATTATTATAATATGATCATAATAACAGTGGTAGTAACAGTAGGCATCTTTTAGCTGCAGAGGCCTAATCTGTGCCCATCTATCCAGATAAAAGTTTGTAGTATTTGTAGAGTGTGGAATCTCTCATTGCAAGGCACAGTACAGAGACAATATGAACAATATTGCGACCCCCCCACATAGCTTAACAAATGGACAGACACACTGCCGCATCAGATGGCTGCACCACTGCCGCGCATGGACGCACTGTGACCGGCGTGGTAGGAAGAGTGAACACTAACGCTGATCCCAGCGCTATTCTCACCACCCCCGCTACTTCTACCACATCCATTAGCTCCCCTACTGATACCACGAGTTTGTGTAGTACTCCCACCTATGTTAGGCAAAGGGTCGTGTGTTTGTGCTTGTGTGTTTTCCTCGCTCTGCCCGGCAGCACCAGTGCAAAGACGCACCGTGACTATCACGCTCACTAATCGACCGGCCGTCATCTCCCAAAGGTAGATTTTCCCCTTCAGAATCAGAGTCAGCGAATAGAAGAGACCCATCACTTCCATAAGTGTCAACTTTTTGCTTGCCATTTTCGTTTATTTCATCTCAATAACTCCTAAATCCAGCAATACCGCTTCAGCATAAATAGCGTCGTGGCACACTATTTCCGGTTTCTCACCCAACAGTTTGGACGGGACTTCCTTGAACATTTTGCATTGAAACATGTTTTTCTGAGCTAAGGTCTAAGTACGGGATGTCTGCCAACTAGTGGAGGGGAGTATGAATGAGATATAACAATCTATTAGGAGAAAACAGCTGTTTGATTCAGTACCGCGTCCTGTCGCAATTTTGCGACTTTGGCGCTTAAAGGGTTAATAGGGGCTGTGTTGGCTTACTGAGGTATTTTGATTAATGTCATTAATTAAACCAGTTTTTCCTGCTATAACACATCAAACTGTCCTCTGACAAAGGTCTATTGGTGACTCTAAAATGCCCATAATTGTATGTACTCCTGTCTGAAATCGCCCCTACATCACTGGACACATTTCAGTGTATCATGTAGATAACTGGGAGGATGGTATATAACTTTTATATTTAACTGTGCCCTTCTTGTCATTTTCAGATGATCAGCAGAATTGAATATGTACACACAAAGAACTTCATCCACAGAGATATCAAACCAGACAACTTTCTTATGGGCATTGGCCGTCACTGTAACAAGGTAAGACCTGTCCACATACTGTAAGTATGGATTATTGAAGATCTGTGGTCATGGTAGCTATGTTAACTCCACAGTCCTGATCCCTAGCTGATCTACAAATTAACTTTAGAAATGGTGAGCCCTTCAGAGATGTCAAATTACTTCTAAAAGACCCTTCCTATGGCGATGACTTGACCCACTGCTGTTTCAGAAAAAACTTGTAATTGGCACTTGGTCCATGCATGCTTTTGCTTTAGCCTGCAAACCGTAGTATCAAATGTCATACTTTTATCACTTATGACAGCAACATTGCCTGGTCTCAGCATCAGCAACAACCACTAATGGTTATTACCCTATAAAAAAAAATTATTGATAATGATGATGATAATAAAAAAATTTAAAGAAAGGACAGCAGACATAACTAGTACAATTAGTGGAGGAGGTCTGAAAAATGTGTTTGATGGTGGAGGAAAAAAAAAGTCTTTCAGGGCTTCACTGACAAGTTTAATAATACTGCAGTCATATGCATTTATCAGGTAGACAATCAGAAAAAACAGACAATTACCAATGTCTGTATATTTGAGTATCAATGTTGATTTAATCAATTAGTAAAAGTATATGGTTTTCATTGTTTTTCGTCAATTTTATAATCTCTAAAATCACATTGTGTGTTTATGCGTACCTGCATGTAAATTTTGAAGATGTGCATGACAGTTACCCCCGGATAACCAGTTATATGTAGAAATCAGAAATGCAAGCATTCTAAGGTTCCTGCATCTGCATTTGGAGTGGTTTGGAGCTATTGGGCCTTTTCACATTCTAGATAGACAACTAACATGCAGCAAAGCTCTCTCTATTTGTCAAAATAACAGGCACCCTAATATCAAAGTCTATGTGGGTCATAATTATATTAATGGTTTAAAAAAGTAATTTAAATGTATTCATAAACAATTGCTCAGTTGTCCAGTTGGTTTGAAATTAACACCTGCCAAGCCCTAAATGTGGGTAGATTTTCAGTTGAGCGAGTAAATCTGTTGTGGATCCAGGACTGTCAGGAGCTGAAGGCCAGACTTGGTTGCGAGGGATGTCTGTTGAGGAGGTTTAAGTTGGTTAAAATTATTAAGCATCCAAAGTAGAATTCAGTAGATTTGTTTTTAAGGTTGTGTTTAGGCTAGAATTAATAAAAATTTTATCAATATATTAAAATAATTTTCCTTCAGATTTTACTCTGACTTCTTTACGTTTGTATTCAACAATTAAACCTTATGTCAATGAAATGTACTGAAACAAATATGACACAAATTACAGTTATCCCTCACTATTGGAGTATCCTTGAATTAAAGGGCATACGTTTGTGAGAGGCTATTTTTGGTGTCGTTTAAGCAAATACTTTGCATTAAGAAATCTACAAACTACAAATTATGACCCATCTAGTCTTCAATACCCCAAAGACATTCTGATGTCCAATATCGTACGTTTTCATATTTTAAATGAAGATTTTAGAACAGGTGTTTTTCAGATAGGACTTTATTATACTGAGAACACAGTTTTGGTTTGGAATTGTAAGGGTCTATCTGGCAGGACAAAAATCACATTGAAAACATTTTCTTGAAAAAAAGACAGTTTAGTCTTGTTTCATTATACTAAATCTATGCATTCATTAGTGAATGGACTTAACACAGTGTTTCCTCTAGGATTTTTTTTTAGCAGCGGCAGCAGGCCCGCTCGAACACCCCACCGTCACGTCGGCAAACGTTTTACGTATGAAACAGAAGTGACACTTCGCTGCGACACAAACAAATATATTTACCGTCTTAATGTTTCCAGATGTTTTATATCAGGACGTTGAGCTGAGAACTGACAAGTTGAACGTTGTCCAATTAAAACAGACCCACCGCTGTGACATTTTTGGTGGAGCTGTTAGTTTAATAGTCGACAGCCCCAATAACCTCTGAATAGTTCTACTTGTTGTTAAATTGCAATGTGAGCGGCAGCCAACGGGGGTCCATTATGTTGGCAGGATCATTTAAATTTAGGCAACCGTGACTACATTGTGCGTCTGCCCCATTTCTGATACCGTGGCGGCAGAAATTTAACAGCGGCGGGCCGCCGCTCCAAAATCAACATAGAGGAAACACTGTAACATATGATGTATTTGTCAACAGACAATTCAGTAACATGCTTTATTGACACAAACATTTAGTCAAATTTAGAAAGATTTTCACTGATGGTTTTAAACTGACAAAGTTTCACTAACAATGCAATTCAAAACAAATTAGGTTTTGCTATCAATTTCTGCTGATGCTTTCTCTCCTTATTTTAGACTACATTCTTTCATCTTTCTGCTGCTGTTCGGCCATGATTGCTGTGATCTCTAATGTACTTGCAATAATTTTCAGTCACTAACAATAGCATTAATTTTGCTCACATAAGCATGAGCTGTGTAACAAACATTCAAAACCAGAACATTACCTAATGTTAATAATCAGCTTTTCAGTGTGTTCAAACAACACAACAAATAATTTTCCACTTAGTTGCTGTCTTTAATGGTGTATTTTTGTTTCTATGTTCATTTTGCTCCCATTGCTGTTTGTTTTTTGTTTTTTAATAAAAGGGCATTTTAACTAGTGTTTGGGGGATATTTTTGTATAATTGAGTGAACTGAACCTTTAAGGCTACCCACACTAATGCTGATGAATGCAAGAAGTTTCAAACACAAGTGAAATAGTTCTTTTAGTCCACTCCACTAATATGTAAAACAAAAGGAAAAGATAAAACCTCTTCAACAAAATAGTAATTTAATTTAATTCACTATTCTTTTAAGTGTAGCAGGTCACACAATCCTGATCTCACTGAGATACCTTTTTAGTAGGAATTGCCAAAATGATCAAATTAAGATCATATATATATATATATATATATATATATATATATATATATATATATATATCTAAACAAATTTTCCTCAAGTCCTATAATTGCCCTTTCATTATAATGATAATGATAATTGTTGACATAACCTAAAGGTTGCAGGGTGATGTAGCTCAGTTTCTATGTACTAGATTATTGCTGAAGAACTGATTGTGCATGCTGGACAATGATGCTGGGTTTGTAGTTAGCCACACAACAAAAATATTCAAGCCATTTTATCATTTTAATTTTGTCAATGGATGTCACAGTTTGCGTCTGGGTGTGTGTAATCAAGTTGCCTGAACTTAAAATTGATTGAATACTGTGCCCAGTATTTTGAGCCATTGCAGACAGGCAACATTTGGTTAAGTTAAAGCATGGGATGTATTTCAACTTCAAACTGAATGTGCACTATGTTGCACAAGAGGTGTGCAACCACAGCCCAACCTCCATTGATGTTTCTTGTTTAATGATGAATGTGAAAGCTTTGCTGCTGCCAGCCCTTACACTGGAGTCTTTCGCCGTTTGTTGTTAAATGTTAATTTGAAAGGTTAGGGTCAGACTAATACGTAATATTTCAAATTTAATGGATTTGTTGTAACTGAATTGTTTTGAGGAGTATTCCGTTCCATAATCAACATTGATTGGCTAAATTATTAAATTGACGGGGGTGACGTTACAGCTAGAGAGCATGTTATATTACTTTTTTTTTTTTTTTACACACTACATACTAAGTCATAATGCTTGGTCTTAGACTACTAAACAGCAGTCTTCTCCCACTCAGACGCAGAACATACACCTGTGTTGGCCTTCATATCTATCTGCATTTATGGACATACCGTAAGGTTGTTTGTAATCTCAATATTTACTTTCTCAACAAAGCCAATCATTGCATAATGAACTGTTGCAGCTTGAGTGCATACTTAACAGACATTTTCTTTCATATTTGTTCATGTCTGTCAGAATTTTTGTATCACTGCAGTGTGAATTAGTTACATATCCTATGTCTCTGATGCATTAAAGAATGCAGTGAACTCACTATTGATGTGTCCAGGGTACGCCTTGATAATTCTAAATTGTGAACAACAAATCTGTTGAAAATCAGCATTATGTTATATATCTTATTTATTTCAAGCACGGGAGACGATGTGAAGTTGTCTGTAGCAGTTACTGCTGTGTTATCTGAACTATATGAAAGACTGCAACTGCTAAATAAATTAATATTAATTAATTATATCAACATCACTCCATATTGTTAGAATTGAAATGTGGTGTCTTTTTGTGTAGCTATTACATATGGTGAGGATGTTTTATGAAGCAAATGAAGATTATTGTTCTTGGTTGAAGAAACTAGACTATGGCTATATAACTCTGTGGAAGCATTTCGTGTTGAGCTGTTTTCCAGGATTTGCATGGACTTAAGAGCAGGGATAAGCACAGAACTGGTGCTTTACTAGCACTTACTAGGATGTAACAATAAATGTTTTTGGCCAGTAACAGTATCAGTTAGGCTGTGCATGTGCTAATCTGGCTTCTCAAAAAAACAAAAGTAGTTATTGCTGTCGCTGAAAAACAATTTTCAATTCATGTAAGTGCATGTTTACCTTGATATACAAACAGGGGACTGTTCTTTTGTGACACATTATAGCTTGACAACCCTAATTAGCACTAGCACCTGATGAGTACTAGTCCTAATATTGATGTGCTTCGTGCAGAATGATGCCGTTCAGTATCTTATTGTCAAAAGTGTTGCCTCTCAACTGTATTATAGTTCAATATTTTATATTCATCAGGTTGAAGCTCATGTTACAGTTGAAGCACTGAATTTGTAGTGAGCGCACACTGCTGTGTTTACTTGCAATTTTTGGCATGGCAGACCAACAAGTTTTTGTACATTCTTGTCAATGCAGCCTAGCTATCTTTATTCACATACCCTTTCTGCTCCTGATAAACCCGGTCAGCTAAACATTCTTTGACTATCATTTTTGTGTCTGGCTCATGTTAGGCTAAGGTGGTATGACTTGGGGCTCTGTTGGTCTCACATGCTTACTGTATAAAATGGCTCTCAATACATCAGTTTATGTTTCAGATTTGAGGGGGCTCTGTTTTACTAAGTAAAGTTTGTAGTTTTCAATATAACTTTGTAAACACCGCTCTGGGATCAGGCTCCAGGGCAGTGCTAGGACCTACAGTTTTTAGTTTGGCCAGAAAAAAAAAAAAAACAGAGCACAAACTGTTCTTTGTAGAGATACTTTCTCAAGCTGGGACTGCTGTTTGTAGCCTTTGTAACTACACAAGTATTAATATGTGTACATGAGTATGTGTGTACATTTTTATTGTAATTATTTTGGTTCATAAAATAAACCAGCACATTATTTAACACCTAACCATTTGTGGAGCTGTTGCACACTATAAAGTGAAAGAGAGCAGAGTTTGAGTTAAACTTTGGTAAGGTAACAGTACCTCAGGCATCTTTAATGTGATATGATGGTTGCTAGTGTAAGATTCACAACTGACTTGTTACCCACTTTTCTCCAATACTAACCCAACTCTAGTAAAGATTTAACCCATTACTTGTTCTGTTTAGTTGCATATGGTTTAAGGTTTTCATGTAAACAAGAGACAGAAACTCTTCCCATGTTAGTGGTGGCCTTTGAACAGCCTGGTTAAAGTATGATCTGAAGGAACTCACTCTTCAGGGCCAAGTCTTGTTAGTAGATGTTTTCTATGCATTCTTATTCTTTGTTTTACTGGTGGAAGATGGTCAACCATGGTCTCCTTACTATCGGCTGCCAACCCCCCCCCCAGGTCTTGTCTGAGCCATGGTGTTGCCTGTCTGCACTGGCCTTCATTGTCACTGTCAGACATAATATTGAAGTTTCAACTTCTTCATGTCTACAGAGACACTTCTTGTTGTACAGGGTTGATCTTTCTACGGTTGTCCTGACAGAAGAAAATCACAGTCCTGTGGTGTCTTCTAGACTGATGGCCAGAAGGATCATATCTGTACCACAAAGATTTAAAGTGGATTTTTTATTATTTTTTTTTTTTTAACCTTTGTAGGTCCAGCTTTGGATGTACAGAATGAGGTGCTTATACTAGCCATACAGGACACTCTTAGTTATATCAAAGGCAGCAAACCATGTGGGTGCAACCAGTGCCTGTTGTACTCATACTAACTGTGACTGAAGGTGGATAGAGGCTGTGTGATTTTGACCCCTGCCCCTCTACTGTCTGCCCTAGTGTTTAGACTCGTCAGTGGGGAAGAGGAAAAGAAGCTTGGCTGTTAGCTCTTCTCAGGACCCATCTTTCTCAGGATTAAACCAGGTGTGACCTTTACCACAACACCAGCTGCCTCACAACAGCAGTTGCCGCTTTGCAATCATACCTAACTACACTGGTTTAAAATTGAATCGGACCACCAGCACCCATCTTGCACTCATAATACCCAATGTATGTACTCCCCCACTCAGTGTGCACTTCATTACAGTGAAAAAGGAAGGCAACTTTCCATCAGCATTGGCTAGGGAGTAGCTATTGTCCCTATGTGTTGTAAGAAGGGGGCCCAGTCCACCTAATTGTGATGTTTGGCCTGAGAGTAGTGCGAAAATGTATCCAATTGGAATGCATTGTATCTTATGTAGTAATTCATATTATACCAATAGCAAACCTGATCTCTGAGCTAAAGCCCCATTGAACAAGCAATCATACTGATGAATACAAAAGCAGTATGCATCCAGTCTAAAAGGAAGGACATAAAAGCTATAAAAGCTAAAACGGTGAGAAGTTATTTGACAGAGATGGACAACTAATAATGTAATACTAATATTATACTTCTACATAAAACAATTATTCCTTTTTTAAAATGACAACTGAGTCTACCATGGGTGTCTTAAAGGCATACAGCTCACATGCTAATATCCAGTGGCACAGTATTTGTTTAGGGGTATAAATTAGAAAGCAATCTCACCTGTATCCTTGTGGGGGTGCTGAAATACAGTGTTTTTGCTGGAAAAATAAAATGAAATATAATCTTCGATTCAGAAAAGGCTTGGTCATTTAAAGCTATACAAGCAAGTAAAGTAAATCGTTCAATCATAGTATGCAAATTTCAACCAACTTCTTTATGTAAAATGTTTGTCCAGCTGGTGAATTCAGATGTAAATGATTTTTCTTTGTGAATCACAGCCAAGCTTCCACTTGGATGAAGTGTCAAGTTACTCACTAAAATACAAAGAGAAGCTTAGGTACTGTGAAAGTCTGAGTAAACTTTCCCTTTCCCTTGTAAAAAAACAAACAAAAAAACACTGCCTAATTTGTGGAATCTACTGCCAGCCCACCCAAACCAAGTCATCATTTTAACTGCTCACCTGCTTCATGTGAAAATGTTCAAAATTATTAAGGACCTTATTCTTTAAAAAAAATTAAATGGTTTGTCCGGCTCAGCTTAGCTTGAAGGGCAGTCTAATTTTACATGGGTGTCATAAGGCCGCATGACTCTCATTCATTTAGCATTAGCCCCACAAGACTTTCATTTGGTTGGTTAGCAGTAAGTGCTACAACACCCACTGCCTATGTTTTTAAAGTTTGGTGATTCTTCCACAATAAACCTAAACACAATATTTTCCTCCACAAGGACTGTTCTCAGGCCAATATAAATATCACAAGCTTAACCAGGAATTGGCGCCTCACATTGGCTGCTGCTGCTTGTGCTTCTGCTGTCCAAACATGGGTTCATTAGCTCCTTTTTTTTTTTTTTTGATCGAAGTGTATTTGTTTCGGTCTGTATTCTGGATTTTCTGTTTAAATTTGTTTTTATTTGAATTTTATTGGTGTGGTGCATATGAGTTGCTGATGTTGCAAATGGAAGCACCTGTTGGAAGGTGATATGTGACATTAAACACTAAATATATTTTAGCAAGCCTAAATTGGCTGACTGCAGATGTGCATTTAAAATGCAGGTAAACATTTCCCTGTAGCAGCTTGCATAAGAAGGATGACTTTATTAATTCCCAATAGAGAAATTCTCTAATGAGTCATTTAACAATTGTTATGTACTTCAGGTATACTAGGCATGTGGTTCAACTGAAATCTGTGTTGTAACCTATACGCACTTGTAGGTTTTCTTAATTCACCAGAATTTCAAGACACAATATGTGTAAGCTAAAAAAAATGGTATGGTCACATTTGGTCGTGTGTGTGTGAAGAAGGGATTTTCATATATATTGTGCAAAGTGGTAGTATAATGTCATGGTTTTTATGTAGTGGTAGTATAATGTCATGATTTTTATGGAGTAAATCTCAAACATTTTTTCAGTAATATTTCTCTAATAATTTAAAGTTTGTGGTTTTTGGGGGGTGTTCAACTTCAGTTTCACTTCTGGTTGTGTTTGACAATAATGTTAATAATTGTAAATCTGATTTATTCTTGAAGTTGGGCTTTATAGTTCTGTTTAATGTAGGACATATTTAGTAGATGTTCATTTGCACTGTTCATATTTGCAAACGACATGGCACATACTCCACTCCACTTATTAGGAAATTTGTAGTATAGATGCTAAAAAAATTAGCTCTTGCCTTACTCAGGTTGAAGATGATGAAAACGATCACTGAACATACATGTTTTAGAGACTTTATATTGACAAAGGCTATTTTTAATAGTCTGAACCGCATAAAATCTGGAAGGTGATATGTCACATTAATCTTAAGATTAGGAGAGTGTGTTATCTGGACTTCATTTACACCAGTAACACATTGCATTCTACAGTGGATGCTTTGGCAAACATTGACTATCTATGGGTTATGGGTCAACAGGGATCTTTACTATTGAGGAAGTACACAGGTGGATTAGCCGACACAAGACAAGATAAAGGCAGCCTGTCATTTTGTGCCTTGTTGGACTACTACTGGTCCCAGAACCCAGAAACCATATGATTGCTTGCTTGGCAAACATATAGCCGGGCTGTCTGGCTGTTGTTTAGATCAGTAGTTGGCGCGAAGGCATGGTGAGGTTGGGTGGGTTTAATTTGTCTTTTTGGTCTTGTTCCTGAAGTGTTCGGCATGATCACTGAGCATATCTCTATGATGTTTTAGATTTACAGAAGGCATCTGCCATTTTCATGCAACGAATCACACACTGCAGCACAGTTGCCCACATAAAACAATCCCGACCACATGACTTTCAATGTCGTCAGACCCCTGTACTGTTGTTATGGTTTTCACACTACACTGCAAAAGCGGGTTACACACTACAAGATCTGACTTTCAAACTATGTTTCATCAGTCATTGATCACCATTAATAACAAGTACATTATGATTAATTAGGAAAGTAGTTTAAAAACATGCACACAGTTTACAGCATACTGCCATTAGAAACAGTACAATGAGCTGATAATAAACCTGATCAGACAGCATCAGTAATCAGTACACACATTAAACCATTTATCAGACTAATAACTAACAGCAGTTTACATTAAACTAAAAGCTCCCTGTAACAAAACACCCTTTAAGAAATATTACATATTTACAATTCCCAATGTGTCTAGAAGCACCATAAAGACCATTATTTGTTGACAGCCGTCTTGTTAATTCAGCATCAATATAATCCATAAAGAAACTGTACTCTGTACAAACTTTCAGCCTTCGTTGTAGATGCATTTTTTCAGTGGGAATGAGAGGCGGACAGTTTCACCATCTGTTGTGTGTCAGTATCTGAGGAGGTGATTTTGACTGTTCATCAAAGTAACTACATGTCTGGTGCTGGAGAAAGTGGCTACTTGTGTCTACTCTCACTGGATGTAGCTCATTGCATGGCTCCCCCAGTCACCTCAGACACCAGATATTTAACTTTCTAGATGTTTTTCTGTCATCTGTAAGGCATCAGCAAGCTCTTGTCGAACCTGCGTTGTTTAACAGTTCACACAATGCGATCCTCCATATGGGAGTGCGTGCCTATTTGCCTCCGTTTGGGGACATTTGTCTGCAATCTCCCAAAATAGTGGAAAATCAGGACTAAAATTATGGAGTTAAGTGGCATAATTGTCATAGGGTCCAACACAAGAGCCAACTGGTGAACAGCATAGCTTTAGGAAAGCAGCCACTAAATACATCATAGGAAATCAAAACTGGGTAGTTTGACGTCGAGTGTGAAACAACAACCTCAGTCAATCAAACATTGGATCAGCACATTGCTAACTGTATTCCAGTGCTGACTTTCTATATGCAGAGATTATGTGTTTGAAAAAACAGTTTTTCATAGTCCTTGCACTTAGTTAAAGTGCATCTAAGTGTGGTCTCACAGCCCAGTGACAACAATGTGTTGGAATAATATCAATTGTACATTTTTTACAGTAATGTTTAAGAAGTTAAGACACTTTTTTTCTCTGTACTTGTTAATGCTGCCTCAATCTATGCAATAATGTTTTTGACATTCGTGTTTTACAGCAGGACTAATTTACCGTGAAAAATAATTTTCTTTAATTGTGCATCTTCATTTCTGATTTAACTTTTGGATTAATGTTTTGTGGTTTGTCAATGGAGAGATAACCGCCATGTGTTCTCTCCCTCTCTGTCAGTTGTTCCTTATTGACTTTGGTTTGGCGAAGAAGTATCGAGACAACCGAACACGACAGCATATCCCCTACAGAGAAGACAAGAACCTGACTGGCACAGCACGTTATGCCTCCATCAATGCACATCTGGGCATTGAACAGAGGTCTGTGCACATGTGTAATATTTGATTCTCAAAGATGACTTACAGGAAAAAGATTTTCCCTTTTTTCTTTACTTTTAGGAGAAATGTCTCTACAAATCAAGTCAATAATTAAAATGTGTTTGAACTTTATTTGAAAATGTAGGAACTGTTCTGAGTGGAGCAGAGCAGTCCAAACAAAGACTTGTGTTGGCTTTCAGAGCAATATGTTGAAGTTATAGTTTATCCTGGTTGTACCAACACTGATGCAACCAGTTTTCCACAAATTGCTTGAGTTTTCTTGATAGTAAATGAAAAATCAAACATCATTTTTATGATTTTCTAATTGATGTCCCAATCATCTGCAGTCGCCGTGATGACATGGAGTCACTAGGCTACGTGCTGATGTACTTCAACAGAACCAGTCTGCCATGGCAGGGATTAAAGGTATGAAAATAACTGAGCCATTGAATGATCTTTTTTTTTTTTTTTATTTCTTTTGTTAATTTCTTAAATTATATTATTTTAAATACATTATGTGTTTTACACTATTTGGTCCGACTTAGTGCGTACGATTCTGTGGCATCTAGTCAAGTTGCAGATTGCAACCATTTGAATAAAGCTCAGCCTTCCAAGCATGTAGGACAAACTACGGTGGCCACCAAACCTGCGAAGAACATGAAAAGCTGTGTCTAGGTCCAGTGTTTGGTTTGTCCATTCTGGGCTATAGTGGAAACTTGACAGCTTAACATGGCTGCCTCCATAGAAGAGGACCTACTTCCCCTGGATAAAATTGGCTTATTCTATGATAAAGGAAACACAATGATCCCAGCTGGAGTTTGGGCGACGTTTATAAAATATACTGCTGGAGAAAACCTACAGAAAGTGTGTGTATTAGACACAGAGTACAATAGTACTGAAGGGAAAAGCAAGGTGAGCAGATTAAAGTGGTTTGTGAGTTAAGTAAGTGATGTTTTCAATGAATAATGCCACACTGTGTGGATACTGAATCTCTATTTGCACAGACATGGCATGGACATAAATATGCGGTTGTATGTAAACGAGCACTAGTGTTAATGCCAGCTACTAAAACAGCACGCGTCGTGCCAACTGTATTTATGTTGCAAAAGCTAATGTTGACCATGTCACAGAGGATTTGAAAATATATCTCAGTGGTAGTTAATAGAATTGTTACTGTTTTTGTTTATTTTTGTTAGGCTGCCACAAAGAAGCAGAAGTACGAGAAGATCTCAGAGAAGAAGATGTCCACCCCTGTTGAGGTCCTCTGTAAGGTAAGAACATGTTAAACAGGGACAGTGGTGAACGTTATCTTAACTTCACATGCACACAACTCAACTGTATGAATGCACGTTCCCAGGGTTTCCCAGCAGAGTTTGCCATGTATCTGAACTACTGCCGTGGCTTGCGCTTTGAGGAGGCTCCAGACTACATGTACCTGCGCCAACTGTTCCGCATCCTCTTCAGGTAAACACATATACACATACTTGAGGCAAAAGGCAATTCTGTCTTTTTTGTAAAATTAACCTAAGTGTAAGGAAAAGTATGCAAAGTTCTTTTTGTTCACCGCTCTATCTGTATGGAGCCAGGACGGTGACAAAACCAGTACTGAAAAAAGAAACATTTGCATTGAAACATTTGTATTGAAAAGTTGTATTGGCATTGAAACAAGTATTGGCACTGAAAAAAGAAACTAATTAAAATAATTAAAATCTTATTTTATTTTATTTTATTGGGATTTTTTTGTATTTTTCAATGACAATCTTCAGATTTTTTTTTTTTTCACTGACAGATTTTTTTACAATGTCAGTTTTTTCTTCAGTGACACTGATTTTCAGTTTCAACTTTCTGTCACTGTTTTGGTGTTGAGAGGAGTAATTACTAAATCACCGCATGTGATTTAGTAATTACCCCACCACGTCTGTGTTTCCTGCGGCGCATTCGCACGGGATAAGCAAAGTCTGTGTTTTAACTTGAATTTACTGACGTTATCCCCCGGATATGATGTCAAGGCTCTGCGTAACCTATGCGTAACAGTCTGTTACTGATCTGACGTTACCTTTGCTGGTACCGTCGGGCCCTTGGAGCACTGTGCATTCCTCTGCTGCCGAGCGGCTCGAACATCTTTCTCACATCAGTGTCCGTCTGCTGTTTTCCCAGCATGCCCACAAACATCAAAATGCTGTCAAAACTTTCATTTATAATTGCCAACCCAGCCTCCATAATTCTCGACTGGGAAAAAGGCAGAAAAAAGACACGGAAAACACACAAATAATTTAAAAAAACAAAAACGACCCCAAATCACAGAGATGCCGATTCGCACGGGACTAATATTATCACATGACCTCTGTGTTTGGCGAAATATGGTAGGTAATTTGCGGTGGAATTTTTACTTTACAAATTACGGACATGGCAGATTTGCACGGGCACAGACGACCTCTGCAATTATTACAAATTACTAGAGGTCCCCAGGTAATACTAGTCCCGTGCGAATAGGGCTTTACTTGCTGTTTGGTAGTAATGCCACCATGCCAGAGGCTTCAGAGCGGACGGCGGGTTTGCCGATATGCAAATTATATGCAAACCACGCTCTACTTGCCCCTCCCCTCAGACACCTCCTCAACGCCAAAACAGGGACAGAAAGTTGAAACTGAAAATCAGTGACACTGAAGAAAAAACTGACATTGTAAAAAAATCTGTCACTGAAAAAAGAGTGACATGAAAAAATCTGAAGATTGTCATTAAAAAATACAAAAGAATCCCAATAAAATTTTTATTATTTTAATTAGTTTCTCTTTTCAGTGCCAATACTTGTTTCAATGCCAATACAACTGTTTTCAATACAAATGTTTCAATGCCAATGTTTCCTTTTTCAGTACTGGTTTTGTTTTCAATGCCAATTTTTTTTTTTTTGGATGCCAAATTTTAAAGTCATCGTCCTGGCTCCATATATCTGGAATTTAAATACATTGACAAAGCAAGCTACATTAAATGCAGAGTAATTTGTATTTACCCCCAAATAGGAATACTCTTCTCTCCTGTCTGATTTTGCCTTCCATCTCTTGCTTCTTTCCCTCTTCAGTTGTTTTCCTGCAGTCCTTGTCCCACTGTCCTTCCATAACACATAAAACAGCTGATGTTGAGAATATCGTGTAGATATTGTGTATTTCTGTGTCTTTTAGGACTCTGAACCACCAGTATGACTACACATTTGACTGGACCATGCTGAAACAAAAAGCAGCCCAGCAGGGGGCCTCCTCCGGGGGGCAGGGCCAGCAGGCACAAACCCCCACAGGCAAGCAAACTGACAAACCCAAGCCTAACATGAAAGGTTAGTAGCAAACAGCCAAGCGACGTTTTTTACAGACACCAATTGCTCATATATTCATTAAGTATTGTATTTAGGACTATTAAATATTGTTTTATTCCCTAACCCGCACCCCAGTGCCCCCCCTTTTTTTTTTTTTTTTTTTTTTTTAAAAGAGTAGAAACACAAAATTGGAAATCAAAAGCAAATAAAGCTTATTATTCCTGTTGGAATGATGAAGCCAGACAGCAATATAAAGTTTGAGGAGGCACCCTAAAAGAACAGAAAATCCAAAAGAAAAAAAGAATTTGACACAATTGGTCTGTCTTGCAGAAGCAAAGACGTCCTTGGGGAATTTGACTACTAACTTTGTTGCCATGCTATTCTGTTCCTTTGTTGGGGCTGGACAACGGGCTCTCTCTGTTGTGACTGCTTTAATGCCGACAAACTTGCTCTGATCACACGCCTATGTTTCTTCTGCAGTCTGTCTTAATTAACGTTCCCTCTCCTTATGGGACAATGTTGACAATATCTTCGTTACCTATCTCCTTACTTTTAACACCTGTTTTCCCTTGCTATTTGACGGTGACATTAATCCACACGTGGTGTCAAACAGATGGAGACTAGGTGTGGCTCATTATGAACAACCTGAGGAATTTTGGTCCCTCAGGACTGGAAGGGTATACACATGATGTCACCGTATGCAGATGTTCCCACGTCACAAGATCACATGTGTGTTCACATGGAAAACAAAAAGATGGAAAATGTTGCTAAAATGGCGAAGAGCTGTTGTGTAATTGACTCAGTCAGGTTTAGAAAGAATTCAAGCACAAGTTCTGACAGCTACCAGGAGAGAGGCAGCTTGAAGTGAGGCAGTGTAACGCTAACAAAGCATGTGGTTTTCTGAATCAAGTGCATTTGTACAAGCTTTTCCACAGACAAAAAATGTCCTTTTGAGGTCATGATTATATCAATTAATTGAATTGAAATACAACAGATATCTTAATTTCTGAGTGGGTGGGTGAGGAGTCAATTCATGTAAGAATTGTGATTCTTACCTTCAGATTCTGAATCAATTCAAGATTTTTGTATATTAATAATGTTAGGGTTAGGAAAATATGTCAACCAATATGTCAGTAACATGGCTAGAACACAGAAAACACAGAAGTTGGACAAAAATAACTACAGCCAACTACAATAACTTCAATGAACTATTTATACAATTTAAGATAAGCATTATTAAAATAAGCAGTGATTGGAGCCCAAGCAGATTGTCCGGTTTTAGAGGCCTTTAGATAGCATAATAATTTATAGTGGTCATCACTTTATACATTAGCTGTTTAGGTATATAAATCTACTTTCAGGAACATTTGATGTAGCTTATGACCTCCATTGAAAATGTGTTACACATAACTACATTTGTTGCTATTTTAATAAAAAAAAAGTACAAGCTTACATAATTGACTGTCTTTTCGTCCCTAGCTTTGCAAAGACACTATCTTATTTCTTGTTGCTGTTGTCAGTTGTGTCAGCTGCGTTGCTAACACCAAGGCAGCAGAAAAGCTGGTATAAGTATTCCAGAGGTCTGGTGTTAATCTTGGGACTATTACAGTTTTAGACTCTTCAATTTCATCCTCATGTAACCTTACATATAATACCAACAATAGTAATAATAATTTTGGTATCTATCTCTATCAGCACACATCCAAATATAGATAGTGGATTAGTTCATCGCTACTTTGTATCCCTACAGAGGGTAACTTGCACCTTGACTAGTACTGTTGCCTAAAGCAACACTATTAGGGATGTCCCAATCCAATCTCAGCAATCTGTATCTGTCAGACAATTGTTTTTACTCTTGAAGCTTTCATGCACTGTGCAGTCATCATTAGCTCTCACTGTTTCTTTCTTCCACTCTGCGTCTGCTTGGAGGAGAAAATGGTGCAAAATAGGCCCACCCTTAAGAGTTATTAATGAATGTAATCCGTGCAAAAGATGTAGAGACGACGGATATAAACACTCAGCAGAATGCAGACAGTTTAATCAGGTAACTCAGGTAAGGCCAGCACCAAACAATGGACCGAGAAACGCCCTCCAGACAGTGACAAGTCCAAAAAGATTAGAGGTTTGGTTATTTTATACTTTATAGTGTAAATAAATTAAAGAAACAGCTTCAATTTAGGCATTTTGTTTCTTAATGCAATGCAGAGCAATTTAATTGTCAATCCATATATTGGATTGATTTTAATAACTTTAATGTACTTGAAGTGTGCACTGGGCCTTGTATTATCTAAAAAAAAATACTATATTATAAATAAAAGTATTCGATTGGGACTCGCTATTCGCAGATACTAAATATTAAATGACTCGGATCGGGACATCCCTAAACACTATGAAGCTGGGGGTGCCAAATTGCAACAAATACCAAATCTTGCGGAGTGCAATACCATTGCCTTAGATATTGACAGCTGTACCCGTGTATTTATGATTGCATTACTCACTATCAAAAACTAGAGTCAACTACTTTGCTGACACACCCAAACAAGCCAGGGCAATAAGACATAGCAAAAGAGTTAACATTATTGACTACTACCAACAGCAAGAAGGCTCTGGTTTTGGCACCACCCCAGTACCACTCTTGTCAGCATTCCCCTGCCCCAGTCCTGTAGTCTTCCTTCTCCCGGTGGTCCAAAGCTTCTGTGCTCCATGTCTTTGACTTAGTGCCATAAAGCATGACACACTTGTCCCAACCCTGAGACCAGAGTTACATAGTGAAATAACAGGCTTACATGGCGCAGGTTCACCCTATTACAAGTTAGTATCAAAATGAATCTGTTATTTTAAGGAAGAAAGTTGCATAATGTAACTGTAATCAGAAATATTTTATTCATCCCTGGGGGGAAATTTGTTGTTACAAAGTTGCAGAGTTGGTCCAGATTGTCAACAGCTAAGTTAGTTAACGGCTTCAAGTGAGATTAAGACAATTAAAATGTCCTAAATCTGTGGTCTTTCAAATATGTTTCAAAGCTGCGGAGATTGATTGCATTTTCAAACCATTACTTGTTGCTTCTAAATAGCTTACTCACAGATGTTGTCAAAGAAAACGTCAATCATCTGTTGGTCCTGCCTGCTCTTGCCAATTGTACAATCTCATCATCTCTACTAGGGCGGCTGTGGCTCAGAGGCAGAGCGGGTCGTTCCTTAATCGGAAGGTTGTGGGTTCGATCCCCGGCTCCTGGTGCCACATGTCGAAGTATCCTTGAGCAAGATACTGAATTCCCGATGCCGTGCATCGGTGTGCATCGGTGTGTGATTGTGTATGGATGTTAGTTTCTGTTCGATGTAAAAGCGCTTTGAGTGGTCGGAAGACTAGAAAGGCGCTATACAAGTACAGTCCATTTACCATTTACAACACAACTAGTTTTCTTTCAGCATGATTGCAGGTAGCATCATGAGACAGGCAGGAGACATCTTGCCTAATAAGGAAACTTCTCCTGAGGCCAAAGGCTCATTATAAGATTTTTCCACGTCCCATTTCTCCATCTACCCAACACGTATTTACTGTTTGCAGGAATAGAACAGTATTTTTAGAGTTTTAAAAAAAAATATATGAAAACTCTAAAATGGCCTAAAACTGGTGGTCTTTCAAATATGTTTCGGAGGTGCCGAGCTGGGACCTGAGCTGCTAACCAGCAATCTTTTAGGCCTATAGTAACACTATTACGCCGCAACCTGAACTCATTTTATGGTTGACTAAAGTTACTTAAAAAACCCTTGTGGCAACCAGCACCACACTGAAAACTCAACTGACCTTATAGTCATCTGCTATATCACACATTAATTAATACGTGGAAACACCGCCCAGCCCTATTCATCCTCAAAGTGGAAAGAAAGTTGACAAACTCTTAGTTCAGTCATTCAGTTGAGAGGACAGCTCCACAGTGACACTACATTTTATGAAATGTCATGTATATAATGAAAACGCTAATGTTGACAGTAGGGGTGGGCGATATGGGCAAAAAATAATATCTCAATATTTTTGGGGATTTTGGCGATAACGATAATCAGTCGATATCCTTTAAAATGTGATTAGAATTATCTGAGCTGGACTTGTGTCCACCAAACGCGTTTACAGCGCTGAGAGAGCTCAATAACTCATTTTCCGAGCGTCCAGCGGTGTTAAAAGTTGAACAGATTTCAACTTGAAGCGCTCTGAGCGCTGCGCTAAAAAAAAAACCGTCTCCGCTGACATCTTTTTACCGCTGAAGGCGCTTAGCGCTCTGAACGCTGAAGCCCATAGGACCCTCGTCTCGGCTCTAAATCATCTGAAGTACCGGTAGCTTCAGGGACTGGAGGTGCTTGCATTTTCTCTCTTCCATCACAACGCGCTGCTAAACTGTTGCAAGGAGGATGCTAGCGAGAGGTCACGTGATCACGTCATGTGATCACGTAGGCCCACTAGTTGTGTGACTGAATCCTGCCATGCTGTAGAGAGCGCTGCTGCACCGTGTATTAATGGATGTGAGGAGTTTCCGCAGGCGTTTCATTGTTTTTGTCGAAGTAATTTAAATACTCGATAATGGAAATTTGCACATCGTCAAAACAACAATGACGATATTATCGCAAACGATATATATCGCCCACCTCTAGTTGACAGTGATAGAAATGTTGCCACAAAAAAGTAGTTTAATTGAATTGAAGATGTAGACAGAAAATATTTATATTTTTTGTATTGCTGAATGTTTTGTTTTTTTTAAGTCACTGCTGTTTTTCTGACTTTTAACAAATTAGAAAGTAACCACAATAGTAGACCTTTTTTTTTGTATTGATTTAATCAGTCTTGGAAGGAGTACTAAAAATCTGTACTCAAATACGTACTACTACAAAGGTGTACTGTTCCATTAGTGAAAAGTAAGTATACTTCTCAAAGAGTATTAGGTAATTTTTAACCATTCACGTTTAATGTCTATCAATGTCTGTTTATCAATAGCAGACATTCAATGGTAAGGGGAGATCTATGTTGAAAATGTTTGAAAGAATAGGCTACACTACCCCTTTGGTAGATTATTTTCTTATTCACTTTATTCATTACTTAACTAACTACTTAAATCTGCTCACCTTGCTTTTGCCTTCAGTACTTTTTTTCCACACACCTACCAGTATTTCTCACACACAAGCTTGCCCCTCTCTGCTTCTCTGTTTCTATAGCTCCCTATCTGTGTCTGTCGAGGTTCTTTACCAGTATGTTTTTCAATTGTCGAAACCAACATATTACTGAATGACAGTGGCACCATCTGGTGTGTTCACTGTTGTTCACTCTTGCTTTACCTGGTCCGTGTTTGTGTCAGAGAATGCATCTCTCTGCATCTTTGCAGTAGAGCATGTGTGATTATAACTAGACTGTACAGGAAGGGGTAGAGAAAGATCAGATTTACATGCACTTGGTTAGTATTTGGTAGCATTGCCTTTTAAATTGCTTAACTTGACTCAAACATCTCAGATAGCCTTCCACAAGCTTCTCACAATAAATTGCTGGAATTTTTCCCATTCCTCCTGACAGAACTGAGGTAACAAAGTCAGGTTTGTAGGCCTCCTTGCTCACACACACTTTTCAGTTCTTCCCATAAATGTTCTATTACAGTCATTCCCAAACTGTGGTCCGCGGACCACTAGTGGTCCGTGAGGGTACTGCAGGTGGTCTGTGGAAAAGCAAAATAAAATAAGAGTTTTTTTAACCTTCATTTTAATAAATGTGATTATAGCTTTCCCCTTGAACTAAGCCTACTAGGCTTATAGGCCCACTGGGCCTACTTTGAACTTATTCTCTTTCTCTGTCTCTCTCGCTCGCTCTCAGGCAGACAGACAGAGAATGTTCTTATTACTGTAACGTTTAAACATTTAAACATTTAATGATACTACATTGTTAAGGAAATAAGTTGTTCAAATGAACCTGATTATGCCATCGGGCGCTTAAGCCATATTTTCGCCTTTTTACGAGTATATTAATATTAATTTCATTCATTCATCACTATACAAACCAAGACGGCGGATTCCTAAGGAAACGCAAGCACCCACCCCATAAGTGTATCTAAATTAGATACATACAGTAACTCGAAGAGCTGTATACAGCGTTGTAAGGCTGCGTGTACAAAACCGCTTGGAGCTCCAGTGAAATTTTTATTTCACGACGAGAATTCTCAGTCTAACCGGAGTGATTGGGCGGAAATAGGGCACCCACCAGCCCAGCACCAAACTCCGAGCACCGTAAACAAAATCCGTTTTTTCAGGCAGTAAAAGCTCCCGTTAAGAACCAACCCAGATTTTGTTCAAATGAAAATGAAAAATGTAAGGTTCATTTATCAAATGTTATTTTGAAGTATTAAAAAACATTTTTGTTTTAGGATTTTCGAACGAAAGGGGCGGATATTTGTGTTTTTACGATACTGATGCAATGACCAGTTATAGTTTTAGTGCTAGTAGGCCTATTAAGAGGTGCGGACTAATTCAGGTAGGACTGTGTGTAGACATTTTATTATGTGTATTATGAGGTGGTCCGCGAAAATTCTTGATTACAAATAGTGGTCCACACTCACAAAAAGTTTGAAAACCCCTGTTCTATTAGATTGAGGTCAGCCCTTTGTTATGCCCATGCCAATACTTTGACTTTGTCCTTAAAGATCCACTGTGTAGGATTTACTGGCATCTAGCTGTGTAGTTGCAGGTTGCAACTCTGTCATCCTCCCCTTCCAAGTGCAAAAACGCAAACGCCCTATCTAGTGCTGTGTTAGGTTTGTCCTTTCTGAGCTACTGTAAAACACATGGCAGTTCAACATGGTAGGCTACCCGCTGCGTCTGTAGATATAAAAGGCTCATTCTAAGGTAACAAAACATAAATCCTTTACGGTTAAGATGAAGGTGTTCGCCTTGCAAGCCTACTCCTCTTTCCTCCAAATGGTCATTAAGGCCAACAGTTTTCAGAGGACATTAAGCCAAAAAGTAAAATCTCTAGCCTCCTGTGCGGGTTGCAAAATTATTTTTATTTTTTTATAGTGGTTTTGGAGCAATGATTCCTCCACATTAAGCATCCTTTCAGATAATGTCCATACAGTACTAGTTTTGCTGTGAATGAAAATTCTTAATTGCACTGAAGTATATTCATCTTTGAGACCGAATATGTCTCCCTTCTGAGTGGTACAAATGACGGCTGCGTTGGCCCATGGTGTTTTTACTTGTACTATTGTTTGTACATATGAACGTGGTACTTTCAGGTGTTTGGAAATTGCTCCCAAGGATGATCCAGACTTGTGGAGGTGCAATTGTATTTACTTATTTATTTTATGAATCCAATCCAACTTTATTTGTTAAGCACTTTAAAAACAACCGAAGTTGACCAAAGTGCTCTACAGGTGAATAAATAAGACATCATAAATGTAAACAGTGATGGTGATGATGAAGACCACTGTGAGGAATATAGACAGCGCTGGCAATAACACTGGAAAGTTCCCGTGGCAGATAACATGGAAGAAGTCCGACGGCAACGAGCTCGATGTCCGGGCTGCAGACACGCTCTTTCACACAGACGTGCCCGGCGTTACACCACCTGTTTAGGAGCACGGACAGTCCCCCTCCTTTCTTCATGCCGGTCGCGGTGGTGTCCCTGTCGGCTCGAACCGTCTGGAAGCCAGGAATGGTGACATGGGAGTCTGGTATCTGCTCGTGTAGCCACGTTTGTAGGGTTTAAACCCCCTCTTCTTCATCCTCCGTTTAACCCCCGCTCTGCAGCCTCGCTGTCTCCTCAGCTCCTCCGGTATGGAGGGTCTCTCTCCAGTCAGGATGCTAGGGAACCTCAGGGCGATCATCTGGTCGTGGGTGTAAACAAACAAAAATAAAAAGTGCTCAAAAACGCCAGTATTTAGGCGACGTGAACAAGGAGGAAGAAAGTAAGAAAGTAAGAAAACTTAAAAATAGCAAAAAACACAGGCTTAAAAACACACTGAAAACACACTAAAACTACAACAATGATAGGAGCTGCCATGACAGGCTGCCGTTGCCGCCAGCGCCATTCCATACATTAAATAAATAATATATTTTTAGAAGATCATTGTCCAAGCTGTTTAAGGGCACAGTCAATTTAGTGTATGTAAATGTCTGACCCACTGGAATTGTGATGTAAACTATTGTTTAAAAACGTACTTGTGTCATTCACAAAGAAGAGATCCTAACCAATTTGCAAAAACTATAGTTTAACATGACATATGTGGACTTTTTTTTATGTCTTCAACCTAAGTGTATGTAAACTTCTGACTTCAGTTGTATCTGGCTTTATCCAAAAAGAACTGTACTTCTCAGACACCTTTTTAAGGAAACTATTACTGTTGTTTAATGTGCCATTTTTTTCTTTCCTGTTCTTTACTGCTGATCTCTGTTTTCAGACACAAGATGCTGGTGTGGCTGTATTTCTGACACTGCTATCTGTGGGCTTCTGAACACTGGTAATGATGCTACCTGTATTTCTGTCTGTGTGTCATAGGTTTCTGAGTGGTCTCTGCCTAGAGCAGAGCTGCAGAAGCGTTGGTGACCAGGACCAACAAGTCTCTCTTCCTGGACAAGCGACATACAGAAAGTCTGTGTCTCTCCTTCCATAATAACTATCTATGTAATGGAAAATGTATAGATTTACACACTGTGCTGTGTTATCTATATATTCATATGTATATATAATAAAACTCTGCACTCCGAAAGAAAAGAATGAAAAAGCAGGTTTTTTGGATGTGGAGGCTGTAGCCCCGTGCCCCCACCCCAGACACAAATACCCCTCCCCCCATCCATCCCTGTCTCTGTCCTCCTTTCAATGTTGACTTTTTGTAAGGTTTCTTTGGAAACTGAAGTTAAGAAAATAGTCAGCTGACCCTCTGTTTTTCTCTCCCAGTGGAAACATCTCAAACCACCCCCACCCCCACTCCTTCATTATTTCACTCCCTCCTTTTACCAAGAAAATGTTGAAACATGTAAACCTGAAAACTGTTTTCCCTTTTTGTTTCTGAAATAATTGAATGATGCAACCCTGGATGTTATTTACTAAAAAATCAAAAATGTTTTTTCTTGTTTTCTTTTTGTTTTCCTATGGTGATTAGGAGTTTGCCTGTTGACAATATAAGCAGCTCATGGCAACAGTCAATGGTAGAATGATACTCTGGCTCTTTCCCTCTCTTATTAGAGCTCTGAATTCTTCTTATTATTAAATCTGTTGTAAAACCTATGGTCTTCTCCAAAAATACCAATAAAAACATGACACAACTCAGACCTCCAAGCACAAGTCATTATCAAGCAGCTGCACAATGTCTCGGATGAAAATGTGGCCCACCAGTCGTGTGTATGATTTGTCTGAACATGCCCAGCTGAGTCTTTTTTTTTTCCCCAGCTACTACAAATTGCATTATTAACAAATCAAGGATTTAGTGGCATCTAGCAGTGAAGTTGCAGATTGCAACCAACTGAATAGAGCACAACCTTCCCAGCGTGTAGGAGGAAAAAAAAACCTGCCGAAGCCACTGTAGAAACATGACGGACTGTGTAGAAGAGATCTGTTGATAAAAATAGCTCACTCTAAGGTAACAAAAAGATAGCTACTTTTATTTTCAGCTGATAATACACACAAGCCATACCTAAGAATTTTATATTAAATTTCTGCCAATAGGTCCTCCTAAATGTTCCAAACTGGACCTTTAATTCTATTTTGAGAATATCTTAAAGATTTGTGTGTTGTTCCCAATGTGATAAACATCAAAACAATGGAAACTGCTGCTGCACAGTGCACAGGATGAATTCAGACAGCTCTTTTGCATGGTTATTTGAAAAATATGTGGTCTTGAGAACAAAGCCTGGTATTCTTAAGGCACCATCTCCACATTTTATTTAAAAAGGCACAAGCTAATAAAGGCTATGTTGGGCATACAATGTGAGAGTACAGGATGCAACTTCAAAGCAGTTTGCTAGTTGATCATCAGCGATGTCTGATTAATATTGATTTATTATAAAACTTATGATACAAAATGCCTCTTTTCCATTAAAAAGTAATTCAAACTATTGAAATATCAAGTGAAGTTATGAACTTGAATTATAAAATCAGAATAATGCTGTCCTTTCGCATTGCTGCTCCTGCTTCTCTGCCTGTTATTATCCAACAAATTACCAAACTAAATAAAAATATTCATCATGGTTGTGTGTAGCTTTGAGGCTTAAGATAGATGACACTTACATGGCGGTATACTTAAGCCCAGCCCATTTTTGTATTCCAATTTAAGTGTTCAATTAAAAGTGTGGTTCAATCCCCGCCTCTTCCTGTTGCATGTCGAAGTGTCCTTCAGCAAGGTACTGAACCCCAAATTGCTCCCGATGCTGTGTCATCGGTGTGTGAAAGGGTGAATGTGGCATGTAGAGCACTTTCAGTGGTTAGAAAAAGAGGAATTTGAACTCTGACATCACATCCTGTTCACTGGCTGAGTGCCAGTGAAAGGGGTTGAGTCTGAAAGAGGGCCTTTGGATGTAACCTTTTCACATCCAAAGAATGTAGAAATAGTTGATGTTGCATGCACCTACAGGCTGAGTGTACCAGATGTACAGTACTGACCCTTCTACAAGGAAAAAAAGCATTCTGATTAACGATTAATGATATTTCACAATACCTGCAGTGATGCACTGTTCTGCATTCACACTTCTGTGTGTGCTGATAACACAAGTCAGGTGTAAACCTGATATAATTATCATCGTTAGTGATATGAGCTCAAATTAGCAAAAACTTAGTTAGAATGTAGTTTAAGCATAACTGTTTTGCACTTAAGCATTCAAAAATGATTAATATGAATACTATTTAAAGATTGTTGATGGTTGTGTAGGACTAGATGTTGATATCCCTAATTGCATTCCTGAGACACTACTAAGACTGTGGGATGGTCAAGTTCAATTCAATTTCAATTCAATTTTATTTGTATAGCGCCAATTCATAACAGAAGTTATCTCAGGACACTTTTCAAATAGAGCAGGTCTAGACCAAACTCTTTAACATTAATTACAGAGACCCAACAGTACCACCATGAGCAAGTGACTGATGGCATCCTCTGGGTTATCAAGTGGGTGCCCTCCTTCCTAGATGTTTCGCTGATAGGCCCACGACACCTCCAGAGGGTTCAGCAGTGATTCCCAGCATCCCAGGTTCACCCCCTAGATCCCATCAACTCACTTGAGGGCCCAGGTGGAGTCTTTCCTCTTTATCCACAGCCACTGACTCCCCTTTTCAGCAGCTCTGGAGAGGTCCTTGACTGCCTGCCGATGGGCCTTCCCTCGCACTCCCATCTCCCACAGTAGCCTGGGTGTTGAGGTGGCTACAAACCCTCTGCAGCCTACCTCCACTGGTCGGACCCTCGCTGTCCAGCCTCGTTGTTGTGCATCGGCTGCAAGCTCCGTGTACCTCAGCTTCTTGCGCTCGTAGGCCCCTCTACTGCGCTCTCCCAGGGGACCGTGAGCTCGATGATGGATACGTGCTTGAGCGAAGCTGACCACGGCACACAGTCTGGTCGCAGGTTGGTGGATGCGATTACAGTTGGGAAGCACAGCTTTTGGTTTAAGTCTACCAGCAACTTCCAATCACGTGCCCTGCTCAACTGCCCAGCATCTGTCTTGAGGTGGTGAGACTGGCTTGACCTTTGCCCCCAGCCTGCCAGCTGGATGATGGGGGTTGAAGGGCATTCACACTCATCCGTCGCGTTTCCAGCACTGCTGCAAGACACTTTAGCACCTGGTTGTGTCGCCAGGTGTAACGGCCTTGGGTGAGGCTCGTCTTGCAGCCCACTAAGATGTGCTTCAGTGTTGCTGAGTCGGGTAGAATGAGCATGTGGGGTTTTCGCCATACCACTGGCTGAGGTTCTTGGGAGATGGCAGGACAGCCTGAGATGCCTGCTTTCTGGATTGAGCTGTCAATCAGATGGTTTCTTTGGAGGTATCCTGCCAGCCTGTGAGAAACCACACTGAAGAAGATTTTTCCCTCAATGTTTAGAAGGCTGATCTGGCAGAATTGGCCAATCTCTGATGAGGCCTTTTCCTTGGGGATAAGGATCCCTCCAGCTCTCCGCCAGGACGTTGGTATCTCCTTCTTTTGTCACAACTCTCGTGAGCTTCCAGAGGAATCCCAGGACATCTGGTGCGTTTTTGTAGAGCCTGTATGGAACTCCGTTGGAACCTGGAGCTGATGCGGCCCTTGCTCTCTGCACAATTTTCTGTACTTCACTCCATCTGGGTGGGCTGATGTCGAGGTGGTGTTCCGGTGGCATGTCAGGTGGGAGCGTAACCTCTTCGTTGTGCCAGTCATCTGTGCAGGAATTTTTCAGATGTTCCTCCAGGTCGGGCTTTGGCACTGAAAGACTTCCACTCTTCTCCTTTGTGAAGAGACTCTTCACAAACTTGAAGGCTTCTGCCTTTCCCCAGAAGGTTTTCAGCTCTCCTCAGTGATGCAAGCCTACTCGGGATCTCTCCCTGCAGCAGGTTTATGCCCTCCTTCTCCTCCTCTGTGGCCCTCCTCCATTGCTTCTTCAGCTGCCTTCTCTCTTTGACTAGGCGATCTATTTCTCTCTGCCTTCTGGACTTGGTAGGGATTGACGGAGTAGATCGCTTGCCTTCGACCACTCCGAACCTTTCCACTCCATAGGCGTAGATAAGATCCCCCATTTTCCCCAACTTCTTCATGGTGGTGCCTCTAAACCCTTCTAGGATGTTGCAGAGATCAGTGTTGACCTCCTTCCACCGTGTCTTATCACAGGATTTTGGCCATTTGACTAATGGCCTTCGCCCCTGGATCTTCTTCTCTGCTGCAGGTTGTGATGGGTTGGGTTCCAGTTGCTCTTCCGTGCCTGGTTCTTCCTCCTGAGGGACAGGGACGTTGATGTCCTGCAGACTGTGGTTTTGTCCTGCTGTATTTTCAGGCCTTTGGTGGAAGTAACCTTTTCCCAGCCACATATGCAGCTCTGGAGAGTGTGTCCTGCTGTAGCTGTTGGAGCCTCAGGTATGCTGATCATCATTCTCGTAGTCTGTTCCTGTATTCGTTACCGGGTTGTCTGCCGACGAGCCATTTTCCGCCCCCGCTCTCGCTGACTCAAGGGATAATTCCTCTTTGAACTTTTCGTTGCGATGTGTGGGTGGGACCGTACACCGTTTGTGCCAGGCCCCGCCACCATGGGTAGCTAGCCCATGGCGGCCCCGATGGGGTCTTTTCCCTCCTGCCAGCTGTCTTTCCATGCTGTCGCAAGGTCTTTCCCTTGTAGTCAGCTGCCCTTTCACAGCAGTCACTGGTTCACCAGATGATCAGATCTGTTTAGTCTGTGTACACTCTGTGTAAGACTAGATGTTGATATCCCTAATTGCATTCCTGAGACACACAAAAGAAGAATTTTGTTATTTTATTATTCATTTGCTATAATGGGATTTGGGTGTTACTCGCTTTTTATTTTTAATACAGTTGGGCTTAGATAATGTGGCTGATAAATGCATTTGTTAAAAATCTCTCTGTCTGAATACTCATGCCTTTTTCTCTAGTGACAGTTACAAGCAATGTTGTTAGTTATTCAAATATTATCACAAGTAGTAGGAATGACGGCAGGACTACAGAAACACCCAAGTTCTAAAACAGCTTCTTTTTTTTTTCTTTCTCTACAATGTTCCATTTATACAGGATTATCTATGGTCGTGATATATTAATAAAACAACAATAAAATTGATCCAGTAGGTTCAAGAACTAAGTATATTGAAATATTGTCCTTAATTATACCCCTTGAGCCTTGACACAAATTAATAAACAAATATTTTGGACCTAAAAATTTGGAGAAGTTGTGTATCTAACCTACCTAATAACTGATAGGACATAGCAGTAAAGGGTGATATGACTAAAAATTACACACACACATACATACATACATACATACATACATACATACATTCATTCACACACATACACATAAGATCTCCAAAAATGTAATTCATAATAATAAATAAAAAAGACATCTGACACAATACAAATCAGTCCAGTGTAATTTGAACATTCCCCAGCCTGACTTAGACCACCCTGGTCGAGCCAGCTGGAGGAGGAGTTGTACAGTCTTTTTGCAGCAGGCAGAAAAGATCTCCTGTATCGCTTCTTAGTGCACTGTAGTTGTAATAGTCTGTTGCTAAAGGTGCTTTTCTGCTCTGCCACAGTGCCATGTAGGGGGTGGGAGGGGTTGTCGATAATGGCCAGGAGTTTGGACCTCATCCTCCAATTGACCACCTCTTCCACAGTATCCAGGGTGACGCCGAGGACAGAACCAGATTTACTAATAGCTTATTCAGCCTCTTGGCATCACCCTCTTTGATGCTGCTCCCCCAGCATACTATTGCCAACAGCAATGCACTGGCCACCACTGACTGATAGAACATGTTTAACAGAGTCCTGCACATGCCGAAAAACCTGAGCCTTCTCAGCAAACAAGAAGGCCCCTATTGTACAGGACATCTGTGTTACCAGTCCAGTCTAGTTTATTGTCCAAGTGCACCCTCAGGTACTTCTAGCTCGGGGCAGTCCAACTCTCCACCTAGTCCGACACACATCCCTGCAGCTGTACAAACTGTGGCCTGTTGGTCAGATAGTTTGTAATTCAGGAAACAATGTGATGGTCTATCTGTATCCTCAGCAGCTTATCCGCAAGTAGTGAGGGCTGTATGGTGTTAAATGCACTTGGATTTCTTTTCTTTGGTACCGGTACAAGACAAGATAAGATGTTTTTTTCATTGATGGAACCTTAACCAGATTGAGGCTCAAAGTTAAAGGGGTACTGAAGTACACCACGCAGCTGGTCTGCGCAGACTTTGAGCACCTTCCAGGCTCAAACCGTGAGGGCCTACAGCCTTCCTGGTGCACAGTTTCCCCAGTTCTCTCCTGACCTGAGCCACACTGATGATGAAGCTGGAGCAGGGGGTTCTTGTTGGGGGGGCAGTTCGGAGTGTCTGTCTCTGTCCTGACAGTAGTACATGAGACAGATAATCTGTGAGATTTTTTACATACTATCTGTCTCATATACAACACTTAGGATATTACTGCAGCTTTACTGAAAACAAACATTGTCAGAAAATCCTGAGAAAATAGAATATAAGCAGGTTTTACATTACATACATACAGAGTCATTTGCATCAGGGCAGTAATGAGAAGCTTTTTTATGTGGATCTCTGAAAGAAAAGCCTGACTTAGGTGTGTGTGTGTGTGTGTGTGTGTGTGTGTGTGTGTGTGTGTGTGTGTGTGTGTGTGTGTGTGCCATGGCAGTTTAGTGAGTCAGTGGAAGTTCAGGAGAGCCACACCCAGCAAGGTATTTCTGTTGGTTTAAATATGCACACATGGGGAAGCATAGTTTAGTTAGTGTGTGCGTGCATTGCTTGGCCACTCCTTTCTGACAAGTCTTCACAAAAAGTTTCCACAGACTGTTGGCTTCAGGTGTGTCTGTGTGTGCTGTGGGATGTGCCTGTAGTCACCTCCTCCAATGACACACACACTTTGATACAGTTCCATGTGCAAAGTTTATTAACCAGGAATAAGTTATGTCAGAAAAATACTGATTCTCAGTTTCTGTTCTACAAACTGAAACACAGAGTCTACATTTGTTCATTTGGTCATGTGTTTTAGGCCAAAGTGACATGCAAATGAGGTACAATCAAAGCCACAGTAGATCAAGGAGAAGCCTCCAAGAACAAGTACTTCAACGCTTAAGTGTTTACTCAGTGTTAGTCAGCATGAACAGAGTACTTCACTCCATGACATCCTTTGGCTATAGTACCCATAAATCTACCTAACTAGTGGAGTAAAGGTAAGACAGAATCTGGTGGCAGTTTACACACAATATAAGATATTACATATATTATCAAAACTCCATAGAATAAACTGATGAAAGATCAGTGATGGAAGTGCAGAATCAGAATCAGATATACTTAATTGATCCCGGAGGGGAAATTTCTTAATAATAATACCATTAATGTTAAGTTGGAACTTTTGTTCAATACAAAATATTTCAAAATGTGCATTTGCTGTTATTATTATATATTGGATCTATATAAAAATGGACAGAGTATCTGTTAAGATTTCAATCATAGCTAAAAATTCCTGTAAACGTGGTTTTTAGTTTAATTTTATTGTTGGTATGTCCCTTTGTATATGCCCCTTATTTGTGTTTACTTGTTCATATATTTTTATATTCTTTTCTATTTTTGAACGAAAACGGTTTGGTCAGGTTTACCTCAGTAAACCATTTGTTTCCCCACACCACCACCACTCCTAATCAATAATACATTTAGGGGATGCTTTTTAAACTCCTGTATATTTTACAGAAAGAAAGTGGTGTCTGACTTTGAGTGCACATGTACTCCACATACAGCACTATTTCAGAGTAATACGCTGCTCAAGGGTTGCAGCTCTCTGTGGCTTTACATACTGTGACAGGAGAGATTCAACCTGTTTGTGGGTGGATTTCCCAAACTCCCATCAGCCTTGTTTCTCTTCATCTTATGTAATAGGTTCTCTCATTATGTTTGTGCATTTCTGACTGGGTTCAGGGGCCTTATGTATAAAGATGTTTTTAGATTTATACTTGAACTTAATCTTGAGATTATTTCCAAGGGTGTAATTAAGTCAGATTCATAAAAGATGCTGAGCATAAACAACCTTGCTTCACACCTAAGATCTATAAATCTCAATTTAACTTAAAAGTGACTGTTTTCCCTTATATAAGGCTAGCACTAAAGAGGGTTCAGTAAATTGACCTGTACTTGTATAGAGCCTTTCTAGTCTTCCAACCACTCAAAGCACTTTTACACTACATGCCACATTCACAGAGGGATGACAAACTCCATCGAACAGAAACTAGTTCATTCATGCAAATTCACAAACCGATGCACAGCATCAGGAGCAATTTGGGGTTCAGTATCTTGCTCAAGGATACTTCGACATGTGGTGGGAGGAACCAGCAATCAGACCAACAACCTTCCGATTAGTGGACGACGACCAGGAGGCTCCGCCAGGCTCCATGAGAACCTGCAAGACGAGAAAGCACATAACTTCGGGGAAGAAGTGAAGTTAGTAACATGCATTAATGGGACATGAATGTGTGCAGAAAGAGAGAGGAAGAGAGGAGCTCAGTGCATCATGGGAAATCCCCCAGCAGTCTAGGCCTATAGCAGCATAACTAAGGGATGGTTCAGGACTCACCTGATCCAGCCCTAACTATAAGCTTTATCAAAGAGGAATGTCTTAAGCCTACTCTTGAATGTGGTGAGGGTGTCTGCCTCCCGAACCACAACTGGAAGCTGGTTCCACAGGAGAGGAGCTTGGTAGCTGAAGGCTCTGTTGTCAAATGCAGCACTAAGATCTAACAATACAAGTGCAGAGACAAGTCCATTGTCTGAAGCAATTAAAAGGTTGTTATTAACTTCAACCAGTGCTGTCTCTGTGCTGTAATGAACTCTAAATCCTGACTGAAAATCCTCAAATAAGCTATTGCTATGTAGAAAGTCACACAACTGTTTGGTGAATTTTAGAGAGGAAGGGGAGGTTAGAAATGGGTCTATAGTTGGCTAAAACCCCTGGGTCAAGAGTGGGCTTTTTAAGAAGGGGTTTAATAACAGCTACTTTAAAGGACTGTGGTACATATCCTGATAATAAAGAAAGATTAATCATGTCCAGTAAAGAAGGGCCAACTAAGGGTAAGACTTTCTTTATTTGGGATGGGGTCTAAGAGACAGATTGATGGCTTCGATGAAGAAATTATTGAAGTTAAAGTATGACAATGTTGTCTGACATTGACTGCTGTTAGTTATTGGTTTGATTAATGGTATAATAATGTGTGTGTATTGATACTGACGGTGGCTGATCAGGCTAATTATCAGCTAATTGTACTCATTGTAAGTGTTTGTGCTGTCTGCGTCTGAGATTACAGAACATGATCTGTGGACACCTTCATAGGCTACTCGCTGGCTACTAGGTGCCTTCGGGACCCACATTGTTGGAGACGCCTGTATTAGTATATTAATAATTAAATCCAATCCCCCCTGAGTATACATGTGTAAACCAAGTCCATAGAAAGGTAATTCATAGGCCAAGAAAGTCCTTCATCCTCAATGTGTTCTGCGTGTGTGAGACCATGCAGGACCAGAACAGGAAGGACAGGACTGGTTCTGGTTGACTCAGTGTCTAATACTTCTACATAAGGAAGCAACATAGGAGGTGCTCTGTCTGTTTACCGCTTTCAGGTGGAGAAAATTATGGGAATATGGGAAGTTCCTTGAGGCGGAGGAGTCTGTGTTCCTCTGTTTTCATTAACAAGGCTTGTGTGCTGCTAAATGCTACAACTCCACCACCTTGTGGTCAAATGTGGAGCATTTACCCTCAAAACTTCTCCAATGTTATGGTGCCTTGTTGCTACTTATTAACAATATTTACCACTGCTCCAGTATGATCACAGCGCTGTACAGACTGTCAACAAAGTCATCTTAGCTCAAGGTCATGGTATGGAGGGAGATGGTACCCCAGCTCTGATGCTAATGTTTGTATATTTTACCAATAATTAATCAATTAATACCAACAACTGCAGGGGGAAAAAGTGAATGTATAAGATAGTGGTCAAGTGACACAAACACCTGTTTGTGTCTTCCTGGCAGCTTGGTTCAGATATTTTTGCTGACTTATACTGTCTCCATCTTTATACTGTTTCTGCCGACTCTAGAATCTATGTCTTTGTTAACAATCTGAGAATGTTTACTCTCAGTGTAGTCAATGTCTTACCACCATCTTAAGCTTTTCATGGCATTCATCTGATTTTCTTACATTAAACACTCAAGAGAGGCAGAGGTGGAAAGTAAGTAAGTCGTTTTTCAGGTATCTGTTCTTTTTTTACCACCAACATTTTTACCCAAGTATCTGTACTTTCTACTCCTTACATTTTTAAAATAGGCTTGTTACTTTTGATTGCATTTGAGGGGAACTATCTATGATTATTAGTTTTTGCACGCCTTCCAAACATCAAGACCAGTGCATATCACACATGACAGACATGACATAACGAAAACAATGTAAATGACTGTACTTTTGCTACCTCTGAAGAGAGGAAGGTGCTATCTAATCATACAATATATTGTCAAGTGTAATTTTGTTTGATACTGTGAAATAAAAAAGGATTCAAAGGTCAACAAATAATTCAAACTCTTATGCATGGGCTTAAAACTAAGACCCGGGGTCCGCCTGCTTAAAATCCAGTGTGTATGATTTAGTGGCATCTAGTAGTGTAGTTGCAAATCGCAACTCCCTCGCTTCTGCCTCTCCTTTCAAGCACAAAAACACAAAAATCTTTGACCTGGATCTTACCTGACCTCATTGGTAATATATCTCGTCATAGGACAGCAGTTGGAAATTGGTCAGGTGGATAATAACAGAAAATGATTAATATATTTGCTTTATTTAATCAATTACTGGCGCAAAGCAACAAATCCTTGATTACAATTGGAGGATCATGTGGAGACATGATACAAACACTGAGGGCAACTGGCATGCCCAAGCCAAAGCTCAATACAACAAACTCGACCTGGAATCAGTCCAATCTGGAGCCAGTTAGGTTCAGGTAGCAGAGGTCTTCCTTTTACTGTTTCCTGGAAGCGATGTTTCATCCACAGTTTCTCACCACTCATCTGTTTTTGTGACCAATGTGCCACAATGCTGTCATTTTTGTAGACATGACTTTTTGTTCTTTTTAAAGAATACAGGTATTTGATTAAAGCCACTACATCTGCATGAAACCACATTGTTAAGTGACATATGTTTTGATGGAGCTGACATAGATGGTATACGATATACATTTGACCATACAAACATATTCATCAAATTCCCCAAAGTACAAGCTGAATCCGATAGTAATCGTACGTGGAGGACATCAGCTGAAGAAGATTTCTTTTAAAATTAGTGTCAAAGATATTATTTTTAAAATCTTACATCTCATATTTCCATCTGTATATGCTTATAGGTCTTCTGTTTTTTTTTTTTATTATAGTCATTCATTTTCTGACTTGTGTAATTATTCTTATTATACTACAGGTGAACAGGGTAAAATATGTAATAGATATCAGCATGAACCTGCCCCAATTGATTGCATTAAGATAATTATTTATTTTTATTACAAGCTGAAATATTGAATATGCAAATTAAGCATTATCTAATTAATGTACCAATTTATACAATTCAAGAAAATAAATCTGAACATTGGATAAATTAAAGTTCACATATTATGACATATTATAGTCAAAGATTTTCCCTGAGGGAATTGAAATCTCCATAAATCAAAAAATACCGTCAACAGCCATAAAACAATTTCACCATTGTTTAGGCATAAAAAACATAAATAAATAAAGTACTCATGTAGGATTTTTGCTTTTATTCTAGTGGATTATTTTTACATTGTGGTGTAAACAATCTGAGTATTTTGTTCTGTTAATATTTTTTTGCTCTTATCCCACACTGCAGTATTTATACAAAGTAAGTAACTATACAGCCCATATTAATATTTCTTTGTTTTGAATGTTTATTTCACAAAGAGCAGTAATCACACATTTTACACAGAATCGTCACATTGCAGGCGGTGAGGAATGGAGGGAGAGGACGGTTAGGGAACAAGTCCCAGGATGTGTGACTTTGAACTGGACTTAAACAATAATGACTCTTAATGTCTAAAAACTAAATATAAACCTAGAACATTATTACACACATTTCATATAATTACGGTATAATGCTGTGCATGCAATAGCTGATATGCCCCGCCCCCAAGAACAGTATTTCCAGGAATCCCCCTTTCTGATAGGTCAAGGGATTCCTGGGAAAACTGGACCCCAGGAGAGAGGAGGAGAAAAACAAGAAGTCGGTAAGCTCTTCCTCTTCTGAGCCCGTTCCTCACATACAGAGATCCAGCTATGGTTTCCATACATCTCATCTACAGACTGCACATTCAAAGCTTTGAAGCTGTCGCATCTGTTTTGTCTTTCCTGAACCTTTCAACCTGTCTTTCAACCCCCACTAGAGGTTGCCAAAGCTTCACAGGGGACAAGAGGCATTCTTAGTTTTAAAGTGTGTAAGAAAACTTAAATATATATATATATATATATATATATATATATATATATATATATACTGGAATCCTATATCTCATTATTTCATTCATTTCTGTCAAGAAAATTAAATGAAACTATTATTTTGGATATAAAGTTAAAAAACCTCACAGGATAAGGGCACAGTGAAGACCTGAATACTCACAGAGCCCTTGCTCTCTGTGAACAGCCTCATCCTGCTTAAGAAAAACAACCAAGGAGCTAACAGAACACTAAACATTGAATTTATCAAAAAAGACCAACTTTCTGACCCTTTTATGCACATCATTGTCCCTGTCTGAAGCAAAGCAGAGCCCTGATGCAGGATGCTGTTAACCGGTTCACGATACAGTCAGTGTCGAATTTCTGTCCTCCGTCCCGAGCTACAGTGCTTCATCTCAGACTACCAACTGACCAGAGATGCAGCACTGCACCATGGGCCGCAGGTATTGACCAGAAAGTCAGCTGGAGAGAAGCACAGGGACACAGCAAAGCACAGTTAGTCACTTTAGACAGATTTCTATTCTGATTTAACAACTTCTACATCAGTGGTTCCCAACCTTTTTCCTTAAGCGAGCCCTTTTCTATAACAGTAATGGATGGATGAATTTTGAGCAGATTATTTAGAGATCAGTCTTCCTGATATTTTTAGGAACTTTTTATTCAATTCAATGTCTGTATTATATTATTTATTTATTTTTAACAATCATTAGTACTTAATAGCCTTGTTTTTTGACAAATTCATTGTTTTCATCTTATTGTTCTGTTAGATCTTTTAACTTTTCTAATTGTCGTAGATTGAAGGCTGTGTGGCTAGAGCTTGTGTTCAGGTCTTCACCATGTCCCTATCCTGTTTATTTCTTAAATAATAATCTTAATAATAAAAATAAACAATTTCATATAGTTTTCTTGATATATAGGCCTACTGTGTATATTCTTTTCAAGGTTTTCTTACACACCTAGTTGGGGTCAGGACCTCCCAGGTTTGGAACTTTACACAAAATTTATCATCTTGAAAATCCCCAAATCACAGAAACTCGTGTGAGCTGATATGAATCATAATGTAGTGAGATCACAATTAAAGTTAGCATCAGAGTGATGCCTTATGATGATGACCGTCATCAGAATTGACATTGACATTTCTCTAATAATCATACTGGACATGGAGCTTATTCATAGACATGAAACATGAAAACAAATTCACTCATGCCTAATGGAAGAGACACAACAATGTCTTACACTTCATACCTCACAAAAATACACAAGACATATTGGTCAAAGCAGTGTGAGACAAAAAAGGGTGCAAAGTGTGTGAGAGAGAGAGAGGAGGGGGGGGGTGGGAGACAGGAGAGCAAGAGAGAGAGAGAGGAAAGAGGGTGAAATTACTTAAAACCCCAGTAGACCTACATAATACCAACTTCCTGTGTGGCTTCTGCTCCCTCTGACATTCCACACACTCACAAATAAAGCTTTCAAAATCAATCTGTGTGTGAGTGTGTGTGTGTGTGTGTGTGTGTGTGTGTGTGTGTGTGTGAGAGAGAGAGTGAAACTCACCTCTCTACTACAAGCCAAACTCTGAGATCTGAAACACAACACACGTTAAAGTTAAAAGTTAAAAGTTAAAAGAGAGGCATTACAGCAAAAGACAGCTCACAGACACACACACAGGCTGACAAACGGATATCATGCATGCTCTTTATAACCGTTGGCTCTCTACTCCTTCCTCTCGGTTGAGGAGGAAACCAACAGATTCAGGCTTACAGTCTTGAACTATACTGTAATTTCTGGGCATTTACATTAATTGAAACAAAATGTGTCCTCTGCATTTAAAATGGAATAGAATAGAATAGAATATACTTTACTGTCCCCTAGGGGAAATTAGTCATGGACTCAAAGTGCGTAGTGCATAGTAGTAGCTGCCCTTACAGACAATAAATACACATAAAATACATATAACAGCTAAAGACGTACACGTAGGCTACATACACACTCATGACACATCCAATGAAAGATTAAAGCAAATGAAAAACAAAACAAACAGAACACCAAGTTATTGCACACCAAGTTATTGCACAGCGTCCTCTCCCTGTCTTCCTTGGGAAATGTGCAACTAGGTCCTTGCGTACATCCATTCCCAGGCCTCAGCATACAGATCTATTTAAAATTTTGATGGAGGTGGGTACAAAAGAGTATTTAAAACGGTTCAATTTGCATTTTGGGATTCTGTACCTTCTGCCAGAAGGCAAGAGCTCGTATTCCCTTTGAAGGATGTGGGACAGGTCCAACAATACCCTCCATGCCTGCCTGAGTACAGACTGCTCATAGATGGACTAAAGGGAGAGCTTTTCAGTCCTCCCCATCACCTTCATAGCAGTCTGTACCAGGCGCTGCAACTTAGATTTGGACTGTGTGGAGAGATTGCTGAAGCACGCCGTCATCCCATACCTGATGACACTCTCCATTACTGCCTGATAAAATAAAAACATGATGTTCTGGCTGACAAACACCCTCAGTCTGCGTAAAAAATACAGCCTTTGCTGTAAACGGGAACATACATAATCTACATGATCACTCCAGCTGAAGAGGTTATCCAGGTGGATACCCAGTGACCTGTTTGATCTCCTCCCTGTGTATGGACAGTGGAGTATGATCCCCCACTGACCGAGGGTCAAACACCATCTCCTCAGTTTTTTTAAATTGATAGCTCACATTGTCCCCATACATTTGGTGGAGCATTCCAAATATTTGGGAATGCATGACATAAAAACCTGTGGGGTAGGTATGTATTCTTACTGTTATTTTGTGTGTTTGCACAGTTATGGCTTTAGTTCGCAATCCTGCTGCTGTTGGAGGCTCTAACCTTTCAGGTTTGAGTTTGATTGAAGTGGAGACAGTTCAGGGTCAAAGTCTGAGGAGTCTAGAATGGTTGGGTGGTTTGTTTTACTGATTCTCTTAAATACTAACAGGCCACTTTTATACCAACTATGAGCTGATATCACATATTTTAACTGCAATTTCATAGATGTTTAACAAATCAGTGAAAAAACTATTAATTCATGTGCTTCCATTCAGTTTCAGAGCTCACTGAATGGTTTGATGATTATGAAAATGACAGTTGTCAGCGCTCTCCACCACCACCATGAAGAAGGAAGGAATATCTTTTAGAGGAATGCTGCTCTTCCCCGCGGTAGACTTCCAGACACCAGAGAATATATGTCATGGAGCACTGAAGCTGTTCATGTTGAAGAACAACACCTTACTGACACATCTGATGTTGGTAAGTTGGCTCATTTGGAGCCCTTGTGTTTACTTATTGTTTATATTGCCCAGAATTATTGCAAGATTCTGGAAAACAGCTAATGGCTGAGTGGATGCAGTGGTGGCAATAGCTTCTTGTGATCTCAGTAGATGAAATGTATGGAAATTGTTGTTAAACTCCTCTTAAGAATGAGTTTCTGTGCAGAAAGTACAAAACAGACAACACTTTTTAAGTCTTACCCCTCATGCAGACCCTTCCTCCTCCATTATCTCAACAATTATTATAAGGAGTATGGTCTAGACCTACTGAAAAGTGTCCTGAGATTGACATCAAATTGAACTGTGTGTACAGCAACATCTGATAAATCATTCCCCTTTTTTAAATACTGTAGAACTGTATTTTTACAATGTTCTTGTGGGATTTTATTGTCCTCTGAGCACCAGCACTGTCACTCGAACAGTTACCATATATATCACTGAGTTCCTGAAAGAGAGAGACATATAAAGAGAGTGGTGGAGAAAGAGAAGTCGGTGTTTTCCAAGAATGCTCTGACTCCGCTTGGCTAGAAACTCCCAGTCTGCCCATATAAGGTTTGAGCCAGCCTTTTATTTTGGGGATCATGGAAACTAGAATTGCTGCTTTGGATAAACATTCCCTCTTCCAGTCTGTGATTGCTCCCACTGATAGTCTGTCACCCCACCCCCACCCCCTCCTCCCAGCTGTCTACATACATTCCCTTTTCTAGTCACAGTGGGGAGAGACTCACTTAAAAGGCAGCAGAGGGAGAGGAAGCTTTATCTCACTCAGTCCCTCTCCCTCTGCTCTGGGCTCAACAAGTCCATATTAAGAAGAAAGACCAGCTCTCCCTCTCTCTCACACTCACTCACAAACACAGCTTAAAAAATCCCACAGTAGGTCATGTCTCGAGGTCTGTCCTCAGGAAGTGTTGCCCCCACTAAACTAAACCAACAAACAAACCTGCCCTCTCCCAGCCTGACTGTGTGTGTGTGTGTGTGTGTGTGTGTGTGTGTGTGTGTGTGTGTGTGTGTGTGTGTGTGTGTGTGTGTGTGTGTGTGTGTGTGTGCCTCCATCCTGTTGCCGAGTTTCACATCATAGGGAGCATCTTCATATCTTCACCATTACAATCATCACCATCATCTTCACCAGCCTTGATTCAAATACACTTTGTTGTTTAGTACACACTCTTACTCTTCTATTAGTCCAACACAAAGCACCATCATATTCAAGTGGCAGGATGAAGATTTAACCAGTGTCCAGTCTGTAGTCTTAAAGGACTATCACTAGGACAATACACTATTCTCTCTTTATCTGGTAGTTAGATTAGATGAGAGGATTGATATCAGTCAGGAAATACACCTACCAAAAACTATAAAGCATATCTCACTCTTGGAAAGAAAGGTACAAAGAATAATACCTCCTAAAACATTGATCTGTTCCTTTAATTCATTATTTTAGAAGGAGCTCTGTGTGATTTTTGTGTAAATCAGCATGTCACTAACAGAAATCACCTCCTGCCTTCATTGTGTCACATCTGACGGATGGTGGCTCTTGTCACTCTTTTATTTATCTATCAAAATAAAACAAAACATTTACCCCTATCTGTGAACAATAAAACACACCCAGAGTTCTATAGCCTAACCATATTCAGAGATACTCCGAGAAATCAGTCCATACACTCTGCCATGGAGTAATTATTTGTTTCTATTGTAAACTTTTCCGATTTTTCAGTGGGAGAAATGTTCACATGAAATTCCTTTTATGGCTCAAAAGCTGAGAAGGGCCCTGGAACAAACCAGGGATATAATGTCAGCTGGTGAGTTGTTGTAAGGGGCCCAAAATATCTATCAACTGCTGGTAACATTTAGTTTTCCTTTCTTCTGTGGAGAGAATGAAAACATTCATCTTAGCTCAGGTAAAACAAAGATATGACTACTTTTGAATTTCCTTGCTGTTGCTGTTTCCTTGCTGTGGTACAGCAAGGAAACAGCAACAGCAAGGACTGATATGTTATATCATTTAAATGTCATGGCCAAAATCAGCAGAATATTATTAAAACTGCAGTAGGTAAATGGACTGTACTTGTATAGCGCCTTTCTAGTCTTCCAACCACTCAAAGCACTTTACACAACATGCCACATTCACCCATTCACGCACATTCATACAGTAAAGGCAGAGGTATGTTCATCACAAACATAAACTAACTCATTCATTCACATTCAGACACTGATGCACAGCATCAGTAGCAATTTAGTGTTAAGTATCTTGCTCAAGGCACTTCAACATGCAACAGAAGGAGCCAGGGATTGAACCACTTCTACCTCCTGAGCCACAGCTTTTTTAAACTGTTATGAATGTTATATAAATAAATAAATAAATATTTTGCCATATTTGCTGAAATGTTCACTGTGTCCTGTACATGAGACAGTGAATCTGTGAAAAATCAGATTACTCCAGTTCATCACATTTTAACCTTTTACCTCTGAAATCATTTGACCCTCATTGTATAGGTGTATCTAGCAAGCTATAGAGAATTTCCTGAGAGCGTTGTACAGAACAGAGTGTGTATAGACAGGCCCTGCAGCAGCCTGGCTGTGGATGATAAGATACATATGGTTAGGTCAGTGGTTCCCAAACATTTTGAAACCAAGGTACCCCATCATAGTGAATTTTTGTTCCATTTTTACATTAAATATCAAAATGTTGTTAAAGCACCTATGTGCAGGGTCTAGCACAAACCCCTCTATGGGTCCCTCCCCACATCCATGGCTATTCTAGTATCTTTGTGTGTCCTCCAGGTGAGTGGGGATACCCTGAAAGGGTGAAAACTGAACTAAATTCTTATCCTTTCTCTTCTTAAACAGTAAATGCATCCTACGATCTGCAGTCTTCCTTCTGTCCAGTTCCAGCCTCAACGGTCCTTGGACAGTTTTCTCTCTCAGTAAAACCGTATACTTTGTAGTATACAGTATGCAGTGTTGTATGGAGTATACACACAAAATCTACAGCACAGGAGGCAAAGAATGAGGATGATAGGAGACAGCACGGCTGCTGTACACATACTACCTGATCGACTCAATTTAACACAAAACACATAAAATCCCTCAAATGAAAATTAATTATATAAACTGAAAACTCAAATGTTTCTTCACAGACTAACTTCACAGTCACAGGCTAACTTCAGGCTACAAGCCCTGAGAGGGAACGTGTCTGTATGAGTGTGCATGTGTGTGTGTTTAGACAGGCTGTGATAACAGTCAGAGCCATCTCTCCTGTTGAGCCAAACATTGCCTAATATGGTCTCCTTTCTCTTTCCCCATGGCTTTGTAAATCAGACACGGGAAGCTTTTTCTCCATTTTACTCCATCTGTCTGTCACACTAAATGTCTCTCTCGTACTCGTGCAAACACACACACACACACACACACACACACACACACACACACGCACACACAGCTAAGTGTAATGTGAAATGTTTTTGAAAATGAAACTCCAGGACAACCTCACCAAAAAAAGTTTGAGAGAAAAACTAAACGCTGTGTCATAGTAAAGAGACCGACCAAGTACAACACAGTTCGGATCACAGTCTGGACCAAACAGCCAGACCAAATGAGGTGGTCTTGGTCTAGTTTGGTTTGTTTGTTTGTTTGCAGGAAGTTCTGGCAGAAGATTTTCATAGACAAGGATGTTCATTTGGCACCTTCAAACTAGTGTAGTATTGTGCATAATAGTATTATAGCAGCAATAATATAGCAGCACCTATATGCAGTTCAATTGTCATTTTGTATGTAAGCAGTACCTGAAATACTGGCATTCCTGATTTTTGTGCACATGAGTACACTTACTTCGAGTACACACCACCAAGGATCACCGTGGTCCGGACCTTGGTATTTTTCTGTTTGGTAGATGCATGCCCCCAAACCCCTAAAGAGTTCAGATTTTGGACCTTGTTAAAAAAACACCAAAATAATTAAGGTTAGGGTTGTGCTGAATTTGGGTACTGGCACCTTTTTTTGGTCCAATTCAGGCACTGCATGTAAGTATTGATAACAAAACAAACATGTGAAGAGCTAAAAACAGATGAAATGTAATTTGAACTGTAGATAAATTGAAATTTCACATGAAGTTGAAGCGTGTGGAGTGTAAATATGTGTCAGTTCCGCCAAAAGTGAAACCGGAGACACTGGGGGCCTTTATCATTACAGATAGCTTTAATAAGTTTATGTGATTTAATTGGAGAAAAAAAAAAACTGTTGCCTAAACAAGTACTGTGTCGGAGTCGGTGTGGATTAATTTGTTTGGTAAAATGGAAGGCAGGCGAATGATAAACATCAAAAACGCTTTCTGTGTGGATTAGCCTTCAAAGGAGTTCATCTCTTTCTTCATCTCTTTCTCTCTTTTCCTGTATTCTTCTCCTTCCTCCCACTTCTCTCACCTTCCACATGCCTCTCTTCGTCTTTCTACCCCTCCCCCCTCCTTCTCCCATGTGAAATTGACCCTGGGAATCATGGTCTCTTGGTCCCAGAGCAGGACTCGTTTAAATGTGTGTAGGGGGTTATGTGAAAATTCTCTTGACACAGTGCCCTTAAGACTTTTGACTGTTCAATAAATAAATACAGCATTTCCTCCTTTCCTTCCTCCATACGTTTTCTCATGTCCAAAAGTTTCCACTAGAAGTCCCATTGTTAACACTAACCATGCTGTCTAGTCCTGTTCAACTAAACATTTGTGCTGACTTTGTGAGGACCAATTTCAGTTTTAAACTATCAGATTTCTGCATTGTGATGACTTGTTGGCTGGCTACTTCAAAGTTTGAAGGTTAAGACTTGCTTTTAAGATTCAGATTTAGGGTTAGGCATTTAGTTGTAAAGTGTATATGTGGAAGTTGTCCTCTTACCTGGTCTATTTCTTCCACACCTCCTGATTCTCATTTTGGTGCTCACCCATTGCTGTCCCTGGTGTAGATATGGTCCCAGTCATTGATGCTGTGTAAGATAAGACGTTGAGATTGATGTCAGCCATACTGTTTCACATAGTAAATGGTAAATGGACCTGTACTTGTATAGCACCTTTTATGTCTTCCGACGCATTTATACACATTCACAGTATCTTGCTCAAGGATACTTCGACACGTGGCGGGAGGAGCCGAGGATCGAACCAACAACCTTCTGATTAGTGGACGACTCGTGGACGACCCACTCTGCGCTGCCTCTGAGCCACAGCTGCCCCCACATGAGATTTTTGCTCTGTTTTTACCATTTAAGGACAGCACCACACCCCACCCTCCTCCAGGATACAAGCATAGTCTGGACTTTTAATGTTTTTGGACTTTTTTCAGCTTCCCCATAATCTTCTCATAACCCCTTAGATATATCTTGCAAACATTTTGTTAAGTCACAACCCACCAAGTTGTAAGCCACTGTTCTTTATAATGTCTCTCAATGAATGACAGTGTGTTTTGTGGGTCTTTGTGTATTAATGAATTTATGTCATTACCATGTGGACAAAAAAAATGTATTGTAGGGTGGTTCAATAGGAACAAATTGAAGTAAACACAGTGCTGTTCTCAGAGAGAACCACTGAGAACAGATCAGTGAATGTGCCATTTATCAAAGAATAATTCTCACTCTCTTAAAATGTGCTTGAGTTAGGTAATCCATCTCAAGGCCCCTAAACACTGTGATAACAGCAATCTTTTACTGCATGTCACACTGATAAGATAGGTTTCATAAAAACTTAGTTGAAGTTTGTGTCAGACTGTAAGTAAGTATGTTTTGAGGCATGTTCAATTGTGAGATGAATGCCCAAATAAGCTGAGATGAGTCATTGACTCCCTTCATCTATTTGAAAATGCAGAAAGATGAGAAGACATAATTTTAAAAAATGGCACCAATATGATAATTATATGTATGTGTATATAGGTGCTTACAGTGTTGACACTTGCCAGTGCAGCAGAGGTCACATTATGAGAGTTTGTCCTAACACTTCCCAAACCCCTAATTCAGCCATTTAGCTAAGTGTGGAGTAATGGATTACATATAATCGGAATAGAAAAAAAAGGTAACCATAACATGTTACAGGTTACAGTTACATTTAGTAAAGGGATTATTAACAATTAATAAGAGACACATAATAACGCTTCCGGAGTCCCTCATCAGCACTCTGGTCTCAGTGAAACCATATCTAATCTTACAACTGCCAGTTCATTATCATGGCCTCTATTGAAAAAATACTTTTACTTGGGTGAAAATTTCACCATTATTTTGTCTTTACAGCAGAAGAAGGAACAACATCACAGTACAGTGCTCCATAGACTACTGCCTGAAAGGTTTCCTGAGCAGAAAACATATTTTTGATGCTAAAAATCTCTGGGACTACTGTTTTGTGGCACCAAAAGATTTAATTGTTTCGCTCGTTTCTATTAGATTTCATTGTTTTGATCGTAACTGTTACATATGTAGCTGTAAGTTATGTAGCCTTACTTTGGCAACTTCCAACCATGATGACATTATGTTTGTGTTATGGATGCCCTAACACAAGCAAGTTGCTGCCTGGATAATTGAAAAAAAATATGGTACGCTTTGAAAAACGATTGACAGTGATGATTTATAGCAGAAAATATAAATGTAATAACATGATCATACCTCGGTTGCAGGTGCTGCTGGAAGGTGTCATCTGCAGCAGCTGGCAGGCTGCTTCAGTTCTGGACGGGTCAGGTCTCCACTGCTTGTCATCTCCACTGGCTGGATACTTGGCTTTACTGGGTGAACTGGCTCGTCTTCTATAAGGCTGCTTTTACAATAGTAATGAAATGAGGAGCAAGTTTTCCCACCCACAAAATAAAATATGATTGCTCATCAGTGGGATACCCTCTGCTCTCTGTGTGTGTGTCTCTCTTATGAAGCAGATGGACTGCCAGGCCATGCATTCCACTGTTACCTTGTATGGTCACTGGGGGGCGGGCCTTACACCAGGGAATGCCCCCTCTAAATATGACTGATGTCAGAGGAACCAAGAAGCCTCAAATAGTGACCTATTCAGTTTGTCTGTGAGAGAGAGAGAGAGAGAGAGAGAGAGAGAGAGAGAGAGAGAGAGAGAGAGAGGGAGAGAGAGTGTGTGTGTGTGTGTGGGGGGGGGGACAGAGAGGAGGAGGGAGAGAAACAGGGGAAGAAGAGGGTTGAGTTAAGAGTGGAGGAGGACAAGTAGAAGGAGACAAAAGCTGAGAAACAAAGGGAGGGAAAAAGAAAAAAGGAAGAATTATTGAACAAGGCAAGGCAAATAAGGAGGAGTGTGTTGGGGGGGGTATATTTTCCTTAGTGAATGAAAAAAAGGTTTGACAATTTTCATATTTCTTCTAAATTTGGGCTTTTTCTGCATCGGGCAGCTGACTGGACGATAAACTGAAATACCATGATACCATGTGGAACCTATTACACTGCTGAGAGACAGATAGACAGACAGCCAGCCAGCCAGACAGACAGACAGACAGACAGGCAAACAGACAGGCAGAGACAGAAAGAGAGAGAGGGAGAGACAAACAGACAGACTGAGAGGGAGGCAGACAGTCAGAGAGAGGGAGAGACAAAGAGAGAGCAGGAAGAGGGCAATTATATGGAGTAACATTGTTTCACTGCTCTGATCTGTTACACACTTCACATAAAAAGAAATTCATCCACTTTGACTGCGTTTGAGCACCAAGCATCATCGATGTAACAGAATCCTCTTCTCATCCTGCTCGGCTCATAATGCGGCCCACCCATTATGAAGCAGATCTTTGTAAAGATGTTGGCACAACAGTCTCTGATTTCCTATTGTTTGGCCAGCCTGAGTCTCATTTCAGCCATTAGCCGGGAGCAGTCTTAAGTCCAAGCTGGGACCAGCATGGCTTCTGCTCTTAAACTGCAGCAATTAAACTGAAAACAGATTAAAACAAAAAGAGAGAACTTTGAAGGAGCTAGCCTACCAGCTGGAGCATCTGCCATTGCCAAAATAGTCAAAGTTGATTTGAACAATTTTGGCTTAGCCCTTCAAATCAAACCCAATCAGACATCATTCAATGATGTTTTAAGCAATAACACTGAGAAAAATTAAAGATTAAAATGAAAGATTTAGATTAAAACAAAAATAATTAGACTTTTGAATGGTCAGTTAGAGTTAAAGTTGTTCAAATAAATGTTCCTGATTTCATTTAATGTTTAACATTGTAGGAGGAAGCACTTCTCTCAACCTCACCTGTCAAACAGTGACCACATATTCTGTTTTCTATTTTTTTTAAAGATATTTTTTGGAGATTTTTGTCTTTATTGGATAAGACAGCTGAAGACATAAAGGAAAAGGGGAGAGTGGGGATCCCGTGCAGCAAAGTAGCTGAGAGACTCAGAGGTAGAGCGGGTCATCCACTAATTGGAAGGTTGTTGGTACGCTCCCCAGCTTCTCCCACTGCATGTTAAAGTAGAAAGGGTAGAAAGGTGCTACGCAAGTGATTGATACTACACAAGTACAGTCTATTTACCATAAATCCATTTTGAGTATAGGGACCTACTATCTACTTTTAAAATATCTTTACACGTGCAGGATTTGCTTTGACTTGCCATAACAGAATACGGTACGGCAACTTTTTGTCTCTTACAGTAACCTACAGTAAATTAGACTTGAGGTTTCCTAATTCAAGCTAATTTTGAGCACTTTTATTCATGTGCTGTTGTGCTATTCTATTATTCTTGGCTTTTATTCAAGCCCAAATATGAGATGTTTGATAAATACAACTGTATTTTAAGTATAAGACAATAAATACAAAAACTGAAATCACTGATTTTGCATGTTGTGAGGAATAATTTGGTGCCCTCAGTGAGAATTGTGGTTAATGTGGTAAAATGTCTCTGAATTATCAGTGGTCCATATGAGTCCATAGCAGCCACAGTTCTAACGTTGTTGTTTTGTTTAAATTGTTCATATTTTAAAAACACACTGAAAACATTTAGATGTGTATCATCTGGTGACTGGATAGAACAACTTCAGTTCTAGAGTTCAGTGCTCTAAAGCCAGTAGAGATGGTTGCGGCCATCATTGAGTCCATCCTCACCATTCAACTGCTACTGCCAGCGTTCCAGTTGTGGGGGCCTCCTAAAAAAGCCACGTTAGATTGGGAAAAGCGGAGTGAAGGGAGAACACATTCCCACCCTTTTTGGTATTATATGAAAGTAGTTACTTTTTTACGCTCTGCACCCTGTCCTTTATAGCAGTCCATTAGTGGGAAGATACATCGTAAATGGTTGTTGGTAATGAATTAGCTACCCCCACAGACGTATGATTTTCTTCTTTCAATGGAGTTCAGACCCATTCTTATGTAACTGGCTCCCACATAACTCGAAACCTGACAAAGGCAGACTGCTGTGAATCATTCACTCTGCTCAGAAGGCTGCCATTCCTCAAAAACCTGGATTGCCCTATATATATTGTGTTCAGCTCATCTGTGCTATCTCTTATGTTTCCATGTATTTGTTTTGAAAATGTTTGATGTATTGGGTGCCTGGTACGACCCAGACGGCCCATGTTCGATACCAACCATCGGCCCTTTGCTGCATGTCATCCACCTCTCTCTCCCCCACTTTCCTGTCCCTCTACAGTAAAAGCTGTAGATTTTCAAATCTGCAGCAATATTAAACACCCATAAAGTTATTAACCAAGAAATATTAAAAATCTCTTTTGTAGGAGTGTCCTGGACTAGATAGTTGCAGCACATAAAGGGTGACATTGCCATGTAAAACATACCTATAAGATGAAGATGAAGATGATCATTAAAGCTCACAAAATAGATAATATACAATAAATATACACCACCTGCAATAGATTAGACACTTTTTTTAAAGATTATTTTTTGGGTTTTTATTATTAAAAGAAGAAAATAAGAACAACCCCAGGTTCCTCTTTAGCACTGTAGCCAGGCTGACAGAGAGTCACAGCTCTATTGAGCCACATATACCCATATCCTTAAGCAGCAATGACTTCATGAGCTTCTTTTATAATAAAATGATTACTATTAGAGAGAAAATTAATTCAATTCAATTCAATTAAATCTTATTTGTATAGCGCCAATTCATAACAGAAGTTATCTCAGGACACTTTTCAAATAGAGCAGGTCTAGACCGAACTCTTTAAAACATTATTTACAGAGACCCAACAGTACCACCATGAGCAAGCACTTGGCGACAAGGGCAAGGAAAAACTGCCTGTTAAAAGGCAGAAACCTAGGACAGATCCTCCGGCTCTAGGTGGGTGGTCGTCTGTCTCGACCAGTTGGGGTGAGAGAGAGAGAGAGAGGCAGAGAGAGAGAGAGCGAGAGACAGACAGACAGGTGCACAGCAACAACAGTATTGGCAATGGCAATCTAGCAGGACCATGGCAGGAGGCTCCGATCGATAAGAACCTGCGAGACGAGAAAGCACAAGAACTCCGGGGAAGAAGTGAAGTTAGTAACATGCATTAATGGAACATGAATGAGTGCAGAAAGAGAGAGGAAGGGAGGAGCTCAGTGCACCATGGGAAATCCCCCGATAGTCTAGGCCTACAGCAGCATAACTAAGGGATGGTTCAGGACTCACCTGATCCAGCCCTAACTATAAGCTTTATCAAAGAGGAATGTCTTAAGCCTACTCTTGAATGTGGTGAGGGTGTCTGCCTCCCGAACCACAACTGGAAGCTGGTTCCACAGGAGAGGAGCTTGGTAACTGAAGGCTCTGGCTCCTGTTCTACTTTTAGAGACTATAGGAACCACAAGTAGCCCAGCATTCAGAGAACGTAGTGTTCTAGAGGGGTAATAGGGTACTATGAGCTCTTTAAGATATGAAGGGGCCTGACCATGAAGAGCTTTATAGGTGAGGAGGAGGATTTTAAATTCTATTCTACATTTTACAGGGAGCCAATGCAGAGAAGCTAGTACAGGAGAGATGTGATCTCTTTTTCTAGTTCCTGTCAGTACTCGTGCTGCAGCGTTCTGAATTAATTGGAGCGTTTTAATGGACTTATTGGGTAACCTGATAATAAAGAGTTGCAGTAATCCAGCCTTGAAGTAACAAATGCATGGATTAGTTTTTCTGCATCTGTCTGTGATAGTATGTGTCTAATATTACGTAAATGAAAGAAGGCAGTCCTAGAGGTCTGCTTTATGTGGGAGTTAAATGACAAATCCTGATCAAAGATAACTCCAAGATTCCTGACAGTGGTGCTAGAGGCCAAGTTAATGCCATCTAGAGTAACTATATCTTTAGACAGTGAGTCTCTAAGGTTTTTGGGGCCAAGAACAAGAATTTAGTTTTTTTCTGAGTTTAACATCAGAAAATTGCAGGTCATCCAGGACTTTATGTCCTTAAGACATGTTTGTAATTTAGATAATTGATTAATGTCATTGGGCTTGATTGATAGATATAACTGCGTATCATCTGCATAACAGTGAAAGTTAATGGAGTGATTCCCAATAATGTTGCCTAAAGGGAGCATATATAAAGTAAATAGTATTGGTCCAAGTACAGAACCTTGTGGAACTCCATGACTAACTGTAGTGTTTATTGAAGATTCATCGTTAACATGTACACACTGCGAGCGATCTGATAAATATGACTTAAACCAGCTTAGTGCGGTTCCTTTAATGCCAATTTGATGCTCAAGTCTCTGTAAAAGAATATTATGGTCAATGGTGTCAAATGCAGCACTAAGATCTAATAATACAAGTACAGAGACAAGTCCATTGTCAGAAGCAGTCAGAAGGTCATTATTAACTTTAACCAGAGCTGTCTCTGTGCCTTGATGAACTCTAAATCCTGACTGAAAATCCTCAAATAAGCTATTGTTATGTAGAAAGTCACACAACTGTTTGGCGACTACTTTCTCCAGAATCTGAGAGAGGAAGGGGAGGTTAGAAATCGGTCTATAGTTGGCTAAACCCCTGGGTCAAGAGTGGGCTTTTTAAGAAGGGGTTTGTTACAGCTACTTTAAAGGACTGTGGTACATATCCTGATAATAAAGAAAGATTAATCATATCTAGTAAAGAAGTGCCAATTAAGGGTACGACTTCTTTAAGCAGCCTAGTTGGGATGGTGTCTAATAGACAGGTTGATGGCTTCGATGAAGAAATTATTGAAGTTAACTGATGAAGATTGATAGCAGAAAAACATTCTAAATACATATCTGAGTTAACAGTAGTTAAAGTTCCTAAACTTTGAGAGCCAGTGATACCTGTTGAGGGCATTTGGTGACTAATTCGCA